>NC_136959.1:54277787-54601299 GCF_032717465.1 Coenobita brevimanus | reverse complement strand
GTCTCATACTGAAGGGAGGCTATGTCCCCTCCAGTATGAGATCGCACTCTAAGCTGAATAAATAATCGTGTGGCATCAGCAGGAATAAAATGTCCTCATACTGAAGGGGTTAATTGGCTCATGTCTTTGGTATACTGTATGCCATGTTGACTAATGGTGCATTGCTTCCTGTTTAACATGCCTTAGCAAACACACGTTGTGTGGTGCACACAGTGTTTAGCAATGCATGTTAAGTAGCCCTTTTGATCACTCTGTTGTATGCCATGTGTTCTTGTATAGCTCTGCCTGGCATTAGCTGGGCAGAGCAATACAAGACATGGCATCTGCACAGTGATTTGAAGGGCACGCTCTTGGAAGCATCTTGGGGTAGGGCGCAGAACCTATCTCGATAAATCGGCCACGAAAATACGGACTGGCAACCCTCCCTTGGGGTTGCCAGTCCTTATTTCTCTGGCTGATTTATCGAGATAGTTTTTTTTCTCCACTTAAATGTATCTTAGTGGAAATAAAACCAATGTATTATTACCATGTCTTTATTATATACATATACCTTTTTTGTATATTACTTATATATGTATAGTACTTATATATGTATAGTACTTTGAAAAATATCAGAAAGAGAATACCAATAGACATGAATAGTATGAAGGAGACATCACTTCGTACTATTCATGTCTATTGGTATTCTTTTTCTGATATTTTTCAAAGTACTATACATATATAAGTAACTTATAACATATTCAAAATTTAGCACTTAGAAAAAATTATGAACTTAAAAGGACAATATACAAAGACATTAAAGAATAATATAAACATATTAAAAACAAACAAAACAAGACACATGGACCAGGACAGAGGAAGGACAGCAGGACACAGCAGAGATGACAGGGCAAGAACAGCAGGACATAGCACAGAAGACAAGGAAGGACACAGTACAGATGACAGGGCAAGATCAGCAGGACATAGCACATGACAGGGAAGGACACAGCACAGATGACAGGGCAAGAACAGCAGGATACAGCAAGAGATGGAAGGGCAGGACACAGGGTAAGAATAGCAAGGAGGGGAGGACGGGTGGCAGGGCACAAAGCAGGACATAGCACAGATGATGGAAGGGCACAACAGGGCAGGTCATAGCAAGGCAAGACAAGCAGGATACAGCAAGAGATGGAAGGGCAAGACACACAAAGGAAAAAATAGCAGATATGGAAGGGCAGGACATCCTAGGCAAGAACAGCAGGACACAGGGTAAGAATAGCAAGGAGGGGAGGACAGGCCAAGGATGGCAGGGCACAGCAAGAATGCAGATGATAGTGCATGGGTGTAGGGGAGGACAGGGGTGGCAGGGCAGGGAATAGCAAGGGTGTAGGGGAGGGCATGGCTGCACAGTGTATTGCACGGGTGTAGGGGAGAGAAGGAAAGTGCAAGGGTGCAGGGCAGGTAAGTGATGGCAGGACAGGACATGGTTGAGAGAACTGGGATGGAAGGACAGGACAAGGATGACAGGAATAGCAAGGGACACCTGGTAGGGCATAGCAAGGGTGGGGGTGGTAGGGTGGGTTGCAGGGTGGTAAGGTTAGGAAGAGGAAGAAAGAGGGAGAGAAGAAGAGGAGGCCTAATACAATAAGAGGGGGAAGAGGAGGAGAGGAAGCCTAATACAAAAAGGGGAGGAGGAGGAAGGAAGAAAAGAATGAGGAGGAGGAGGCAGGAAGAAAAGAATGAGGAGGAGGAGGAAGGAAGAAAAGAATGAGGAGGAGGAGGCAGAAAGAAAAGAATGAGGAGGAGGAGGAGGAAGGAAGAAAAGAATGAGGAGGAGGAGGAGGAAGAAAGAAAAGAATGAGGAGGAGGAGGAGGAAGGAAGAAAAGAATGAGGAGGAGGAGGAGGAAGAAGAAAAGAATGAGGAGGAGGAGGAGGAAGAAAGAAAAGAATGAGGAGGAGGAAGGAAGAAAAGAATGAGGAGGAGGAAGGAAGAAAAGAATAAGGAGGAGGAAGGAAGAAAAGAATGAGGAGGAGGAAGGAAGAAAAGAATAAGGAGGAGGAAGGAAGAAAAGAATGAGGAGGAGGAGGAAGGAAGAAAAGAATGAGGAGGAGGAGGAGGAAGGAAGAAAAGAATGAGAAGGAGGAGGAAGGAAGGAAAGAATGTGGAGGAGGAGGAGGAGGAAGGAAGAAAAGAATGAGGAGGAGGAGGAGGAGGAAGGAAGAAAAGAATGAGGAGGAGGAGGAGGAAGGAAGAAAAGAATGAGGAGGAGGAGGAGGAAGGAAGAAAAGAATGAGGAGGAGGAGGAGGAAGGAAGAAAAGAATGAGGAGGAGGAGGAGGAAGGAAGAAAAGAATGAGGAGGAGGAGGAGGAGGAAGGAAGAAAAGAATGAGGAGGAGGAGGAGGAAGGAAGAAAAGAATGAGGAGGAGGAGGAGGAAGGAAGAAAAGAATGAGGAGGAGGAGGAGGAAGGAAGAAAAGAATGAGGAGGAGGAAGGAAAAAAAGAATGAGGAGGAGAAGGAGGAACGAAGAAAAGAATGAGGAGGAGGAGGAGGAAGGAAGAAAAGAATGAGGAGGAGGAGGAGGAACGAAGAAAAGAATGAGGAGGAGGAGGAAGGAGAAGAATGAGGAGGGGAAGAGGAAGGAAGAAGAGGAAAAGAACAACAAGGAGGAGAAGAGGAAGCCTAATACAATACGGGGAGGAAGAGGAAGGAAGAGAAGAACAACAAGGAGGAGAAGAGGAAGCCTAATACAATACTTAACTATATGAAGTACTAAAACACACAGAGAATAAACACTCAACTTTGTTTTCCTTTGTAATATTAATGCCAGCAAGGGGTATCATTAGTTTATGCTTCAAAAACTGCTTGTGAGTCAAATAATAATAATAATAATAATTTACTGGCAAACCCCTATCAGTAATTCCTCATTTAAGATACTTTCACTAAGCACAGTCTCTCTCTTAATGTCACTCAAAAATACACTTTTCACAAACTTCTTAATTAATCGCAAAGGTGTGCTATGAAAGATCAATGTTAATTCATCTAAAAATATAATTTTTTAAAATTTAACACAAATAAATCTTGCTAGTTAGTTCTGTCTTGCATATGATTCTTAAATGCTGGAGAAAAAGTCCCTCTTGCTGGGACCCGACCCTAACATCACGCAATCAGCAATTTACGGGAATATATATCAATTACTAAATAAGGAATTACTTACTGCTGGCATTATACACAAACAAAACTCACAATTTACACATAGTCTGTTTTTAACTGTGTGGAAAATGTGCCACTAGATCTCAGATGATGTGTTTATATATACAGTATTTCAAAGCTATGCATATATATACTGAGATGTACATGATGGGCCTGTAGAAACAGTTCAGTATTTTTATATCATTTGTATCGTACCATTCTTGAAGGCTCCAACATGCATTCATTGGCCATAGTTACCTAATGGTGGCTGTCTATACTGCTCAATCTCTGGCAGCCACCCTATGACCTTGTCTCGTATTTTTTTTTCAGTCTGCCTCACAACCCTACCCCCGAAATTCACACTTCTCACCTTACGCACCCAATTGTTTTAAAATTGCGGTGCAGGGCAGACACCTTCAGGTGGTGGCACTGATATAACCAGGCCATGTCCAGTGAAAAGGGCCAGATGCTCACTCACTGACCATTTAAGCCCCTGGAATCCTGACTACCTCACATATTTCTCCCTACATAAGTGCTTCAAAATTATCAACTCCAGGACTTTCCTATTCCAGACCAACACTACTACAATACCAGCTGGTGTTCTCAGTGCCAAAAATCCCTCGTGGCTAAACACACAGACACAGGACAACAAGGGGACTCTCAATGCAGAAAAACACGAACACATAAACCACCACCACAACCCAACAAGACCTCCACACAAAGTTATAAAGCTGTCTCCTCCCCCTAACCTCACTATGTACCTCTTTATAATAACCAATCCCATGAAACTGAAATTTTTAGTACTGAAACAGGAATGAGTCTCCTTGATTACTAGTTCAACTGACCCTCCAGTCTGGCCCCACTTTGTCAGAGGAACATAAAAGCATTACGGCCATTCAAACCACCAAGGAAGTTGTACTAGACCTATTACTTGACCACTGCCCCAAATTAGAAAGTTACCTAAATCCAAATAAAATGTGCAACCATTTTTATTTTTCCTCCTTTTCTTCTTATTTCTTTTTTTTTTCTGTTAATAATTTATCCTGTACATACTGCCTACCTAGCCACTACAGCCATTCAAAGCCTATAACACTGCATGCCAGCACTAAATTTCACAAGATAGAGTCAATATTTTTTTCCTTGCCCCTAAAACGGCCCCCATTCAGAAGGAACTGTGCTGTGAAAATACATGGAATTTCACAGCACAGGTCATCGGCTCCGACCACCTGCACTTGTCGCAGTCCGCCGATGGCTGTAGCCGTCAACCTCTTATTTTTTTTTTTTTTTTAATTCCAGTACTTTATTATTTCAGAGTGTACACAGTTTTTTTTTATAAATAAATAAATATATATATATATATATATATATATATATATATAGTACTTTATTTTTATTATTTCACACTGTACCTAGCTACCTATACACACAAGGCCACTACAGACATCCACAAATCTGCAGCCAAACAGGACCCTTCAAAAACCAACACCAGACACCCACCCTTCACAAACAACCCTACCCAGAGAAACACGAATACACCTACTCTCTCTCACACTCTCTTTACTCTTTGTCTAAAAATGCCTTGTGCTCTCTCTCATGGATCTATCTATCTATTGCCAGACGCCTTAATCCCGTACGAGATGGCCACAAACGTATCGCCTCTCTCAAGGATGCTGGGTTGTAAGCATAGTATATAAACACTAAAATACGATGCTGGTTATGAAGAAGAGCTATGGAAGGCATGTAATAAAAACTTGCATTACAAAAAGTACTTTAAAAATATCTGTAAGCCAAGAAACTGTTTACAATGCTGGGTGATAACCATATAATCAAACCATATGTGCTCCCTATGTGTCAACAAGTGGGTTGGTGAAGGGTTAGTGCCCCTCCCCATAAATAAAAGTCAAATGGCCCCCTCTTATGGGATTATGGCAGCTGGCAGTAAGCAGACAGATAGATAGATATTCTCATCCTATACCCAACACTAAAATTCACAAGGATACATATTTTCTTTCCTACCCCCTTAAAACTGCCCCCATTCCAACAGAACCATACTGTGAAAAACATATGGAATTTCACAGTACAGGTCACCGGCCCCGTCCACCTGCAATACCTGTAGCCGAAGTGCAGATCCACCAGTGGCTGTGGCCGTCATTCACTTTTTTTCTCTCTCTCTTTTCTACATTTATTTCTACTACTTCAGACGGTACATAGCAACCACCTAGATATACATGGCCACTACAGCCAAACAGAAGCCTTCAAAAACCATCATGAGACACCCACCCTTCAGACACAACCACATCCAGAAAAACACAACCTATACTCTCTCTCTCTTTTTACTCTAACTTGGTCTAAAAATACCCTGTGCTCTCTCTCATGGATGTTGTATTGTAAGAATACAGTATATAAGCACTAAAATATGATGCTGGTTTTGAAGAACAGCTATGGATAGCATGTAATAAGAACTTACATTACAAGAGTACTTACAACCTATTCTCATCCTATACCCAACACTATTTTTCAGAAGGATACATATGTTTTTCCTACCCCCTTAAAACGGCCCCCATTCCAAAGGAACTGTGCTGTTAAAAGCATATGGAATTTCACAGTACAGGTCACTGGCTCCGACCATCTGCAATACCGGTGGCCTAAGTGCAGTCCAGTAGCCCAAGTGCAGTCCGCCAAGTGGCTGTGGCAGTCATCCACTTTTTTTTTTCTTTCTTTTTAAACTTTATTTCTACTATTTCAGACGGTACATAGCTACTACCTAGATATACAACAGAAACCTTCAAAAACCATCACCAGACACCCACCCTTCAGACTCAACTATACCCAGAGAAACACAACTCTAACTTGGTCTAAAAATGGCTTATGCTCTCTCATGAATGCTGAGTTGTAAGAATACAGTAAACAGGCATTAAAATATTATGCCTGTCACAATGAAAAGCTATGGAGTGAATGCAGGTCTAATGTTTTGTTTCTGCCAGTGGGACACGTTAAAAAAAAAAAAAACCAAAACATGAAAATTTGTGCCAAGTTAGAGTGAAATGAGTATACCCAGACTTCAACACAATCATCATCTTTCTCTACTTCAATGCCAACACAATATACAACTCACACACAATGCACTATGCCCACAGTGTAATGCCTCCTGCCACACCACACCACACTCACATTTACCACAGTGTAAGGCCTCCCCCTCTCACCACAACACACTACTACAAACACTCACCACATGTACCACAGTGTAGGCCTCCTCCCACACACCACACCATACTACCACAACAGACAATCCTTCAACATATACCTTTGGGGCTGCCAGGGTTTCTGTAGTCAGTCAGGTGGGATTACAAGCCAAGATTTACTAATACATAGCAAAATATTCTTCAAAACAGCATAATTTTGATATAATAGGTTTATCATCCACTGACAAAGGAATTCAATTTATCATGAGAATTAATTTGCTGGAAGGGAAGGTTATGACGGCCAATACAGGTGATAGGAGGGTCAGAGGCATGTAATGATTTTAGCACTACAACAACAGGGTCTCTCTCTCTCTCCTGACAGAAATATTTGAGGTGGGAGCAAAGAACAAAGAATAAACAAGCATTAAGGGGGCGAACTATCAGTACCATGCCTAGTGAAGTGGACTAATCATCATCATCATCATCTTCGTAACTAATTATTTTTCAATTATCGTAACCATTTTTTTCTTTTCTTTTTCAAGCAGTCATTCCTAACCTGTTTATTTATTTTTTTTACACATGGATAAAATGCATTCGACCCATAAAGCAAAGAGGAAACCCAAGAGAGAGTGAAACTAACTGCAAGCCCAATGAAATGGCTCATTCACTCATTCACTTACCATTCAAATCCTAGTATCTTACACACACACACACACACACACAAAACCATGGGGACATCACACATCCTTGCTCTCTCTAATCATAAACCACGACAACCCAACCCAACAGACATCAACACCATCACAAACACTCAAACGATACACAGACCAAGAAAACGCAACAATGAAGGAGAAATATCAACAGCATAGCCTAAGGATCAGCATAACGATAGTAATTCTAAAAACGTAACAACCATTGGCTGTCATGTTGGAGACCTTGCAACTTTATACAACATCGTCTGCCATCATCCAATCCTATGTCACCCCATAAGGAGCGTAGGAAGCCAGGGCTGGGCATACTGCACAAAATTATCTGCTCAACACATAATACTGCTGATTTCTGAGATGCCCGGGGTTGAAAGACAATAGAGACCTGACAGGCAAATTGGTTCTTGCTCATGCTTAGGAAAATATGGCAAATGACTGTGTGATAGGAAGAGATATATCAAAATAGTTTAGTCTATGGGCACCCTAGGATCTCTCCCTACCTATCTATCAATCTATCTATAGCCTGACGCCCTAATCCATATAGTTATAAAATTTTAAACACGTGGCACATTTTCCACCATACCGATAAGAGTATAACATATTCCAATTCAACATATAACTATAGTCAGTTTATTTCCATATGACAAAACAAGGCAACTTTTATCACTTCAGTACTAAATCATTAATGTATAAAATTCAGTATGCCTTAGTGATGGGGTACGGATGAGTCTCCTTGGTTACTAGTCAAATTAACTCTCCAGTCTGACTACACTTGGCCATAAAGCTAACGGTTATATCTGTCAGGTGAAGCAAACTGACAACAGAATAAATCAACAGAAATAAAGACACCAAAAAAACACTCCCACATCAATATATAAAACATAGTCAGCCACAGGAAAAAAAATATAAAAAACATAAACCATATTAACGATAAATGTTCATATATATGCAGGGAAAAATCTCGTTAATCTCTCACCTAAATGAAGGGAATCAACTGCTATGTTTAATGAGGGGAATAAACTCAGAAGGATTGTTATTCTTGGATATAAATGAAGGGAAACGACTCAAGTTGCTCATCAACCTTTGACATAAATGGTCGTTAACTAAGGATGCTTGTTAGTTTTAAAATCTCAGTGCTATTTAGGACAATACATTTTTCTTTTTAATGCAGAGAAGCAGAAACTGAAGAGTGCAAGAAATAATACACAAAAGAGAGCCAAATGCAAGATATCTTACATCTGAAATTCCTGCACACATTGCATTTACAAGACTGGAGGTCACAGGCAGAAGGAAATAGAGATTGAGAAAAATAAATTCAAGTTGACCTGTTGCCAATTACAATCAACCAAAGAAGGACAAGAGTACATATTTTTTTCAGCATATTTTTTCCTATGGCTGACTGTGCAGTACATCACAATGACATGGTAATAATAATAATGCAAATATAACAAGAAAATGGGCGTAACAATTGGCGTACAAATACAACAGCCAACATCAACAGTTCAGGAGGGATAATATATACAAAACACTCATTTTTATTGTTGGGTAAACAAGCACTATGGCTTTTTTGCAGAGTCCTTTTATTTGCCACAGTTATTTACGATCTTTTGGGCTGAAAATACCTGCTGTTGTGGTGGTCCCTGGCTCATTTTAATTACTAAGAATCAGAGTCAATGCTGGAGAACCTAAATACTGGAATTTAATAAAAGAAAAGAGGCAATAGGAGCTCCCAGAATTCTTACAACCAAGATTATCCTCTAATATTCTTCAGACGTGTGTGTGCATCTTTCAGGAGTTTACTCTGGAAAATGACATGCATATATCCTTAGCAAAGTTTCATAGCTCATTTAGCCACATCTCATTCAAGAAGGTAGATGATCAGCACACACAGATAAGCTACAACCAACTGACATTGTTTTATTTAGGCAGCAAATACTGTACTGGCAAAAATGCTGAAACTGATGCTATGTTGGTTCAGAGAAGTGGTTTGATTACAGCACTACTACACAGGCATATCCAAACACCTGCCACTGTCCTACTTAGCCAGGAATACAGGACCACAGCAACAGCAGCCAACAATTTACTAAACCAAAATACAGGGCTGCCCATATATATCTGGTGTTGTCGGCTCAGTCTGCGGGTATGGGGGAAGCACGTATTTTGACAACTTAATTATGCTCCGTTTAACTGGGTATTAAATTACCATCATTCCTTTGTAAATGCTAGTTGAAACATGACTAATATGGTGCTAGTCATGAAGAAGTGCTATGGAAAGGATGTTGGGCCACAGTGCTATCTTATTTTGCAAGTGACGTGAGGGAAATAAATCTGCATAAGGACAAAAATCTTGTCTCTTTGTGTCATGTTTGTGTCATACCTTGTGCCATGCTTTTGTGTGTTGTGTTTCTGCATGTCATGTCTCAATGGCTCTTCAATTTGTATATGGATGGAGCTATAAGAGAGGTAATAGGAGGGAATGTGAATATATTGGTATCTAGTGAGGGAGGGTAAGATGTGGAAACTTCCTGAGCTGTTGCTTGCTGATGATACTGTATTGTGATGAATGTGAACTGCAAGGCTTGGTGCATGAGTCTGAGGATGTAAGAAACAGAATCCTAAAGAGAAATGACCCGAGGAATGTGTGGAGTTTTATGGACACACAGATATACAAATGAGGAAGTGGAAAAGTGCTGTGGTGCTATTAGGAGAAATACTTTGAGATAGTTTGGCCATGTAGAGGATGGGGAATGAGAGAATGACTAGAAGGTAAGAGTATGATGTGAAGAGGAGGAGAGACCATGGCAGAGACGGAAGACTGGAGTGGAGAGATACAAGGGAGGGAGGTGTGAGTTGGAGAGAGGGCAGTCAAATAGCAGATGACAGAATGACATGGAGTTAATTTGTTTGTGGCCTCCCCTTATGCGATTGAGATGTCTGGCAATAGATAAAAGTCAGTGGAGGGTAAAAATCTCTTCTTACCAAAATGAGTGAACTTTAAGCAATTACTGATGAAAATGCAAGAGGAGATATTAAATTACTTGATAAAAAAAATGCAACCAATGGATGCAAACAAGCAATCACTATCAAGTAAAAAAGGGTTATGGGAAACAGAAAATGATGCAGGGTAGTGATGGTAAAGCCGACTGAGCCTCCACCATATCAATCATCAAATAATCAAAATCAATATCATAATCACCATTCATTATTATTAAAATCATCACTGCAATCGTCATCATCATCATCTCAGCCTCTTCTTCCCACCTAAGGATGGGGTAAGGTATGGTTCAAAATGCAACAACAAAACACATGGGATCAGACATGTTATATATGAACCACCCTGTATTTTTTAGCATCTGTGGCACATAACCAGGACTTAACTGCATCTGTTTGTGATGTACAGGCACGTGCAAAAGTATGCCAACAATACTCTGCCAGCACTAACTTGTATTTCATATTTACCACTTTTCCCCAATGACTAGAGGGTAACATTCCTTCTGTTGCCTGTTTTCCTGATGCCTGGAACAGACACCTTCATATGGCAATGATCAGATATTGAATGTCAGATTAAAATAACAGCCTTCAGTTCCTTTACTATCCCCATACAGGAGAATGGTGGACTAGGAAAGAATAGTAACGTTGATGTGCAGTCCTTACCATGTAAAATATTTCAAACACCACCTTCGATTCCTACAGCTGGCAGAGAAGTGTCTACATACTTTGCTCATGCTCAGGACAGGATTCATGCAAAACATTTCATAGCCAATGGTTGTGTACGGCTAGCCAGTTGTCTATAACCTTAGTCGCTTTACTCGAATCTGGCGAAGATGTCTTCTTTCAGAGCTGACGGCAGCAGGTAAAGAAACTGGTTGTTTGATACGATTACTAATCAAAGTGGACATCTCGTGACTATCATGAGTGACAAGCCAAGTGGCTTCTGGCTACCCAGGATATAAGTTACTACACTTGGTGGTAACTAGACAGTCACGTGGTGGTGTAAAGAGTTACGGCGCTCCAGCTGGATGTGGCAATATCCGGTATTAAATTAGTCAGTAGCTAGTCCCAGGTCTCTTCACAAAATGGGGAAACAAAAAATTGGTGAATGACTGGGTGGCTGTGAATGTGAGGTCCAGCATCTGATAGATGTGAACAAAGTGTGCACTGTCTGGCTTGCAATATCCACTTAAGAACGTATGCCCAATCCTTGAGGCATTGCCTAGGCCGTAAAAAATAAACAAAAAAACTGGCCATCAAATACAACCCCCTCATAGAGCATTCCGCCCCCTTACTGTACGGCCACAACGTGGTTATTGCAAGCAAGGCCTGAGTGCATGTTTACCTATATAATCATCTACCTGTGTGCCACTTATCCTTCCAACATATGCAATGATGGACTCCTTCTCACTGTCCGACAGTCCCCATTACCCACATCAAAACGAATATATGTCATGGCACACAATGGTGGGTTGTGTGTGCTGTAAAAGTATTGACCCAACCCCCCAGGCATCCCCAATCCCCCAAAACCCCACTAGTAGCAAAGGGACTTGGGGCCACGCTACACGACAGTATTATGGCAACTAATTCAGCACACAATTTTTTAAGCTTATCTTAACGATGCAGACTTTTCGTTCATTTACTGCCGGCGTAAAACTTTAATCTCCTCAGTCTGACTTGGCCCTTATAATTTTTACAAGCGTACCGGTACTTAGCGTTCCAACTTCGACACGGGGGAATCGACGGGCCGAGGTTCGTAAACGACGAGCATACAACTAG
Organism: Coenobita brevimanus; assembly: GCF_032717465.1. Classification (NCBI taxonomy): domain Eukaryota; kingdom Metazoa; phylum Arthropoda; class Malacostraca; order Decapoda; family Coenobitidae; genus Coenobita; species Coenobita brevimanus. The sequence goes on along the minus strand of NC_136959.1, from coordinate 54,589,468 downwards.
ACAGTCACGTGGTGGTGTAAGGAGTTATGGCGCTCCAGCTGGATGTGGCAATATCTGGTATTAAATTAGTCAGTAGCTAGTCCCAGGTCTCTTCACAAAATGGAGAAACAAAAAATTGGTGAATGACTGGGTGGCTGTGAATGTGAGGTCCAGCATCTGATAGATGTGAACAAAGTGTGCACTGTCTGGCTTGCAATATCCACTTAAGAACGTATGCCCAATCCTTGAGGCATTGCCTAGGCCGTAAAAAATAAACAAAAAAACTGGCCATCAAACACAACCCCCTCATAGAGCATTCCGCCCCCTTACTGTACGGCCACAACGTGGTTATTGCAAGCAAGGCCTGAGTGCATGTTTACCTATATAATCATCCACCTGTGTGCCACTTATCCTTCCAACATATGCAATGATGGACTCCTTCTCACTGTCTGACAGTCCCCATTACCACGTCAAAACGAATATATGTCATGGCACACAATGGTGGGTTGTGTGTGCTGTAAAAGTATTGACCCAACCCTCCAGGCATCCCCAATCCCCCAAAACCCCACTAGTAGCAAAGGGACTTGGGGCCACGCTACACGACAGTATTATGGCAACTAATTCGGCACACAATTTTTTAAGCTTATCTTTACGATGCAGACTTTTCGTTCATTTACTGCCGGCGTAAAACTTTAATCTCCTCAGTCTGACTTGGCGCTTATAATTTTTACAAGCGTACCGGTACTTAGCGTTCCAACTTCGACACGGGGGAATCGATGGGCCGAGGTTCGTAAACGACGAGCATACAACTAGCCAGTCACGTGGTGGTGTAAGGAGTTACGGCGCTCCAGCTGGATGTGGCGTTATTACATCAGTCAGTAGCTAGTCCCAGGTCTCTTGCAAAACAGGGGAAACAAAACATTGGTGAATGACTGGGTAGCTGTGAATGTGAGGTCCAGCATCTGACAGATGTGAACAAAGTGTGCAACGTCTGGCTTGCAATATCCACTTAAGAACATATGCACAATCCTCGAGGCATTGCCTAGGCCGTAAAAAATAAACAAAAAAACTGGCCATCAAACACAACCCCCTCATAGAGCATTCCGCCCCCTTACTGTACGGCCACAACGTGGTTATTGCAAGCAAGGCCTGAGTGCATGTTTACCTATATAATCATCCACCTGTGTGCCACTTATCCTTCCAACATATGCAATGATGGACTCCTTCTCACTGTCCGACAGCCCTCATTACCCACGGCAAAACGAATATATGTCATGGCACACAATGGTGGGTTGTGTGTGCTGTAAAAGTATTGACCCAACCTCCCAGGCATCCCCAATCCCCCAAAACCCCACTAGCAGCAAAGGGACTTGGGGCCACGCTACATGACAGTATTATGGCAACTAATTCGGCACACAATTTTTTAAGCTTATCTTTACAATGCAGACTTTTCGTTCATTTACTGCCGGCGTAAAACTTTAATCTCCTCAATCTGACTTGGCGCTAATTTTTTTTAAAAGCATACCGGGACTTAGCGTTCCAACTTCCACACAGGGGAATCGACGGGCCGAGGTTCGTAAACAATGAGTAACGCCAGAACTGAAGGGTTGATTGGTGTGGGTTATTTAAACGGACAACATAGCGACAATATACACTAGTATCAAACAACTGGCCATAAAAAAAATCTGTCCACTGTGCATCAATTACAATACAAACATGAACATAATAATCAAACAATAATCATATGCATAATTCACTTGGGTGTCTTCTAGGTGGCTCAGGAGGCTTGCTAAGAAATCACGTTAGGAAATCACCCCAGCCAGAAAGAAGACAAGCCCCTTTGACTGAACTAACACCAGACACTGTTCAACTGAGAGAAACACTACTAGTAGTCAAAAGCAACAAAAATAACATGAGGAACCTTTCCATCACAAAATTCTTGTAGTATACCGGGTATCTACCTAGCTAACACTTACTGCAATATATCTACTATGTATGTGTATCACCTAGTGTTTACCTATCTGTGTACTTTATCTATCAGCTTGAAATATTGCTGAGCTGAGGCAACACCTTAGCAAGGAGACATGCTAATCACGAAGTGCAGGGGAAAGGTTTCAAAACTATCCGCTACTGGTAAACCTGGGGAATTTACTTACTGTACTCTTGTTACTCTACCCAGGCATAAAATAAGCATCTTAGCAACAGTTTATCAAGCAGAATGCTAGTCATGAAGAAGTGGAGTGGGATGGATGTAGACATGTAGTACTGTGTTATTCTACCACAGAGATATATGAAAAAAGCAGGTGAATGGACAAATCCCAGGCCACGATACGGTGCAAGAAGTATGATAATTGAGCATAGACGAACAATAAGTTAAAAATCCATTCAATCAGCCATCATCCAATCTCACTTTGCCCCACAGAGGAGCGTAGGAACCCGGGGCTAAGCAAGTTCGTCCTGACATTTAAGATGAAAATAAGTTAAAAATAAAGCTCATTATTATCCTTAGACCCCCAATGCATCACTCTTAGTTGAATAAAACCATCTGGTGTTAGTTGGAATAAAGACAGTTGCTCTCCCACTTACGAACAAGAGCTAAGAAGAATTGCCGTTGAGATTAAACACTTATCGGCTTGATATTTCATTCGGCTGTGTGGTTGCCAGCCTGATAGTGCCAGGGATTGACTCCTGGCACTGCATCATCCTAGCTTATCACCAATCATCGTCATTGTTGATTGGCCAGTAAAATCAGCACCTAGACTAAGTTAACTGGCCTTCTATACCCTAGTGGTGGAATGATCTAGTTATGCAGCCCAGCACTTCCACTGATCATAATTAAAATCATCATTAGGCATTATCATCATCATTCCTGACTCCTCTTCCCACTCAACGATGGGGTCAAGAGTTCTCTATTAAAATATCGTAAATAGGGGAGCAACTGTTATACTCTGTCCATCTCAACTTGGCTTAAAAGTGATCTGGAAAGGATGCAGAGCCACAGTATTGCTAGCCTTGTCTTACTCTGCTTCTGGCCGATGAAATTAGGCTGCCAAGGACAAAACTCTCCGCCAAGTCAAGGTGGAACAACCAAAAATTTTCTAACTCACATTTCAGATGGGTGGTTGTAGCTGTAGTTGTAGTAGAAGGAAATGAGACGTAGAAAGGTTTTCAGGATCAACGGCGCTGTGAACCTCTATATCTATCAGAGGTATTTCCTGAGTTTTGAGGCCACTGAGTATTTTTCAACATTCACCACACAATCTTGTATCGCCCTATGAGCAGCGAAGGAGCCCAGGGCTGGGCAAGTTGGTCCCGACATTCAAGATGAGAGTGACAAGCCACACTCATCCCCGAGTGGCATTACGTTATCGATAAACCTCAACCACCCTTGGGTATAGACATTGCATGATGAGAAAAATTGAGCCAGCGCCGCCGGCTCCAGCAGGCAGCACCACCAGGATCAACTCCAGCAGGCAGCACCACCAGGATCAACGCCAGCATGGCAGCACCACCAGGATCAACGCCAGCACAGCAGCACCACCAGGATCAACGCCAGCATGGCAGCACCACCAGGATCAACGCCAGCACGGCAGCACCAACTCAGCAATCGCAGGAACAGCAGCCTGAGTAACAGAGACGGACCCTGAAAATAAGGCAAGGTTTTAGGAGATAATCTCAAGTGTGTTCAAACTTAATCCTTTTGTCTGTGGAGGAGTTCAATATGGATCTTAATTAACCCCTAGTGTATTGGTGCTGGATGGGAGGGGAGGGCTGCCTGACCACATTTACACTTCTCAATGCCACAACTATCCCGCAAGAGGAGAATGATGGACTACAGAAGGGTAACTCAGCCTGCAGTCCACTGGGATAATGTTCTACTGTGCCTGGGGTTGAACTACTACTAGTACACAAGACCTAAGATGAACAAATCCATTTTACATCATCTGTCTAGCTCAATTCCTTGGTTGTAGTCCCTCAAGTACTTCCTTATTCCCACCAGAACAAGAAATTCCGACGGCTCTGGATTATTTACCGAACTCTTCATGACTGGCTTTATTCCTGTGTTAATCTTTTGTTACAACTCAGCACTGAATAAGGACAGATGGCAGTTTAAACAGTTAGATAGTGAGAAACTGGGTAGTAGATAGATTCCTTCACAATGATGGCCGTCTCCTAATATAAATGAAAGAGTCTGGTGGTAGCAAGTATATTATGACAAGAGCAGAAGGCCCCATACTACAGGTCCCTTTGGCAAACTTCAAAAAAGTCACAATAGGACGCTTACCTGAAAGTGGAGGTAGATGGTTGGTATTACCGTGACTGGGCAGCTGGTTGGTATTAATTTGGCAGCTGGTTGTGGCTTTCATCTCCCCTTTCTCCGTCTCTGTTGGCAGTTTCCACAGCTGGGTCAATTAACACACCTGAAAAAACAGTACACATTAGTCCTTTCCTTCCAAACCTTGATTAACAAAAGTATCTGGTTAGCAGCAAGAACAATGTAACCTGGGAACAGTAAGGTTTAATTACATGGCAGTATGAATTTGCGAAGTCTGTAGTAATAATAATAATAATAATAAATAATAATAATAGTAATAACAACAATAATAATAATAATCATTTCATTTTTAAAGGCTCCAACATGCTTGCATGAGTCGTCCTTGGTCACCTAATGGCGGCTCTCCATGCTGCACGATCTATTGCAGCCTCCCTGTTCAGTCCCTTAACCCTGAGGTCACACTTAATGACCTCGTCCCATGTCTTTCTCGATCTACCCCTCATAACCCCACCCCCAATATTAACATTTCTCACCATCCTCATCCAATTATCATCCCCCATCCTCTCCATATGCCCAAAGCATCTCAATTTACCTCTGCTCATCACAACACCAATATATTCCAGTCCCATCCTACCTCTCAACTCTTCCATCGTAAACCCAGCCCCCTCAGACCTTGCACACAGGGATGCACTACACATCCACCTAATCATTGTCATTTCTGTACGTCTAAGCCTGCGAATATCCTCCTCCTTTACTGCTCAGGTCTCACTACCATACAGCATGACACTCCTAACACATGCTGCATACAAAGACCTCTTAGCACGTAGGGAGAGTCCTCTCAATGTCATGAGAGGCAAGAGCTCCCTGAACTTCTTCCAACCACTTCTCACCCTAGCCACAGAACTAGCTCCAGCCCCACCTCCAGCACACAACATGTTTCCCAAATAACAAAACTCTTCCACACACTCAAGAGATTCACCAGCAAGATCAATCCTTTCACGCCTGACAATCTCCATCTGCTCTCCCCGACACGCCGTACACATAAAATCAGCAGTATCTCACAGTATACCTCTGACAGCACTACATCTCTTGCACCCCCATTTATCACAAACACCGCACAAGATGGAATTACTTCCCAGGCCCTCGTGTCAAACTGCACATGGCCACTCTCCCTCGTCTTTGACAGTACCGCCACCAACCCTACATATCATCACTTTTGTTTTATCTGCAGTTACCCTTAAGCCCTTATGCCCCATACCATCCCTCCACTTCCTAAATCTTTCCTCCGCTTCCCTTTCATTCTCTGCAATCAACAACAAATCATCGGCATGCAACATCTCCCACAGGAATCTGCTTCAGAGAGGGCTTCAAGTACCATGATAAACAACATAGGACTCAAAACTGACCCCTGATGCATACCAACGTTCACGGAAAACTCATCACTCAAATCTCCATTCACTCTTACCTGGGTGCTATCTGAGTGCATGCACCCACATACATAGCCATAACCACCCTAACCAGCCACTCCTAGTCAAGCCTTCTCATTGCCCACTTCACCACCTCTCTAGGGACTCTGTCAAAGGCCTTTTCCAAATCAACAAAAACAAAATACAGATCCCTTTTCTTACCAATATATTTTTCCTGAAGCTGTTAACAATGAATATGGCATCAGTGGTCCCCCTACATGGCAGAAACCCAAAATGCATCTCATCAACATTCACTCTCTCTCTAATCATACCTTCTAAGACTCTCTCCATTACCTTCATTATCTGATCTAAAAGCTTTATACCTCTATAATTTCCTATTTCCAGGTCATCACCCTTCCCTTTATACACATTTACAATTACACTCTTCAGCCAATCATCTGGGACAACACCATTCATCCATCATCCAATCCTACATTGCCCCATGAGGAGCATAGGAACCCGGGGCTAGGCAGTTGGTCTCGACATTTAAGATGAGAGTGACCAGCCTCACTTATCCCTGAGTGGCATTCACTCATAAATTATCATATTTGTCAGGTCAGTGACTAACCGCACCCCTATATCTCCTGAGGCCTTCAACATTTCGGCAGTCAACCCAGACACACCTGCTGCCTTACCCACCTTCATCCTGCCTATTGCCTCACTCACAGTAGCAGCATCAATCAATGGCCAAGGGCCAAACACTGGATCTGCTGGCTCCAAACCTTCCCTGTCCCAGTCAAACTCCTCATTCAACAACCGGTTATAATGCTCTCTCCATGCATCTTTAATATCCCCACTGTTCACCACTACCCTTCCTTCATCATTCTTCACACACTGCTCACCTATAATATCCCGATTATCCCTCTTCATCTGATCACTTCATCACCTTAAATATCATATTTTTCCTTTCCACACTATTTAGGTTATCAAACAAAAGTCTCTGTGACTCAGACTTTGCCCTGTATACCTCTCTTCTAGCCCTACGCTTGGCAGCCAAATATTCCTCCTTGCTATAATGATAATCATCATCATCATCCGGGCAGGGCGAGGAGTAGCAATGTCCAGACAGCCCAAATTTGCCCAATCCAATGGGCCATGCTTTCATTCGCTCACCATTCAAGCCCCCAGAATCCTGGCTCTGTATGATACGCCAAAAACATTGACCACGTTCTGTAGCTTCACATAAACGTATCCGAGAGTCAATAATAATAATAGTAATAATAATAATAATAAAAATGCAGTACCCCAGTCTGCAGTCCACATACAGTATACGCTGGCTACAGTTTACATATTGAAGGGACAAAAAAAAATGTCACCATATGCTGAATTAATCTGCCTTCCAATACAAAGAATTACAGAAATCTGCCTATATCACACTCCAGGGGTTGTTGCTGTTGATCAACCCTTGTCTGTCTAGATGAGCAGACCCATCAACTGCAGGGAAGCAACTGCCCTTCCCATGCACTGAGTCTGTATTCCCTTGCGGCTGACAGCGGGGAATAGTGTAAAAGTTTAGTTCCTGGATGGATGTCATATTTGGGTAATTCCACAAAGATGTCAACCTTTTGTGTCAAAATCAGAATTGCTTAAAAGTATATAAATTATACATCATTTTAAAGCTTAATCATTGAATTTTATGAATCTGAAGAGAAAGAGAGCCTAAACTGTCAACTTGGGGAGCTGCATAAAAAACTGTCACGTTATGTCACCAATGAAAAACCAGTGCTGAATATAGCAACTTTCATAACATCATTAACCACAGTATGTTATTGTTTGGAATGCTGACACTGTGTTTTACTGAAAATGTGTCTATTTGAGTTGTGATTGACACTACAGTTGTCTACATATACTGTATGTTGTGGTCAGAATGTAGCATGACCTTTAAATGGAAGTATTTCAGGAGTAACGTGTCTCATGTTTTTTCCCCATTTTTCCCATACACAACTAACAAACTGGAGAATACCAACATAACTTTAAATTATAAACAGGCATCCCAGGGCCTTAATACTGTAACACTGGGATACTTTGAAATAAACCCTGGTAAGCCATATGGTCTGTCACACACGTTACATGCCCACTGTGAGGAACGTTACCAGAAAATGATGTAAAGTTTCTCACGCACACCTTTGAACAAAAAATCAAAGTACCTGCACTGAAGTCCAATGATAAAACCCCTGTGTTTGTAATTTAGTATGTTATCTTTAAGTTTTTATTCTTTCCAAACAGTAAATTGATTTTGCCTGGTACCTGGTGAGTGTGCTTTACCATCATGTCTCCAATGACTCCAGCTGATTATCTGAATTCTGCTGGTATTCATTTTACACATGTATCATTGTGGACTGATGGGGCAGCAGCCCACTTCAAGAATAGGTATTCTATGGCAGCTCTACCCTCTTACAAAGCCATCCACAACTGCACTGCTAAATGGAACTTTCAAGAAAGTTATCATGGCAAGGGCCCTCATGATCGGATTGGGGCTTTACTAAAACGGAATGTCTACGAGCGAGTTTTGCAAGGTCGCTGTACAGTAAGGTCTGCTGTAGAACTTTATGAGGAGGCTGAACAAATAGCAGATAAAACTGAACTAACGTATGTGTCTACTAAACATATAAACACTGAGAAGTCAAGATATGTACAGATCTGGAAAAACTGTAAGGCAGCAAAATCCATTCAGCAGTGCAGGTCAGTAAAACCTCTTGGCCACTGTAAAGTAGCATTGTATCATTTGACTGCAGACCAATCACCTTTTAAGCAGTGCTAACTTCAGGAAACTGGCTATGACCCACAATCTGACTCCATTACTAGCAGTGATAGAGAAGGTACACCATCTCTTGCAGAAATGTCAGAGTCATTCATGTCCCAGCCTGAGCCACAGAGTACTACTGATATTGAGGCAACACAAAAACCATCCCCAGGTAACTATGTACTAGTTCATTACACTACCAAGAAGCTGTCGAAGCATTATGTTGCAGTGGTAGAATCAGTTCCGGAGCCAGGCATGTTTGAAGTTAATTATTTAAGAAAGAGAGGCACTGACAAAATGGGTGATAGTCAGTTTCATTTTCCTGACAACCTAGACAGAGACGAGATCTCAGAGGATATGGTTGTGCAGGTATTGCCAACTCCTCATGTGTCAAGAATGACACGCACATTCAAAGGGGTGAACTTTCCTTCCTCAATTAATTAGTCTAAAAGGATGAATTTTCCATCTTCGATGAGCAAGTAGTTGATCTTTGTCTTGTTTATATCGCTGTTGTGATATACAGGTAAGCTTATCATGTAACTTTCACATCTCTTACTGGCTGTAGGGTTACCTACATGTTATAAGGTAATTTCTGTTCATAATATTCAAAATTACATTGTTCTTTTCCGCTGCATCACCCCCAACCCTGGTTTACAAGAATCATGTTTTGGTTGGTTTATCGTGTTTCACATTAATACATGATTTACATTGTTTTGTGATACAATTACTGTAACCTTCATAAAAGATGATTATGTAATTATATGAGAAATATAAATCGCACAAGTAACGTTTCTCACTTTTCCTGTTATGTGTCTCACGGTCACATTTTCCTTAACAGTAGCAAAATTCTTAGGGAAAATAGAATTTGCTGGCTATGATTATGATCCTCATACACTGACATATGACTGATATAAAGCACTTCTTGACCTAACCAGTAAAATCACAGAGTTATTGAAAATACTCAAGCAAAGTAAAAGGTGGGGTAGCATCGCGGTAACGTTTCTCACGCCACTTTTAAAAATTTACATAAAATCAGAATAAAAATATATGAATAATCTGACCATGGCATAATGTATTGTGAGGTGTTGGTAGTATACCTTGCAAATAGCATTTATTTATATTGCCTACATAATACAAGTAAGGGTAGATCAGTAACTTATCTCTGAATATAACGTTTCTCACGATGGAATGACCCATTTACATCTCTCCACTCAGTTAACAGGGGAACCATAGTTGGCTCCACTTCACCTCATAAAATGGTTCACCTCACAAAAATGGTTACCACTCACAGGTGTGTGTTCCTGGGTTACAGAAGTGAAATCAAAAGTACATTCAAGTCCCTTCCTACTCTCAACTCTTCCATTGTAAACCTAGCCCTCCCAGGCATAGCATTCAAGAACACACAACACATCCATCAAATCACTGTCCTCTGTATGTCTGAGCCAATGAATATCCTCTTCCTTTACTGTCCATGTCTCACTACCATCCAGCATTACACTCCTAACACATGTCCAAGATGAATATCATTTCCTGACCAACATATATACAACATAAGGTCCAATACTTAGACTTCCTTTACTTAGCCTAAGGTGCCTTCATGTGGTGCCACTTATGTGTGAGAGTGGTGGAGCTGGCCAGGTATTTAAACATCCCTCAACACCTTCCCTACCTCTGCATGGAGGATGATGGACAAAAAAAAATATGTTCATCCTTGGTTTGTATAAATCCACTAACTTTGTATATTAAAATAAAAAAAGAACTGACACTAAAGAGGGATGCCTTCACCTGGTGACACTAATATACAACCTCCCTCAACCCACAATTTCAAATAAGGAGGATGGTGGAGAGGATGGAGAGTGAGAGGCTAATGAAGATAATGTATGTGAGTGAGGTGGAGGGGAGGAGAGGGAGGGGGAGGCCAAGGATGAGATGGAGGAATGGAGTGGAGAGGTATATGACAGAGAGGGGTGTGAGCTGGGACCAGGGCAGTGAAATGGCGGGGGACAGGGCAACATGGAGGCGATTTGCTTGTGGACAACCCTTATGGGATTAAGGCGTCTGGTAATAGATAGACAGAGAGATAGGATGGTGGACTGCAGGAGAAGAGCAACATCAGCCTGCAGTCCACTATATTTTATAATCTACCTTTTGATTCACTTTCGTCGCTTCACCCACAGATAAACAAACCGAGATACATGAAAGCAACAAAACCACACGTGCCCTATGGTAACATGCCACACATACCTTCACTATAAGCGCACGCACGTGCACATGCACACACACACACATACACACAAAGATTCATATCCTGATGGGCCTGAAGCAATAACAAGAACAAAGAGGCATCACATTCACACACTTACCACATTCTACAGGCAGGTGTTGGGGTTAACGTCCATTACAGTTTCAAGTTAGCTGGGGATTCCTCTTCTTCTTCTTTCCGCCTCTCTCTAGGCACCTTCCACGGGTGACAATCAACTCACGCACCTGAAAAATATATTTACACAATTAGTCCTTTCCTTCTGAACCTTAAGTTTACCTGGTAAGCAACGTATCTGGTGGCATTAAGAACAATATCATTTGGGGACAACAACAGGGTGACATGGAGGCAATTTGTTTGTGGCCACCCCTGGAGGCATCTGGCAATAGATTGATACTTTTTTTTTTTTTTTTTTTTTTTTTTTTAATGCACAGAAGGAACACAAGGCTACAAGCCCACAAGATTGTTCTCTCCAAGAAAAAATAAAAACACGATAACGGAAGCCATATGCAAGACCCAATCATTTCAAGATGCCTGGACACACTGTATTTAAAACACTAAAGATCACAGACAGTAGGAAACACAAAGACAGTTCCAGAGTTGACCTGTTGCATACATGAAGTACTGAAGGTAATGGTTAACTCTTGCATTTGAGAGTTTACATATTACAGAGTGAAAAAAAAAAATGTCACCATAGACTGAATTAATGTGTCCTTCAAAACAAATAATGGAATCAGACTTAACAACATTCAGGAACAGACTCAGCACTCTTTCTCTCTCTCTCTCTCTCTCTCTCACACACACACACACACACACACACAAAAGGGGGCGATGCCTGGTAGATTTACCCCTTAATACACTTAAAGCATCATACTGGCAAGTGCAAGTGCAATAAGATTGTGTCATATCATATTGTTTATAAAGGCTCCAACCTGATTGCATACATTCGCCTTGGTCACCTAATGGCAACTCTCCACATTACTTGATCTCTGGCAGCCTCCCTATTCTGTCCCTTATCCCTGAGGTCACACTCTATAACCTCGTCCCAGGTCTTTTACAGTCTGCCTCTCACAACCCTACCTGACATTCATACTTCTCACTTTCTCCACCCAATTGCCATCCTCCATCCTCCCCACATGCCCAAACCATCTCAATCAACCCCTCCTTATCACAACACCAATACACTTCGGTCCGATCCTTCCTCTCAACTCTACCCTCAACGTTCACACCTCTCACCCTCCACACCCAGTTGTCATCTTTCATCCTCTCCACATGCCCAAACCGTCTCAAGCTACCCCTCGTCATCATAACATCAATACACTCCAGTTCCATCCTTCCTCTCAACTCTTCATCAACATCCCTCACCATACTGATGAGAGGAAGCTGATGACAGGGAGTGCTGGAGCTCCCGTTTCATCAGCCCTCAGGACTAGTTCCTGACCATCCCCCTTTGCTGAGCTTTTTCAGTGTCTCAGTTACACAGAGAGTAGGCCAGCATGCTCTCCTGTACAAATTTCTCTAACTATCTACACCAAACTACATGCACAGTACACACTACACTTCCTATTCAAAATTTAACTAAAATGGCGTCTCTTCACCAAGCCTCGGAGTCCCCAGGGGGGGGGGGACCATAAATGCCCCCACCATCCGCCCCTCTCCCAGTGATGACTCGAGGTGCCTGGAACCACTGTCTGACTCTCTTCTTCTTCATTTCTGCAACATTCGCGGCCTTTCCTCTAACTTTCGCTCTGTTGAGCACCACCTCCCCACCTCTAAACCTCACCTTCTTTTTCTAACGGAGACTCAGCTGTCTGAGGCAACTGACAGCAAACCCTTTTCTGTATCCTCCTACTTTCTCTATACTCATTTCAAAGCCAAAGGTGGCTGTTGTGTATATATACGCAACGACTTATCTTGCTCCCCTGTTCCTGAACTCGATTCTTCTGAATTCTCTACACTCTGGCTTCGGCTTTCCTGTCATTCTCTGACTAAATATATCTGTGCTGTTTACTTATCCCCTAATTCTACTGACTATCAAACATTCTTCAACTATCTTACTTCTATGATGGAACACATTCTTTCCATTTCTCCTTTCTCTGAAATCTCCATTCTAGGAGATTTCAATGTTCACCACCACCTTTGGCTCTCCTCTCCTTTCACGGATCCACCTGGTGAACAAGCCTACATCTTTTCTGTCCTTAATGACCTAGAGCAGCTTGTACAGCACCCTACCCGTATCCCTGACCGCCTTGGAGAGAGCGCCAACATACTTGACCTCTTCCTCACAACTAATCCTTCTACTTACTCTGTTAATCTTTTCTCTCTGTTGGGCTCCTCCGATCACAACCTTATTACCTTAACCTCTCCTATCACTCCGGTACGGCCTGTGGACCCTCCAGGGAAAAGTCGTCTGTGGCATTTTGGAGCCGCGGACTGGGAGGCCCTCAGGCAGTACTTCTTTGATTTTCCCTGGAATGATTATTGCTTCCATGGCCGGGAGCCATCTGAGTGTGCCTTGCGCATTACGGAGGTTATTCTCTCGGGCATGGAAGCATACATTCCTTTCTCATATCCTTTGACTAACGCAAAGAAAGCCTTGGTTTAATCACACTTGTTCTAATGCTGTCCGCAACAAGGAGAGGGCCTACAAAAGGTACCAGAGCCAACCCACCCCTGAATCAAGTCATCTTTACGTTTCTGCCCGGAATTGTGCTAAGTCTGTTCTTCTCTCTACTAAAAATAATTTCATCCATACTAAATGCTCTCAACTCTCCAACTCGAATTCTTCCCGCTCCTTCTGGCACCTTGCCAAAAATCTTTCTAACAACTTTACCTCATCATCCTTCCCTCCTCTTTTCTACTCTGATGGTTCTGTAGCTATTTCTTCTACTGATAAAGCAGATCTCTTCGCACAGACTTTCTCCTCCAATTCCACCTTAGACGATTCCGGTGCTGTTCCTCCATCACTTCCCCCCTCTGACTTCCTCATGGCTGACATTAAAATTTCTTCAGTTGATGTATTTTCTGCCATCACTGGCCTCAGTACTAACAAGGCATATGGGCCAGATGGGGTCCCTCCTGTTGTTCTCAAGAACTGTGCTTCTGTGTTTACACCCTGCCTAGGCAAACTCTTTCGCCTTTGTCTGTCAACTTGTACCTTTCCTTCTTGCTGGAAGTTTGTTCTCATTCAGCCAGTCTCAAAGAAGGGTGACCACTCCCAACCCTCCAACTATCGTCCAATTGCTTTAACGTCCTGTATTTCAAAAATTTTCAAGTCAATTCTCAATAGAAAAATTTTAAGGCATCTTTCCTATCACAACCTTCTTTCCGATCGTCAGTACGGGATCCGTCAGGGACGCTCCACTGGCGATCTTCTCACCTACCTTTCAGACTCCTGGTCATCCTCCTTTCGGGACTTTGGTGAAAGCTTTGCCACTGCACTTGACATCTCAAAGGCTTTCGATCGAGTCTGGCATAAATCTTTAATTTCCAAACTGCCCTCCTACGGTTTCTATCTGTGCCTTCATCGCTAGCTTCCTTTCTGGTCGTTCTATAGCCGCTGTTGTAGACAGCCATCGTTCTTCTCCTAGATCTATCAACAGTGGTGTTCCTCAGGCCTCTGTCCTATCACCAACTCTCTTCCTTTTATTCATCAATGATCTAAGCTGTACATCTAACCCTATCCACTCATACGCTGATGACTCCACCCTTCACCTTTCCATTCGGTTCCTGCAACACCCATCTCAACAGTTACTTCAACAAACAAGGAATGAGGCTATGGCACACCTAATGTCTGACTTGGCTCATATCTCTGACTGGGGTAAAAATAATATGGTCGTTTTTAATGCATCTAAGACTCAGTTCTTACACCTATCAACCCGACAAAATCTTCCACAGGTATACCCATTACTGTTTAATAATAGTCAGCTTAATCCTGCATCATCCTTGAACATGCTTGGGGTTTCATTTACTCGGGACTTATCTTGGAAAGATCATATTGCATCTCTTGTAAAATCTGCTTCTAAGAGATTGGGTGTGCTAAGCCGACTCCGCTCTTTCTTTACCCCTGCACAATTGTTGACTCTATACAGGGGTTTTATCTGCCCCTGTGTGGAGTACAATTCTCATGTGTGGGGAGGCTCCCCACATACAGCTCTTCTCGATAGGGTGGAGTCAAAAGCTTTTCGTCTCATTAACCCTCCTCCTCTTACTGACTCCCTTCAATCTCTGTCTCTTCGCCGCACTGTTGCATCTTTATCTCTTTTCTATCGCTACTTTAATGGTCAATACTCCTCTGAACTGTCTGCTTGCATTCCTCCACCTCTACGACGGGCGCGTAGCACCCGTCTGGCAGCAAACTCTCATCCCTTTTCTGTCCAACTCTCTAATGCAAGAGTTAACCGTTACTCCCAGTCTTTCATTTATGCAACAGGTCAGCCCTGGAACTGTCTCCCTCTGTCTGTATTTCCTGCTGCCTATGATCTCCAGTCTTTCAAACGCAGTGTGTCCACGCATCTCAAAATGATCGGATCTTGAATTTGGCTCTCTATTGTATTTTGTTTTTCTCTTGGAGGGAACTGTTACTGCAGGCTCATGGCCTTTGGTTCCTTCTTCCTCGCATTAAAAAGAAAAAAAGAAAAAAAAAATACCAGTTGTCATCTTCCATTCTCTCCACATGCCCAAACCATCTCAATCTATCAATCCTCATCACAATAATGTTTTCATGTACATTTTTATACCCTAACTCCTGTTGCAACAATAATCAACTTACATGATGAAACTAAAAAATCCCTAATTATGTATGACATGGTGGGCATACAAAGACAGAAAAAAAAAAATCACTTCTATATTTTTACCTTAGAAAGTGCAGAACTAACCATGTACATGATATCTCCTTGCTGGGTATAATTTAGTCAATTACTGAGGGTGTGTTTATACTTCAAGATTACTTTTCTCATTTATTTGTACCCTTAAAATTTGCACACACACACACACACAGGTTCATTTGTGCAACATTGGGGGGTTACAGTAGTCCTTACCTTTAACTCATCTGATGTCTGTCTATCTGTTGCAAGACGCCTTAATCCCATTAGGGGTGACCACAAACAAATCTCCATATTTCCCTGTCCTCTGCTATTTCACTGACCTCCCTGCAACTCAACATCCGCTCTCCGATCTCTCTCCACTCCATCTCATCCTTGGTCTCCCTCTCCACCTGACTCAAACAGATCTCCATGTTGCCCTGTCCTCTTCTACTTGGTTTACCCTTCTCTAACTCACACTCCTCTGTCTCATACATCTCGCCACTCCATCCCTCCATCTCATTCTTGGTCTCCCCTTCCACCTCGAAATGAACGGATCTTGAATTTGGCTCTCTTTTGTATTGTTTTTGTTTCTTTCTTGGAAGGAACATTAATGTGGGCTCAGACTGTGGTTCCTTCTTCCTCGCATTAAAAAAAAAAATAAAAAAAAAATAAAAAAAAAAAAACTCTTCCAGCTATTCAGACTCTTACACACTCTTTCAGCCAGTCTAACTTTCATACACTCTACTAGCCAGTCTCTCATTCTCCATCCTTTCCACTTGGCCAAACCACATCAAAGTACTTCTCTAAACACTTTCAATCACAAAAGATTTCACATGAGCTAAGGGGTCTTTGTATGCAACATGTGCTACGAGTGTAATGCTGTATGGTAGTGAGACCTGTGCAGCAAAGGAAGAGGATATTCACAGGCTTAAATGCACAGAACTGACAATGATTAGGTGGATGTGCAGTGCATCCCTGTGCAAGGCCTGGGGTAGCTAGGTTTACGACAAAAGAGTTGAGGTGGGGTGGGACTGGAGTGTATTGGTGTTGTGATGAGGAGAGGTAGATTGAGGTGGTTTGGGCATGTGGAGAGGATGGAGGATGAAAACTGGGTGCAGAAAGTGAGAAGAGTTAATTTTAGGGGTGGGGTTGTAGGGGTACAGCAAAAACGACCTGGGACAAGGTCATTGTGACCTCAGGGTTAAGGGACTGAACAGGGAGGCTGCCAGAGACTGAGCAGCGTGGAGAGCCACCATTAGGTGACCAAGGCTGACACATGCACGTTGGAGCCTTCAAAAACGAAATTAGTCACACCAGGTACTGACCAGAATTTTCGGCCATGTACCTGCACAAACAGTTTGGTTTCTAAGGGTGCTGTTTACCCCTCCATAAATATAAGTTTTTTTGCTTTCGTTTTATAATCCTGACAGTCTGTTTATATGTGACAGTATGGTGCAGAGACCAAGGATGAGGTGCAGGGATGGAGTTGAGTGATATACGAGGGAGGGGGGAGTGAGTTGAGGGGAGGACAGTAAAATGGTGGGTGACAGAGCAACTTGGAGGCGTTTTGTCTGTGGCCACCCTTTGTGGGATTAGGGCGTCGGGCTATAGATAGAAAGATAGATAGATAGATAGATGGTGCAGC
Organism: Coenobita brevimanus; assembly: GCF_032717465.1. Taxonomy (NCBI): domain Eukaryota; kingdom Metazoa; phylum Arthropoda; class Malacostraca; order Decapoda; family Coenobitidae; genus Coenobita; species Coenobita brevimanus. Next base: position 54,572,294 of record NC_136959.1, on the reverse strand, counting down.
ACAGATGATCTGCCACACAGCACACCCAAGGCAATAACCCTACATGGAGTTTACTGATGACTGACACTGTGTTGGCAGAGCTGATGGAGAATATGAGATAGTAGAAGGTCAAAAGGAATAGGGAAGTGAGCTTAGAAAGACAAAGAGAGAGAGAAAAAGACAAGTAGATAGATAAACAAATAGAGATAGAGAAAAAGAGGGAGAAACTTTATTACAGTACAATGATCCCTACTCTATCATATGGAAGTGAAGCTTAGCCTTACCTTATGACACCCTATGGAGATCTCAGCCACTAAGCCTCAGTTACGCAGTGCCGTGGCATCAATATATTCTTGCAAATACCCTAGCCTGCCGCAGTATGCGGCAAGAGGTGGTGTGTCTCCCATCTTTCGCAGGAAGGGGTCTGATTTCAGCTTGAAGGCTTCTACGGTGCATGTTAACACGTTTGTGAAATATCCTTTGACGTGGCAGGATCTTCCCCTCTTGCTACGGAACTTTTATTCAAGCTTGGGTAGTACCAGACTCCTCCACAGGGTTAACATGCTGGTCTCATCCCTGGTGAATGGACACAGGTCAAGGGTGAGAGCAGTGGAAGAGTGGCAAAGAGTGAAAAAATGTTATCTGAGAGGAGCATGTGGAGTGAAAAAGAGATATATGAGAGGTGCATGTGGAATTATATGGAAAAACAACGACAAATGATGAAGGTGACAACCACTGTGATGTGGATGTGACTGAAAATGTTACGAGAAATACTCTGTGATGGTTCAGTCATGTGGAGAACAGAGAATGAGACTGACCAGGAGACTGTATGAGTGAGGTATTAGGGGAAACTAAGGCCAAGATGGTGGGATGGAGTGGTGAGAGATAGAGGATTTGTGAATGGCAGAAGACAGAGTGACATGGAGGCGATTTGTCTGTGGCCACCCCTTGAAGGATTAATGTGTCTGGTAACTTATACAGATAGATACAGGTAGATAAACAGACAAGGTCAAAGGGAATCTGCTGGTAATGCATGACTTCCTGTAAATGTCTGTTACTATGACCTCAATCTTGGCTATAAAAAAATAAAAAAATAAATAAATCATGCCCTATGGGTCAGACACTTACATATTGAAACTTTATTTATTTATAAGTGTACATTAGTGATTATTTAATGCACAGCTTCTCCCTTTCCTATAAAAATTCTAATGCTGGATCATTTTAAAAACGCTTCCCTACCTTTCTTCCTGCCTCCCTCCCTTCCTGGATGGTGTGGAGGGTGGGAGATAATCCTGTCTATTCTTTTCTCACATGTTTGTTAAAGCTTTGTAGCCTCACATCCACTTTTTTTTTTCTCACCAGAATGAGAGACTGATGAGGAGAGTGTATGTGAGTGAGGTGGAGGGGAGGAAGAGGGAGAGGGAGGCCAAGGAGATGGGATGGAGTGGAGAGGTATATGAGAGAGGGGGGTGTGAGCTGGGAGCAGGGCAATGAACTGGCAGGGGACAGGGCAACATGGAGGTGATTTGTTTGTGGCCACCCCTTATGGCAATAGATAAATAGGTAACCTTAACATGTGGCAATAGGCCCCCTTTTATTCCTGCTTCATGTGAACGCCAGTATGAACTTGATACTTCCTCACATAACTCTCCATTCACTCTCACATGTACAGCAGCTGCCCATTCATAAAATTTCACGTCAACCTGCAATCCATTAAGATACAGTTTTCTCTATCTATCTAACTACTGCCAGACGCCTTAATCCCGTAAGGGGTGGCCACAAACAAATTGTCTCCGTGTCGCCCTGTCCCCCGCCATTTCACTGCCCTGCTCCCAGCTCACACACCCCTCTCTCATATATCTCTCCACTCCATTCCCCCACCTCATCCTTGGCCTCTCACAGCTCTCTCACAGCCCATTTTTACTATCACCCATGGAACTCTATCAAACGCCTTCTCCAAATCCACAACCATCATTCATTCCCTTGATATAGTCCCACCTACTTCTTCCTTCCCCTTTCTCATTCTGTGTGTCCTCTCTTCCTACTTCTCCATTGCCATCCTGTCACATTTTATTATTTTTCACATGCAGATGGCTCTACACTGAGTGACAAGCCTAAAGGTTTCCTGTAACTGAGGAAACTGTTTACAATGCTGGGTGGTAACCATATAACCAGATGATGGGGTGATGTGCAGCCTTCTATGGTGACTGTCAACTGGTTGGACTGACGTATATCCGGAGTCCATCCAGAAACCAAGCCCCCATAATACTCCCTGTGCCTCATCTTTTTTTTTATTTATTTTTTTAATGCAATAAAGAAGGAGCCAAAGGCCAGGAGCCCACAAACTATTCCTTCCAAGAAAAAAAACGAAACAAAAACAATACAAAAGAGAGCCAAATTCAAGATCCGTTCATTTCGAGATGCGTGGACACAATGTGTTTGAAAGACTAGAGATCATAATAAGTAGGAAATACAAACAAAGGGAGACAGTTCCAGAGTTGACCTGTTGCATAAATGAAGGACTGGGAGTAACGGTTAACTCTTGCATTAGAGAGTTGGACAGAAATGGGATAAGAGTTTGCTGCCAGACGAGTGCTACGCACCCGTCGTAGAGGTAAGGGGATGCAAGCAGACAGTTCAGAGGAGCAGTGACCACTGATGTAGCGACAGAAAAGAGAAAAAGATGCAACAATGTGGCGAAGAGACACAGGTTGAAAGGAGCCAGTAAGAGGAGGAGAGTTAAAGAGATGAAAAACCTTTGACTCCACCCTACTGGAGCTGGGGGGTGGTTTGCATGCATAGGAGAGGCAGAAAATTACTCTTCAGATTAATCAACTATACCTACTAAGGTTCAGAAAAATCTTGGGTAGACATCTGGATAAGTGGTCAATTTCCAGTAAATGGCCTTTGAACTCGACATATACATGCAACTTTTTTCGCCAAAAATGAAGGTATAATCAAAGATAATATCCCTCAATCTCTGCTTCTAATTCACATGAAAATATTGTTTTGGTGTCTAAATATATGTTTTTGATGTCCAGGAACTCAGCTATGTTGGTTAAAATGTGCCCAGACTTACAGAAATGCATAAAAAGTGGAAAAACTGTTTGCCACAACTGATGGCAAAATCGTTATAACAGAAAATTTATTGTAAATCGAATTTTGGGGTGGAACTTTTCTATTATTGTTGTAGCGAAATACTGTAAACCAAAACACTGTAAAATGAGTAATGACTGTATTGTGAGCATTTATAAACTGGAGAGCTGCTACCACATGTGTGAAGCACAGGCTGTAGCAGCTGTCATCACAGTTGGAAACCGCATGTTTGACACAAACTGGAAGGCACACGATAACCCAGAGGTCACTGATCTGGACACCCTGCCAGAATCCAAGAGAGTCAGGGAAGGAAGCTAGAGCATTGAGGTGTGCACACTAGATGAGACTGTCAAGATCATAAACTCTGATGAACAAGTCGTGGTGACCTATTCTGATAATGGCTCAAAGAAGCAGGGTGCTGGGTCATTTTCCGTTCAGGGTATCACCATTAACGGAAAATACAGGTCACTGCCCACACTAAGCATTGCTTCAGAGTCCAGAAAGAACTTAGCTGCTCTCTGGGTGGTGGTCCTGGAAATTCAGGAGGCAGCAAGTGGTGTTGCAGCCAAAACTCTGTTCGAGAAAATTGACTCTGTGATCCTCCTTTCGGGACTTTGGTGAAAGCTTTGCCATTGCACTTGACATCTCGAAGGTTTTTGATCGAGTCTGGCATAAATCTTTAATTTCCAAGCTGCCTTCTTACGGTTTCTATTCTTCTATCTGTGCCTTCATCTCTAGCTTCCTTTCAGGTCGTTCTATAGCCGCTGTTGTAGAGGGCCATCGTTCTCCTAAATCTATGAACAGTGGTATTCCTCAGGGCTCCGTCCTAACACCAACCCTCTTCCTTTTATTAATCAATGACCTTCTAAGCTGTATATCTAACCCTATCCACTCATACGCTGATGACTCCACCCTTCACCTTTCCATTTGGTTCATGCAACTTCCATCTCAGCAAACAAGGGATGAGGCTATGGCACACCTATTGTCTGACTTGGTTCGTATCTCTGACTGAGGTAAAAATAATCTGGTTGTTTTTATTGCATCAATGACTCAGTTTTTACACCTATCAACCCGACAAAATCTTCCACAGGTATACACACTAATGTTTAATAATATTCAGTTTAATCCTGCATCATCCTTGAACATGCTTGGGGTTTCATTTACTCGGGACATATCTTGGAATGATCATATTACATCTCTTGTAAAATCTGCTTCCAAGAGATTAGGTGTGCTAAGCCGACTCCGTTCCTTCTTTACCCTTGCACAATTGTTGACTCTATACAGGGGTTTTATCCGTCCCTGTGTGGAGTACAACTCTCATGTGTGGGGAGGCTCCCCACATACAGCTCTTCTCAATAGGGTGGAGTCAAAGGCTTTTCGTATCATTAACTCTCCTCCTCTTACTGACTACTTCAACCTCTGTCTCTTCGCCGCACTGTTGCATCTTTATCTCTTTTCTATCGCTACTTCAATGGTCTCTGCTCCTCTGAACTGACTGCATGCATTCCTCCACCTCTATGACAGGAACGTAGCACCCATCTGGCAGCAAACTCTCATCCCTTTTCTGTCCAACTCTCTAAAGCAAGAGTTAACCGTTACTCCCAGTCCTTCATTTATGCAACAGGTCAACTCTGGAACTGTCTCCCTCTGTCTGTATTTCCTGCTTCCTATGATCTCCAGTCTTTTAAACAGTGTGTTCAGGCATCTTGAAATGATCGGATCTTGAATTTGGCTCTCTCTTGTATTTTGTTTTTCTCTTGGAAGGAACAATAATTGCGTGCTCATGGCCTTTGGTTCCTTCTTCCTCACATTATGAAAAAAGAAAAAAAAAAAGCTCACAATATCAAAGTGGATGAACCACGGCAGAGAGTCTGGATTCTGAGCACATTCATGATCATCTGTTCTGTAATGAGCACCAACTCTGATGTTCAACAGGGTCATTACCAAGCAATGGGCTGAAACAGAGAACACACTGGGTAGAGACAAGATTACTAAAACTTCCTTGTCAGTGCAACAGCAGCAGCAATGAGTGGCACTGAACAAGCTCTGGACTGCATGACTCAACTTATCATGACTTTGATCACAAATCATGGGACAAGTGGCATGAATCTGACCTCCACACAGCCCCATCATCAAACAAGTCTGTCAGCCTCAAGGATGAGCATTCAATCACTTGACAATGACCTGCGCTATCAGTCTGTACTATCTGGCTACTGTGGCATCCTATCTGCAGAAGTATGAGTATGTTACCAATCAGCTGGCCTGCATTGTGAGGTGTTTTCTGGACTTGGATTTCCTGAAGGTGATGTACTGTGCAGGTGGTCTCCTTGGACTTCATCTGACTGAACCACACCTGTCTCTGATGACATCTGCTGAAAAACAACACACAGCAAGATCATGCCAGCATATCAACAGCTATACCAGGAACTGGGGGATGTAGTGCCAGTCATCTTGTTGCTGACAAAGCAACCAGCATTCTAGTTTGTTCCTCAGGAAAGGTTCCAGCATACAAAGTATGATGAGGACATCTGCAGTGGCATGCTTGAAGTAGCAACCTCATTCCAACCTGAGGTAATCAGGCTCCTGAAGATGATCATCCCCAAGCTGGCTACTGGCTTTCAGAGGCAGAAGGGTAATATCTTCAGCTTTGCAGACTGTGACGTGTCTGCAGAGAGTTGTCACTCAGATGGATCCAAAGATGTTGGAGAAGGCACCAGTCCACAACCTGAATGCAGGGTGCAGTGTGAGCTTTGTTAACTATGAGCTGTCGGGAAGGGGTACCAAACAGCTCGAGGGTGCATCTGCAGCACTGGTGAATGCCAAATCTTCAGACCTCATTGGCCCAAGACAACCAGGGTCTTTCAGGAACAATGGCAGCATGATCAGGAAAGGAGGAAGAAGGCCAGAAATCATGCTGGCGTAACACAAAGCAAGAGGAACTGAAGAAGCAGGGCTTACAAGACAAGGAGATTGCTAATGTAGCGGTAGATCGTCGGAGAAACAAAGACCTTGATATATCGAAGGGAATGGGAGGCCCTTTGACATCAGCTGCTGGAAGTTGATATGTTGCAGCCACTGACATAGATGAGGGCATCAAGGTAGGACGGCTCTACCTGGAGGTTCGCTATGCCCGGGACACATCACTCTCCCTCCCAAAGTCCAGTGATCTGTTCCGGTTGATGAAAGACCACAAGAAGCTGCCAATGAACACGTATGCAGCCAATCTTAAGCGGTATCTTAATAAGATTACCTGTAATGCAGAGGTGACCCTGAATGACTTTAGTCAAGCCATGGACACAATTCTGAGCCAGCAGAACTAACTGTCTGTAAACAGGCTATGTACCATGACACAAACTGTGGACTTCGACTCCCTCAAACTCAACATTATGGACTTAAATCCTGGCATTATTCTATCTGAAATGTATGTTTGCTGTTGAGAACTATTTTGCTGTTTATGCCTACTGTCTCCTGTAAATAAAAAGCCATATATTTGGTCTCCTGTGTTGGATTTCAATTTTTACGACTATCGGGAGGCGTTTTGGGAGGGTAGAATGCTAAATTTGGGGGTCCACATATCAAGGGATATGTACAGAGGGTTAGACTTGATTCTTTAGTCAACCAATGCTATTTTCTCACTCAGACAGACCATCTCCATATTTTAGAGGGGGTATTTGAAAATTATGGAACACCACCTCCTACCCAACCCCGATCATTTTACTAGTAAGCTATTTCCTTCTGTCCTAGCTTTTCCCCTTCCTTCCGACCCCTACATTTGGCCACCAAGTACAGCTCGCTATCTGTTTGTAAAGCTGGGGGCAATAATGGATCAAAAAATGGCTGGGTAGATAAACAGGAAGTTTGAAAGAAGAATAAACGGACAGCCTGACAGACAGTCTGATAGATACAGAGATAATTATGCTGCAGTGCTCCTCTGTGCAACTGACCTTTGTGTCTGTGGCATTTCCTAAACCATCCTGGGATACAAGGGCACTCTATCATCTGGGTAACCACACAACTTTCCTAGGTACTCATTTTACCTTTTGTATTATTCTCTCTCTCTCTCTCTACCAGTACTGCTAGCCACTCTGCTACTCATTCAAGAAAAATGTATTGAGGGGTTTAAGGGAGCACCAAAATGTGCCTCTGATAGCAGCATATAAGGAAATGAATCAAGTAAATAAGAAAGGGCCCTGGTGATAGGAATAAATGATTACAGGGCAAACAGGGCAGAATGGGGACAGAAAAAGTATGAAGGACTGTTTTGTGATAGACTGGTGTTCTCTCTTTTTTATGTAAGGAAGAAGGAACTAACGGCTAGAAGCTCAACGAAAATAAGATAAGAGGGTCAAATTCATGATCCGTTCATTTTGAGATGCCTGGACACAATGAGTTTAAAAGATTAGAGGGATGCATTCTTGGGGTGGCACTCTATAACCTGTCAATTCCACTGCCTGGCTGTACAAACATCCCTCAACTCCCTACCTATTTCCCTGACAGGAGGGCCACTGCAGCCTGTAGTTGACTGGATGCACATATGAGATGAGCCTAGGTCTACAACTACTACTATAACTATACAGACCTTGGCAAACAGCTTATTTCAGTACACAAAACATCATTATTTGCTGAGATTATTTATGTGTAATGTGTCCATACCAAAAAATCAAACATGAATAAAGAACACATGCTTTAGTACTTTCCCCTTTGTCTCTGCTGGCCAAAGGGAGATCAAGTGTGTGTGTGTGTGTGTGTGTGTGTGTGTGTGTGTGTGTGTGTGTGTGTGTGTGTGTGTGTGTGTGTGTGTGTGTGTGTGTGTGTGAACAAGATTTTATCCGGACGTGTATGGTAATGAAAGCCAGTACACAATGCTAGAGCCTTCTTGATCATTCATAATGTCCATGTGCTGTGTGCATGTAAGGTTTTATGTGCTGTGTGCATGTAAAGTTTTATGTACCAGTCAACTGATTTAGGTCATAACGTTATGTATTTTACCTTTAACCAGCACGTTACACATGTGCACTACTTTAAACGTAAGCCACTATTAAGAATATAGTAACAACAATAAAGTAACCCTTATTCATGTAACTGCAGACCTATTTTATCGTGTGTCATAAAGCCTCGGAGCCAAATGATTACTCTGGCTTTGTTCACTAATGGCAGACCTTGAACTGATAACACAGCACTGTCTTATTACAGTCAAACAACCTGTCCATTACGTAAGGCTAAAGATACAATATTCTTCTTTATGATACCTTACTGATCGGATTATCATGGTTCCCCCAGGTTAACAGGATGCAGCAGTACTCGTACAGTAAATGGAGCTGGTGGATATGCACCTGACCTATGGTTCTCTGCACGGAAATGGTAGGGAAGCTGCGCGTCTTTATACAGAAAGATTCCCCCCAGTGGCAGCATCCACTTCACACTACATTCACATCCATAGACAGAAGGCTGAGGGAGGCAGGAAACTTTAGTTGCAATCTGTCAGAAACAGGACTACCATGCTTTGTTCGGACACTCCAACCTGAGAGGATCCTAGAGGCAGTTGCAACAAATCCACAAGCAAGGACTCGCAATGTGGCAAGTGATGTGGGGGTCAGTCATTTTACCATATAGAGTGTACTTCACAAACAGCTCCTTCATCCCTACCTTTTTCAGAGAGTTCAGTATTTACTCCAGAGGACTTTCCCCGACACTCAGATTTCTGTCAGTGGTTTCTAGACCAAACAGCACTCAATCCAGATTTTTCTAGCATGACGCTGTTCACAAACGAGGCATCTTTCACAAGAACAGGAATGTTCAATAGTCACAAAATGCATGCATGGGGTGAGGCCAATCCCTATATTACATGGTGGAGAAGATATCAGCATCGCTGTTCTATGCATGTACAGTGCAGCATAAACACTGTGGTGATTGTATCATAGGTCCACATGTACTTCCTGGTCGCCTAACAGGCCCTATGCATCGTGATTTCTTAAAGCATGATTTACTGCCATTACTAGATGATGTACCTCTAGCAAGGTACAGAAGCATGTGGTACATGCACGACGGTGCACCTGCGCACTTCAGCATGACTGTACGGGAATATCTTGATGCCCAGTTTCCCAACAGGTGGATAGGAAATGGTGGTCTCATCTCCTGGCCAGCATGATCCCCTGACCTAAATCCCTTTGATTTCTACCTGTAGGGCCATCAAAAATCACTAGTTTATGAAATGTCTGTTGACATTGAGGATGAACTACTGTACCCGTTCATGTGATTGTGTACGTACTACACCACGTGCATTTGCGCGTGTGCGTAGTCTATGGTTCAGCGATGTCAAGTATATAATGAAGGTGGAGGGAGACATGTGGTACCCCTGTTGTAATGTACGTACATGAGTCTGTTTTCATGTATTTACATTAGTCTGGCAGGGATTGTTTAATTCCCCTAATGTCAAACATTATGATACAGTTAACAAAATCATTTCTCAGTGACAGACACTGAGATTGCTAGAAATACTGATTGTTATTTTTCAGAATCATACTCCATTTACTTTGCTACCATACTGAATGTTATGCTGATGTCTGAGAGCTGGGAGTTAATGTGGAAATGGTAGCATATCTGCATCGGTGAGCAGGTCACAACCGTATGCTGTGTACAACACCACGATTTATTACAGGCTTGGTGGATGAGTTTGGGAGAGTGTGTAAGAAACAGAATCTAGAGGTGAATGTAGGGAAGAGTAAAGTGATGATCTTTGAGAGAGGTGAAGTCAGTGAATGTACAGCGAGGTTGGATGGTGAGGAATTGGAAAATGTGAGTACGTTTAAGTATTTGGGTAGTGTGAGGAGTAAGGATGGAGGTTTGGAGGGTGAAGTGCTTGAAAGGGTACAGCAGGGAAGAAAGGTTGCTGGTTCTTTGAAAGCAGTGATAAGAAGCAGGGAAGTGGACATGGAAGTGAAAAAGTTACTATATGACAGTATTGTGATACCAACTCTAACGTATGGAAGTGAAGCTTGGACGTTGTTGGAAGGACAAAAGTCAAGTGTGAGAGCAGTGGAAATGAGTTATTTAAGAGGAGCCTGTGGAGTCACAAGGAGAGAGAGGCTGACAAATGAGAATATAAAGGAGCGTTGTGGTGTGGATGTGGATGATAGGAAGCGTTAGGAGGAATACACTGAGGTGGTTTGGCCATGTGGAGAGGATGGAGGGTGAAAGATTGACGAAGAGATTGTATGTGAGTGAGGTGGAAGGGGGAAGAGGGAGGGGGAGGCCGAGGATGAGATGGAGGGATGGGGTGGAGAGGACGGTGTGAGTTGGAAGCGGGGCAGTGAAATGGCGGGGGACAGGGCGATGTGGAGGCGATTTGTTTGTGGCCACCCCAAACGGGAGTGAGGCATCTGGCAACAGATAGACAGATAGACAGTCTTTAAATGGCCATGTAATAAGTGTATTACAATAATAATTAAACTGTTCAAGGACTCAATGTTTTATTTATTAGACACCATAGTAAATATTATGTACAGTATTATCATCATTCGACCGTAACTATGGACAGCACATGGGTATAACAAGTGGAAGCAGGAGGGGGACGAGGTGAGGGAGGAGGCACCAGTGTTCGGATTGGTACTAAGTATCCATAGGCTTGGCCTGGTACGGCACTTAAGGGGCTATCACACGGGAGACTCGTGGACGTCCAAACTGGCCGTGGATGTCCAAATTTGCCCCTATGGGAGGGTCATGGACGTCCACGGGTGGAAGGCCACCAGAGCCATTCATGGACGTCCATGGCGATCGTGAACATCCATGACTTGGTAGTCTCCTTCTTCTCTATGGAGTTTACATGTAGTGTGTGTCGTCTGCTATCTTGAACTCTGTAGTCAGTTGAGGTGGTATGTTATATTATGATTAATTCAAAACAGTCAGTAAACTTTGTAGTTTTAATATTTCTGTCACAGAAACTTTTCATATATACCAAAATGTGGTAAAAATGATGGAATTTGGATTGATTGTTTACAAGAAAGGATTGCACACGTTGGAAAGGCATACTCGGAAAGAAAGCAGTACTGCACAGATTTCTATACTGGCTACTTACTTCTCTCCGTGGAAGCCATTCTCTCATCCACAGTGCCCTCCTTCTCCCTCTTCTTTGTCTTCTTGCAGAGGCTTCTTCCTCTTCCTGCAGGGTTAGGACTGCAGCACCTATTGCAAAAGTCACAATCTAGGTTCACGTCCATTGTTCTTGTTGATAAACACGTCATCTGTCAGGGAGTTGGAAGTGGCCTCCCAGTCGCGTGGGGTGAACTCGATAAAGAAGAAGAAGGTGGCCGTCGACGTCCACCGTGTGATAAGGTATGGACGTCCAAGCTCAGTTTGGACGTCCATTTTGTGCTACACAAAACGTTCACGGGTCCCCGTGTGATACCCGCTTTACTGTTTTCAGTTCATGTCCTGCATCTCATCAGTGGCTCATTTTTTTTTTTCCCCCCATATCATTGTAGAATAATGTGATTTTGTTTTTCAATAAGGGATTTATTCCCAAAGTTTGCCAGTGCCATTCAGTAATACCCTGTATACAACAGAATTCCCTCCCCATTTTTGCACACAGCAGAAGGCACAATACCCTGTTCTACTTTACTCACACCAGCTGACTATGGCCTCTGTTTATTAGTAAAGCATTAATTTTCAGTTCCTTTGTTTCCACTCCATCCTCTCACCTCTCGTATTTCTCTCTGGCCCTTTGAATACTCTCGGCATTCAAAGATAATTCATCAGTACATAAAAGCTCCCAAGGTAGTAACTAACTGACAATGACATTAAGTGCCAGGATAACAGCATAGGATTCAACACAGAACTCTGACGCACCCCACTCACAGAATTCCTTGCTTCACCCTCCATCCTCTCACACACACAGTTGCCTCTTCAAACAGCAGCTGCATCACTAACCTGTCTTTCCACAGCCCATTTTTACTGTCAACCATGACACTGTATTAAATGCTTTCCCCAAATCCACAAATACAGCAGTACAGTATGTTCCCCCCCCCCCTCCTCTGGCACCTGTCTTGTTCGTTAGTTCCTTCAGGGGGTGGGGGGTGGGGGGAATGTACCCGCCGTGGCTCAGTGGGTTAAGAGCGTTCAGGTCTGATTGAAGGGTCAGAGGTTCGCATCCACCCAAGGGTCACTGGTAGACATCAGGAAGGGCATCTGGTCATAAAAAGCTATATGTTCCAACACAAGGTCCTCTACCCAGGGGCAATGCCTTAACCCTTATTGAAAAAAGGGGACATGGAATACAGCTCAAAAAAAGGGTAAACTCCCTGACTCCATCTTTCTTCTCCCTAACGCTTACCTTCCTTCTCCCTCACTCTACCTTTCTGCTATGTATCAAGCACTACATTCTGTCCTGTTTTCACTTCATACTTCCATCACAAAGTCACCTTATACCTAGGGGTTCCCTTGTCCAGCCAGACTACATCTCTGGCTTCTACTCTACTCCATACTGTACTCACTGCCATCTTCAGTAACTCACACTATGTATATTTTGTCCACTTGTCTACCTCCCATGTTCGTATTTTTAGTTACAGGAGCTGATTTCCGGGGAGGGGGACTAACCCTTCACCAACCCACTTGTTGCCACGTACGGAACACGTATTGGTTGGTTATAAAGTTACCACCCAGTGTTGTAAATGTTTTCCAGGTTTAGAGGAAATCAAGAGTGAGAGCTGTGGAAATGAGTTATTTAAGAGAAGCATGAGGAGTCTCGTGGCGAGACAAACAAATGAGGAAGTGAAGGAGTGTTGTGATGTGGATGTGAAAGGAAGTGTTAAGGAGAAACACACTGAGGTGGTTTGGCCATGTGGAAAGGATGGAGTGACAGACTAACAAGGAGAGTGTGTGAGTGAGGTGGAGGCCAAGGATGAGATGGAGGGATGGAGTGGAGAGGCATACGAGAGAGAGGGGTGTGAGCTGGAAGCAAGGCAGTGAAATAGTGGGGGACAGGGCAATATGGAGGTGCTTTGTTTGTGGCCACCCCTTGTGGGATTAAGACGTCTGGCAATAGATAGATAGATAGATAGTCTACCCCCCCTACTCTTTAAATTTCCACACCTCCCTCCACTACACAAAGCTCTTGACTTCATGGCTTCTTTACTTCCTAAATTGGTTCCTAAGCTTGAGGTGTGAGTCTGGTAGTTAATTCTATGACACAAACTGCTCACCAAATGTATCCTTCCCATCCCTGACCAACTTGCTGTTCCTTCTGAGACAAAAAAATCATCTGACTTCAAGCTCCTATCTACTCTTAAGTTATCTACCAATTTTCTTCCTAAACACAGCACTACAGGACACACTATCAAGGCTGGGGCTTACAAATTCTTGTAAGAGTGATGAAATGTCAGTTTTATAAAAGGCATGGAGCTGAGACACTTCTTGGAGCAGCCAACAAATGAGGTAAAAATTATATACGAAGTGAGGAAACTTGGTGATGTAAGTGTTAAAGAGTGTGTCTATCTATCTATTGCCAGACATCTTAATCCCATAAGGGGTGGCCACAAACAAATTGCCTTCATGTCGCCCTGTCCCCCACCATTTCACTGGCCTGCTCCCAGCCCACACACCCACCTCCCTCACATACCTCTCCACTCCATCCCTCCTTTTCATTTTTAGCCTCCCCCCTCCCTCTCCACCTCACTCACATACTCTCTCCTTGTCAGTCTCTCACTCTCCATCCTCTCCACATGGCCAAACCACCTCAATGTGTTTCTCCTAACGAGTGTGACATTAGACAGAAATAATTATATGGAGAGAATGGATGCAGATATGGTGGTGAAAAGGGTTTAGAGGTGAAAGGAGGCATGGTAGGACAAGAACCTATCATAATTATCTATCTACAGCCAGACACCATAATCGTGTAAAGGGTGGCCACAGACAAATTGCCTCCATGTCACCCTGTCCCTTGCTATTTTGCTGCCTTTCCCTCAACTTACACCCCTCTCTCTCACAGAGCAAGAGGATGGATGGATATAGTAAATGATCATATATGAAGGCAAGGTACGGAAGCTGATAAGGCTAGGAAACTGAGGCAAATATGGTGACTTATATTACACAGGGGAAAATACATGATAAACAATTGGAAAGTAATATTACATGCAAGAAAACCATCATCCCTCCCTCTTTTCCCATCCAAAGACAGGGTAAGGTAGGGTTTAGAATGCAGGAGAACAGAAAAATATGATAAAGTGAATAATGAGTACCTTAGTCAATAATATGGAGTATAAAACCACTCTGGTACTGCAAAGGAATGTCTTCATGCAGTGGTGCCAATAGACAAACATTCCTAACTTCCTAAACCCCAAGAGGAGCATGGTGGACTGCAGGAGAAGGGCAACATCAGCCTGCAAACCCCCAGATTTAGTCTTGAGCAAAATGCAACCACATTCAGGTACTTACTAGACAGTGGAGATAATTGTCATGGTGACTGCCAGAGATCAGGCAGCGTGTAAAGCCGCCATTAGGTGACCAAGGCAAACGCAGGCAAGGATGTTGGAGCCGTTATGTACGATATGATACGATAACATGGCAGTTTCCACGGCTGAGTCAACTCTAACCTGAAAGTGAAAATTATATATTAACCTTTTCAGTCTCTGGTTAAGTTCATAACATTCTCTGAAGACATCAAGATTTTGCATGGTTCTATCTATCCATCTATTGCCAGATGCCCTAATCCCATAAGGGGTGGCCACAAACAAATACAAGCATTTTCCTGAATATTTCCAAGAAAATTGACGGCATGAACTGGGAGGTTTGGGGTGAGTTGGCCTGGAATAACCCTGCAGCCTTCATGGGGTGGCACTGATGTAATGGTGGACTGCAGAAGAGGAACTTCCACTTGCAGCCCACTCGGTTCATGTTGCTCAATGAACCGGGGGCTGCAACTACTATTACTTATACTACAAACTTGGCATAAAATTGAAAAATCACCTTGAAACTGAGCTGAAATAATACAGTACAATGCCAGTCACAAAGAAGTGCCATGGAAAGGATTTTGAGTCACAACACTTTTTTCTGTCAGAGCTGAATGAAATAAAGCTACAAGAGGCTGAAATCTAGGCCAGGTCAAGGTGAAAGAACTATCATAATTAAAACACGATGCATGTCAGTGCCTTACTTAAAGTCTGTGACCCCGATTCATGGTTTCTGTCTGTTAAATACACCTGGGGACTACAAACTGATGGCTGTGATTATTGGCACTCACATAATTAGCTGGCTACACTCCCTGATTATACAAACATCCCTCAATTCCCTCCTTATCCCGTAAAAGGAAGCTGTAGTGGATCCAGTCCCTGGCTATACAAACATCCCTCAACTCCCTATCCCCTGAAAGAAGGATGGTGTACTGTGAGAAGAGCAATTTTGGTGTGAGCCACTGTGTTTACATCTACTGAAGTACAATAACCACACACACACACATTTTAAATAATATGCAGATAATGCAGAATGATAACTAAACTCTTGCTCTCCTCACACTGCTCAATATCCAGCAGCCTCCCTAATCAGTCTCTCACTTGTGAGGTCACCCTCTATGACCTTGTCCCTAGTCTTTCTCAGTCTGCCTCTTGCAACAGTACCAAAAACATTCACCTCAGCACACAGCATACACATGATTACAAATAAAATGCTTAGCCAACAAGGGTGATGCAAAGAGAAAGCTATACAGTACATGGTATCTATGCTGTCTTCACCTGGACTGGGCATTATAATAAAGTACGCTGGTACTAAGCACACACCCACTACAAACCTACCTTTCAGACTCCTGGTCATCCTCCTTTTGGGACTTTGGTGAAAGCTTTGCCATTGCACTTGAGATCTCAAAGGCTTTCGATTGAGTCTGGCATAAATCTTTAATTTCCAAACTGCCCTCTTACGGTTTCTATCCTTCTATCTGTGTCTTCATCTCTAGCTTCCTTTCTGGTCGTTCTATAGCCGCTGTTGTAGAAGGCCATCGTTCTCCTCCTAGATCTATCAACAGTGGTGTTCCTCAGGGCTCCGTCCTATTACCAACTCTCTTCCTTTTATTCATCAATGACTTTCTAAGCTGTACATCTAACCCGATCCACTCGTATGTTGATGACTCCACCCTTCACCTTTCTATTTGGTTCCCGCAACTTCCATCTCAGCAGTTACTTGAATAAACAAGGGATGAGACTATGGCACACCTAATGTCTGACTTAGCTTATATCGCTGGCTGGGGTAAAAATAATCTGGTTGTTTTTAATGCATCAATGACTCAGTTTTTACACCTATCAACACGACAAAAACTTCCACAGGTATACACACTAATGTTTAATAATATTCAGCTTAATCCTGCATCATCCTTGAACATGTTTGGGGTTTCACTTACTTGGGATGTATCTTGGAAAGATCATATTACATCTCTTGTAAAATCTGCTTCCAAGAGATTGGGTGTGCTAAGCCGACTCCGTTCCTTCTTTACATCTGCACAACTGTTGACTCTATACAGGAGTTTTATCCGTCCCTGTGTGGAGTACAACTCTCATGTGTGGGAAGGCTCCCCACATACAGCTCTTCTCAATAGGGTGGAGTCTAAGACTTTTCGTCTCATTAACTCTCCTCCTCTTACTGACTCCCTTCAACCTCTGTCTCTTCATCGCACTGTTGCATCTTTATCTCTTTTCTATCGCTACTTCAATGGTCTCTGCTCCTCTGAACTGTCTGCATGCATTCCTCCACCTTTACGACGGGCACGTAGCACCTGTCTTGCAGCAAACTCTCATCCCTTTTCTGTCCAACTCTCTAATGCAAGAATTAACTGTTACTCCCAGCCTTTCATTTATGCAACAGGTCAACTCTGGAACTGTCTCCCTCTGTTTGTATTTCCTGCTTCCTATGATCTCCAGTCTTTCAATCGTAGTGTGTCCAGGCATCTCGAAATAATCAGATCTTGAATTTGGCTCTCTCTTGTATTTTGTTCTTCTCTTGGAAGGAACAATAATTGTGGGCTCGTGGCCTTTGGTTCCTTCTTCCTCGCAAAAAAAAAATAAATAAATAAAATAAATTAAAAAAAAAAAAAAACTATATTCTGTTATAAAAAATAATTACCATATTCATCATCATCATCATCACCTGGACCTCCTTTCCCACCCTATGGCAGGGTGAGGAGTAGCAATGTCCTGACAGCCCAAATTTGCCCAATCCAATGGGCCACGCTTCCATTCACTCATTATTCAAGCTCCCGGAATCTTGGCTCTATCGGATACGCCAAAAACATTAACCACGCTCTGTAGCTTCACATAAATGTATCCAACAGAGTCAATCTGGACATTATTGATGTTTTTATATACCTCTTGGTTGCTGTAGATCAACCCCAGTCTGTCTGGCCAAAGACCCATCAACCACAGGAACGCAATTATTTCCGAAGGGCTGTCCTGTGCAGTTATGGTGTATATACACATCAATCCACTCCCTTCAAAGGCACTGCACACACACCTCCATCATGGTTCAATCCGAAATGAATAACTACGGCAGAAACACACAGAAACAGTACCAGTACATCATAAAACATATTACCGCATGGGCCTGGCAATTCCAACTATATTATAAAAACTCTCAATTTTGGTACATATGCAACACAGATAGTTAAATGTTGAATGCTGACTGCAAGAAGTGATCTGAAGTAAGGAAGAGCAAAGAATTAGCACCAACTCATAATATGGCACTGTAGGAGTAGAGGCAAAATAAAGGCCAGAAGAAACACAGAAATATCAAGAAGAGAGGTAGGACAGAAAAGCAGAAGAGGACAATAAGGAGAGAAAGACTGGAGACAAAAAGGCCCCTTTTAGTCGCCTCTTACGACAAGCAGGGATACTGGGGAAATATTCTTTCCCCCCTCCCCAGGGGATGTGGGGAAAAAAAAAAAATTTCTGGGCATTTAAGGAAGAGGGCAGGTTGCCTGTGGCAAATTTATGAAGCAGGACATGCAACTGCCAAATTCTGTGATGGTGTGATTTCAAGATCAAGTGTTTCATCGATAACAAGAGTTTGGTGGATGCCCTTTACTCCTGCAGGAACGTTGAAGACAGGAGATTGCACAACGATATTGCTGCATTGCAAGACATGTTGGAGCGAGGGGGGATTGATGAAGTGTCTTGGATGGACACATCACAACAACTGGCTGACTGTCTCATCAAGAAAGGTGCCTCGACTGAGCGGCTATGTGCAGCAGTCAGCTGGGACTAGAAGCATTATAGTACTTCAAGGGACACCAAATATTTGTATGTGGCTACAGACTGGGTCTTAATGGCACTTAAACAAAAGTCTATGTATTGGATACATAGTGTGTATTGGACGCCAATAATCCAATCAGCTTCGTCCTTGGAATCCTTCATCAAATTAAGAAGACAGAAAGAGAGTGTTAGTGCACATTGCTGTTGAGTGTGTGCGTGCACACACACACACTTGTTACGCCGCAAGTGGTGACGTCACCAGAAGAGTCTTGCAGTATGCAGGAGGAGCCTGCTCAGTATGAAGTGTGAGGCTGGTAAGAGCGGTTGTTTCACATTCCAACGCCTGGTATTGCGAATTTCAGATATAACGAAGACAAATCACGACCGAGCTTCCCCTGGATTTTGCGAACAAAGGTCGCTAAATGAGGGGGAAGTTCGCAAATCAGTCCACAGTGACAACAGCATCCCTTCCTGGGACAGTAAGTGTACTGCAACAGTACTACATTATACTGTATTCTTATTATAGATATTGTATTTATATGTACAACTTCATACAGTATTATATTTACATGTACAACTTCATAAACCATTGAATTCTCCATGTAAAACTTCACTGAATTACTTTAGGTAGCATGTTGGACAGAACGACTCCACTTACATAGGGAACTGGTTTGGTAATCCCTCGGAAATACTGAACCTCGTATGTAGCGAACTTTCAGATATAGCGACCCACCCCTCCCCCAATTAATTTGTTATATCAAGGGTTTACTGTAATGAAAAATGACAGTAATACCCACCTTGATTCCTCAACGACTTAAGGTAAATTACTACCATTTATGGCAGTCCAGTCATGGATGGCGGCTCACTTGGTGAACAGATGGACAAACCCAGAGTTGACAGTCATCAGCAGTTGCAACCCTTCACACCTAAAAACCATCCACACCACATTACTCACTAACTCAAGGATGCTGTACTAGTCTATCAACTATCTATTGCCAGACACCATAATCCAGTAACAGGTGGCCATTTGACTTTGGGTTAGTTATTTTACACAGAGGGACACTAACCCTCCACCAACCCACTTGATGGCACATAGAGAACATGTGTTGGTTGGTAGAGTCATACTGTAAAATTTCTGGAGTCAGAGTCATAGTCAGGAAATATTATCACCGACTTCACAACCCTGCCTGACCGTAGTGATTTATAAAACTCAACACATCGTTTTGTTTTTGTTTTTACAGTCAACACATGATCTTTCCAATAAAGCACACCTGGTAGGGGCTGGATAATTTACCATGCCGTCCCTCTAAAATGAATAACTTGCAAGAGAATATAAGGTCATTGTCCAGGTGCTTGAGGGTGCAAAAGTGGATGTATGTGGAATAACTGAAACAAAATGGAGAGGAGAAAGTGTGACAGAATGGGAGTATGGATGGGGTATATGTGCAGGAGTAGGTGAGAATGAGAGGGCAAAGGAAGGAGTATGTATAGTTGTGAGTAAAAGATGGAAGAAGAGCATAAGACAGTATGGATCAGTTGGGTCAAGGATTGTGTGGGTAAAGTTGAAAGTTGGAATACAAATGTGGGTCATTGTGTGTGTGTATGCGCCAACGCAAGATCGTGCTAGAAGAGTGAGAGAAGAGTTCTGGACAAATGTAGAAGTGTGCATGGAAAAGTTTGGAAGAAATGAGAGAGGGTTTTTGATCGGTGATATGAATGGTAAAGTTGAGAATGTGATGGTGGATGGAATAGTTGGTGAGTGGGGTGTGCCTCCTGAGATAGATGAGAATGGGAGTGCGTTAGTGGACATTTGTGCTGGGAAGGGGTTGGTGATAGCCAATACCCTCTTCAGGCATAAAATGATCCACAGGTATACATGGCAAGTGATGAGAAGGGTGGGTGGTGAACTGAATGAAAGGAAGGCAATGATTGATTATGTGTGTGTGGATGAAAGGATGCGAAGATGTGTAATGGATGCAAGAGCTTATAAAGGCTGGGGGAGTGGACTTTCTGACCACTACTTGGTGGTGGCCAGAATTAGAATTCAAGAAAGATGGAGGAATAGAAGAAGGGAAAGACGAGAGGAAGGAGTAGTTGCAAGGAGAGTGGAAAGGTTACAAGAGGATGAGAAAAAGGCAGAGTATAAGAGAGAAGTGGAGGAACGATTGGGCAAATATGAATTGGAGCAGATGGGAGACGTGGAAGGTGTGTGTAGGATATTTACAGACGAAATATGTGCAGCATGTGATGTGGTGTGTGGAAGGAAGAGAAGACGGAGGGGGGTGCAAGGAACAGCGTGGTGGACTGAAGAGGTGAAACAGGCTGTGGAACAAAAGAAGAAAGCATACAATGAATGGATGAGAAATAGGGGTGTGGAAGAAGTTGAGAGGCAGAAGAGAGAGTTATATGTGGAAAGAAAGAAAGAGGTGAAAAGATTAGTAAGAGAGAGTAAGAAGAGAGTGGATGAGGAATTTGGAAGGAATTTGAGTGTAAAGTGGAGGGACTGTAAGGAAATGTTCTGGAGAGAGGTGAAAAGAGTAGGACAGGGTGGAAGTGAAGTTAGCAGGGGAGTGAAAGATAAAAATGGTAGACTACTAGTGGAGAAGGGAGAAAAAGTGAGCAGATGGAGAGAACACTTTAAGGAATTGTTGAACATATGCATGGAAGTAATGCGAGTATAAGTGGCTGGGGAATGGCTGGGAGGAGGAGGGAGGTCAGAAGACAGGAAGAAATCAGTAGGATAGAAGTTGTGGAAGCAATGAAGAAAGTTAAATTGGGGAAAGCCCCAGGAATTGATGGAGTGTGTGGTGAAATGCTGAAGCATGGGGGAGAGATAGTAGTAGAATGGATGTGGAAGATGTGCAGATTGGCCTGGGAGGAAGGTAGAGTCCCAGAGGATTGGAAGTCAGGTATAATTATTCCCTTGTACAAAGGAAAAGGGGAAAAAGAAGTGTGTGGTAATCATAGGGGCATTTGTCTTCTTAGTATAATAGGAAAAGCGTATGGTAGGATACTTCTTGACAGAGTTAGAGAAAGAACAGAGAAATGAGTTGGAGAAGAACAGGGAGGCTTTAGGAAGGGAAGAGGTTGTGTAGATCAGATATTCATTCATAGATCTTTAGTGGAAAAGTTTCTAGGGAAGGGAAAGAAGTTGTAAGCGGCTTTCATGGATATGGAGAAAGCACATGACAGGGTGGATAGACAAGGATTGTGGAAAGTGTTAAGAATATATGGAGTAGATGGGAAGTTGTTGAATGCTGTGAAGAGTATGTACGATGGTGCGAAGGCTGCAGTGCGTGTGGATGGTGAACTAAGTGAATTTTTCTCTTTGAAAGTTGGGTTGAAACAGAGATGTGTCATGTCTCCATTGTTGTTCAATCTGTACATGGATGGGGTAATAAAAGAGATACAAGGTAGGGTAGTGGATGTTGGAGTGGCCCTGGTGAGAGAGGGTAGTGTTTGGAAACTCCCTGTACTGTTGTTTGCAGATGATACTGTGTTGTTGAGTGAAGACGAAGGGGAGCTGCAAGGCTTGGTGGATGAGATTGGGAGAGTGTGTAAGAAACGGAATCTAAAAGTGAATGTAGGGAAGAGTAAAGTGATGGTCTTTGAGAGAGGTGAAGTCAGTGAATGTACAGCGAGGTTGGATGGTGAGGAATTGGAAAATGTGAGTATGTTTAAGTACTTGGGTAGTGTGATGAGTAAGGATGGAGGTTTAGAGGGTGAAGTGCTTGAAAGGGTACAGCAGGGAAGAAAGGTTGCTGGTTCTTTGAAAGCAGTGATAAGAAACAGGGAAGTGAGCATGCAAGTGAAAAAGTTAGTACATGACATTATTGTGATACCAACTCTAACGTATGGCAGTGAAGCTTGGACGTTGTTGGAAGGCCACAAGTCAAGAGTGAGAGCAGTGGAAATGAGTTATTTAAGAGGAGCCTGTGGAGTCACATGGAGAGACAGGCTGACGAATGAGGATATAAAGGAGCGTTGTGGTGTGGATGTGGATGTGACTGGAAGCGTTATGAGGAACACACTGAGGTGGTTTGGCCATGTGGAGAGGATGGAGGGTGAAAGACTGATGAAGAGAGTGTATGTGAGTGAGGTGGAGGGGGGAAGAGGGAGGGGGAGGCCGAGGATGAGATGGAGGGATGGGGTGGAGAGGTATATGAGAGAGGGGGGTGTGAGTTGGGAGCAGGGCAGTGAAATGGCGGGGGACAGGGCGACTTGGAGGCGATTTGTTTGTGGCCACCCCAAACGGGATTGAGGCATCTGGCAATAGATAGATAGATAGTAATGCCTTCTAAATGGAGCTGAGAATTTTTAAAAGATTGACAGTAAAATAAATGGATGTAACGCCCATTTTACTTGTTACTCTTCCGTTAAACCTTCCCATTTACCTGCCTCCTTTTATAGTTCTGGATATTTTACATCCTGTGCCAAAGAAAACTATATTTATCTAAGCAGACGCCTTAATCCTGTAAGGGGTGGGCACTGACAAATCACCTACATGTCGCCCTGCCCCTGCCATTTCACTGCCCTCTGCCCCAAAGAAAACTACACTGGATAATGATACCAATGACTGATAATTGCTACAGAACTGCAAAGCAATACTAATCTTCATTCCACTATGGCTTAACTTGATGTGTAGTACCAACTGCAGATATGTGGTTTAGTCCAGTCATGGATGGCGGCTTAATTGGTGAAGAGGTAGAAATGGCCAGAGTTGAGTCACCAGGAATGGCAATCCTTCTACTCCTGAAAACCATCCACACCACATTACTCACTAACTCAAGGATACTATACTTGTCTATCTACCAATATATCTATTGCCAAACACCATAATCCCGTAACAGGTGGTCGTTTGGCTGCAAGTTAGTTATTTTATATGGAGGGACACTAACCCACCACCAACCCACCTGCTGACACATAGGGAACATGTATGGGTTGGTTATATAGTTACCACCCAATGTTGTAAATGGTTTCCTGTCATCCAGGAAACTTTTTGGCTTGTCAATCAATGTAAAGCCACCTGAAAAAGAAAACAAGATTAACAAAAAGTGACAGAAAAGATGGCAGAAATAGGAAGAGATGAGGACAGACACAGAAAAATGAGAGAAAATGTCGCAGTCAAGCTCACCTGGCAACACACGTTTATATACAGTACTGTGATCCCTTGGTTATCATGCATAACTGGTACAAGGCTTGGTGTGTGGTAAAGAACTTGCACAATAATAAAAGCACACTACCTAAGGGATTTACCCTATAGTACTGGGCATCCCAAGTGCAATCCCAAATTTTCCCTTTGACAATAACACAGACCAACTAAATACATACATTATGATATGCTGTGTATCAGAAACACCCATAGGCACAGTTAGATTAATAGAAAGTGAAGACACAATAAGGAACACACACCATAGAAAGACCTGAGATGGGCTTGAGATAAGGGGTTCTCATACTAAGGGGTGGAGAAGTATCATTACTGGCAGCAGAATGGATTTGGAAGGTGTGCAGATTGGCCTGGGAGGAAGGCAGAGTCCCGGAGGAATGGAAGTCAGGTATAATCATTCCCTTGTACAAAGGAAAAGGGGAAAAAGTGTATGGTAGGAGACCTACTGACAGAGTTAGGGAAATAACAGAGGAATTAGTTGAAGAACAGGGAGGTTTTAGGAAGGGATGAGGTTGTGCAGATCAGATATTCATTCTTAGGTCTTTAGTGAAGAAGTTTCTAGAGAACAGCCAGAAGTTGTATGTGGCTTCACGGATTTGGAGAAAGCATGTGACAGGGTGGATAGACAAGGAATGTGGAAAGTATTAGGAATACATGGAATAAATGGGAAGTTGTTGAAAGCCATGAAGAGTATGTATAAGGGTGCTAAGGCTGCAGTGTATGTGGATAGGGAACTGAGTGAATTGTTCTCTTTGAAGGTTGGATTGAAACAGGGACATGTCATGTCTCCATGGTTGTTCAATCTGTATATGGATGGGGTTATAAAAGAGATACAAGGTAGGACAGCAGATATTGGAGCGGCCCTAATGACAGAGGGCAGTGTGTGGAAACTCCCTGTACTGTTGTTTGCAGATGATATTGTGTTGTTAAGTGAAGATGAAGGGGAGCTGCTAGGCTTGTTGGATGAGTTTGGGGGAGTGTGTAAGAAACGGAATCTAAAGGTGAATGTAGGGAAGAGTAAAGTTATGGTCTTTGAGAGAAGTGAAGTCAGTGAATGCAGAGTGAGACTGGATGAGGAGGAAATGGAAAATGTGCGTGCATTTAAGTACCTGGGTAGTGTGATGAGTAAAGATGGAAGTTTGGAGGATGAAGTGCTTGAAAGGGTACAACAAGGAAGAAAGGTTGCAGGTTCTTTGAGGGCAATGATAAAAAACAGGGAAGTGAGCATGGAGGTGAAAAAGTTACTGCATGACAGTACTGTGATAACAACTAACATATGGAAGTGAAGCTTGGACCTTGTTGGAAGGACACAAGTCAAGAGAGAGGGCAATGGAAATGAGTTATTTGAGAGGAGCATGTGGAGTCACATGGAGAGACAGACTGACAAATGAGGATGTGAAGGAGTGTTGTGGTGTAGATGGGATAGGAAGCGTTACGAGATGCAATCTGAGGTGGTTTGGTCATGTGGGGAAGATGAAGAGTGACACTGATGAGGAGTGTGTGTGTGTGAGTGAGAAGGAGGGAGGGCAAGGCCAAGGATGAGATGGTGGGAAGGAGTGGAGAGGTACATGAGAACGGGGTGTGTAAGCTGGGAGCATGGCGTGGGACAGGGCAACATAAGAGGCAATTTGTTTGTGGCCATCCCTTATGGGATTAAGGTGTCTGGCAATAGACAGATAGACAGAGCAGCAGTAGCTGGTAAATTATTTGTTTCAGTTTTACAATCCTTTATTATAGCACATATTCTCACATTCATGCATCTCTGGAGTTTATAAGATATCATACAAATACTGTGTGTTCTTCATTACTGTCTGATAGTTAATGCAATTATTATATGCATTCTGTAACCAGGATTTGCAACACATTTCCTGTCACTATTGTATTTGTCACTATTATACTGTATTTGATTTCCGTATTTTCAAAAATGTTTTTATTACGTTTCCAGGTGTCAAAAACACAATAATTGTGTTATGATTTTATGGAACTTTATAATTAACATCTGCACTTCTGGCAAACTCTGAATATCATTTAAACTCCTGTCTGTCAAAAAAAAAATAATACCGGTAATAATAAAATACAAAAATAATAATAATCACAATTATACATTCAGTATGAAATACTGTATTAAATTTTGCGCTTATTTACAGTTTCCAAGCATTTTCAGTGTTAGATATTGAAACTTCATTGACAGGTCAACTTGGGAAATATCAAGAAATAGGACCTCCTTTCCCACCCAAGGCAGAGTGAGGAGTGGCAAAGTCCAGACAGCCCAAATTTGCCCAATCCAATGGGTTATACTTCCATACGTATTGAAATTCTTGGTGTCTCACTTAACAGTGCCCTCAACTGGACCTCTCATGTCAGATCACTTGCTAAGGCCGCCTCAAAGAAACTTGGATTATTGTATAGAGTCCGTAACTTCTTCACCGATGAGCAGTTAGCTATAATTTATAAGAGTCATGTGCGCTCTCAGCTTGAATATTGCTCACCCTTGTGGAATGGTTGTGGAGAGGTTGCATTGAGACAACTGGACAAAATTCAGAATAAAGCTGTTTGAATCATTAACAACCCTGCCATTACATATAAACTACCTCCCCTGCAAGTAAGAAGGAATGTTGCCTCCCTTGCATTATTTTACAGATATTTTTTTGGCAAGTGCTCAGATGAGGTTGCGTCCATGGTGCCGCCTCTCCATGCCTTCCCTCGTGCTACACGGGCATCTGGTAGCGCTCATGACTGGAATGTCACTCAACCATATTGCAGAACTTCTGCCTATCAGAATTCTTTCATTCCCCGAACTGCATCTCTCTGGAACTCGCTTCCCCAGAGTTGTTTTCCTCCAAATTTCAACCCACAAGTGTTCAAGTCTAACTGTTACAGATATTTTATGAATGGAGGACACCAGTAGTCTGGTGTATGGATTATTTTTTTTTCCCCCATTTGTTTTTCCTTCCTCCGTGCTGTTATTTATTAAAAAAAAAAAAAAAAAAAAAAAAAAAAAAAAAAAAAAAACAAGCCCCCAGAATCCTGGCTCTATCGGATACGCTAAAAACACACACCATGTTCTGTAGCTTCACACAAACGTATCCAATAGAGTCAATCCAGACGATACCACACTATAAAGGGGTGCCAAATCCCTGATCATGCACTTCTCCTCACAACATCCATCCAGCCAGCTCGATCTCTTGTCAGTTCCCTAGCCTCACAGACTTCCAAACCTCTCTTCCTCACACTCATCCACCATATTTCTCCACCTTCTCCTTGGCCTACCTCACCTCCTCCCTCCTTCAAATTCACTCAGCTATACCTTTTTCACCACTCTATTGTTATCCCTTCTCTCCACTCAGTACACTCTCTTCGATTCTGGTGTCCACCGACTTCCTCACTCCACATCTTTCACGAATCACATTATTTTGTATCTATCCACCTTCGGTGCTCAACATACATTTCTTAGCAGTCTCATCTTAGTTGCTCTCACTCTTGACTTTTCATTTTCATGCCACATTGCAGTCTCATGTTAAAGTTGGCACTAACAC
Source organism: Coenobita brevimanus (assembly GCF_032717465.1). Lineage (NCBI taxonomy): Eukaryota > Metazoa > Arthropoda > Malacostraca > Decapoda > Coenobitidae > Coenobita > Coenobita brevimanus. The sequence continues at coordinate 54,545,295 of NC_136959.1, read as the reverse complement.
TCCTTCATGTAAGCCTCATGCAGCTGCAACTCTCAATCCTCTGTTTTTTATCAAGGCCTTAACTGCACCAGCTACTTTTCCTTGTCACTCTACTTTCAACTTCTTTTGCACATTTTCCTCTCTTTTCTATCACTGTACCCAAGTATTTGAACTCTTTCACCAATTCCAGTCTCTCTCAATTCACTGCAACATAGCACTGGGAGTAACCTTCTCTCTCAATAACCATCACTTTTCTCTTTTCTACATTTACTCTCAAGGTGCAATGCTCACAGTCCATGATTCCAGTTGTTTCCTACCGTCAACAACATAATTTTTTGACCACATTACAAACTTGATGGTCACAAATGTGTTGTCTCCAGCATTATTATTAAGCTTGCTACCACTACACCATAATATCAATACAAGTTCTGTCTTCTTTCCCATACACTGTCACTGAGAGTACCTTGTTCCTAGGGTTCTCAACAAGCACCCCAAGTTTGTAAATTTAAAGCTTTCCTTATATAATGCCCTTCATCTTTCCAGTGATTAACACAGCTGCTTTATGTACCTAGTGCCTGTTGCCATTAAAGACGACAACGCAGTGACCTGGCTCATGTATTCCTCTACAAGAGTGGACAGAACAGTCGCAGACTCTTGTGTCTCTGCAAACAACAGAAAAGTTCCCATCTGGAGGGAAGAACTACTGCTTAGATCGAAAATATCTGATTCTCCAATATCTGCCATGCTGCTTTGCGTCGTCAGCTGACCGGGGTGTTTGTTTACTACAAAACAGAGGGAGGAAAAGTTATGGAGTATATAAAGGAAATAGAACAGAGAATACAAACAGAGGCCATATGTAATATGGAAAAGTTGAATAAAATAATCAAAGACAGTGCTGACAAAAACCTTACAGCAAAATATAGAAGGAGGATAAATAAGACTGGACAAATAAAAGAAGAACCTTGGATAAATAAAAGTATTAGAGAGGGAATAAAAAAGCGAAAGTACTATAATAGACTTACAAGGAATGCTAAAACACAAGAAGAAAAAGAGAGGAATAAAGTTTTATATAATAAACAAAAAAAAAAAGGTCCAGTTAGAAATAAAAGAGGCCATAACCATTCAGGAAGTAAAAATAACAAAAGAAATAACCCATGGAGAAAATAGAAGCAAAAAATTATGGGAAAATATGAATAAATTAAGAAAGAAAAAAGGAAAAGAAGAAAGGGAATTAAAGATATATAATGAAAATGGAGAAGAGTTAGAAAAAGAAAATATCAAAACAGAAAGAGAGATATTGGTCAAAAATATACAACAGACAACAAAATGGAATAGATATGGTGTGGAATGAGGAGAAAAAAAATGAGTACAAATGGAAAGCCTGCAGAAACAACACTGGAAAAATCGAGATAAAAAGACAAAATAATGAAAATACAGATGAACAAATAATAACAATCACGCAACAATTAGGGGAACATATGGATATGGCATTACCAATAAAGAAGAATACAACATACATGGAAAAACCAGTAGTAACAACAATACAACTGAGAGAAAATATAAAGAAACTAAAAAATAAGAAAGCGCCAGGACCAGACATGCTAAAACCAGGGGCCGGATGCTCAAAACTGGTCATATCTCAGTCCCGCCGTCGGTGGTCGCTCCTCTAGTCCCGTCATAAGTTATTCCCGCCTTATGACTGACCACCTCCACCAATGTTCAAACGAGAAGCGGTCAGTCGTTGGGCGGGTATAAGTGTTAATCCCATCATGCGGCAGAGGGCAGGCAGTTCGCCAGCTGATCTGACAGCAACCAATGAGAATCAATGTAACAAAAAGGGCAGCCAATGAGAATTAAGGAGGTTGTTTCTAAACAGACAACACGTGCATGCTGGTAACAACAAATATCGCTGCCAGAGATACTCGCCACACGCCTCTCTGTTTGCTAATACTAGCCTACTGCACAATGGAAGGTGAACCTAAAGCCAAGAGACCTCGGCGCCCAAACTTCACTGATGCAAAGCTGCTGGCTATGGCAACAAGTGTTGCAGAGAAGCAAGACATTATATTGGGAAAATTTTCATTTGACAGTGCCGCAACAAGTCAGGATGAAGGCGGCAGCTTGGCAGTATGTTACTGATCCTGTCAATGCTGTCAGTAGAATTCAACGTGATGTTTCGGACGTAAAACCAAAATTCAAGCATTCAGTTTTGTCAATAAACTGGAAATTTTTCCCTTAAGACTTGTTTTGCAATGTTTTTCTTTCCTAATTTATAATCTTTGACAGATTTTATATTTTTTAATAACCATTAGGCCTATCTAACAATGTTTTAGTCCCAATCTAACCTAATCTACCTAAATTAACTAACCTAACCTAAACCCCAAACCTGCTTGGAGGTTGTCAAGCCAAGGCATCATGATTACGGTAATAAGTTGTTTTTAGGTCAGTGGGGTGCAGTTAAGTAATGTTAGGTTAGGCTTCTGATTAGACTAGGTTAGGTTAGGTTAGGTTTTAAGCTAAGTGCAAAGTGGTGGTGGGTTTTTGTTAATATCTCATAGACTATTATTTTGCCATGGATTAATTAGAATAATTTGACGCAGACATCAAGATGTACCCAATGAGCTATATCAAATTCATTACCATAAGGCAGGTGCACTTGTAAACATTTACCCTATCCTTACATAAAGACCCTAACCTATCACTTCACAGCCCATACTGGTCATAATAAAATTGTGAGCTAATGAAAGGTCCCTAAAGGGAAAAAAGAAAGTAAATTAACAGTTTAGGACACATCTGGAATTCAAAAATCATACTCTAGAGAATGGAGGTTAAAATGTGAAATTCCAGTAGTGTCCTAAACTGTAATATACCGGAAAAAATACCAATTCTGCCAACATCTAACTTAGAACGAGGGTTTGTAGAAGCAAAAAAGCTCACATGCCATACCTAATGAAAATATATGAGTAGCCTACATTTTACAGCAAACGTGTGGCATCATAGGGAGGCTTTCATAGTCTTATGCGATAAAATTATGCTGCACATCTACAATTCGTAAGAGGCCTCAATAGCTGGTCACTTAAAACTCGATAACCAAGCTCAAATCATGCATGAGAGAGTTCTCTGTGATCCTTGCCATAATAAAATACCGCTATATGCTTGTATATATTACCAACACTTGCCTTAACTAATGTTTTGAGGGGCAGATAACGCTGATGAGAGGCTCAAAGTTTCCTTACGACCGTGCTGAATGGGCTTTAGGATTGCTCGGTACCAGTCGTAAATTTTGATGGAGTTGCGACCAGAGATAGTCCCGCTGACGTCACAACATGGCGCCCAAACTGTTTTGAACATCGCAGACAGCAGCCATTGTGAACACAGCTGATGACTTAGTCCCGCGCTGGCGAGCAACGACCGGGACTAAAGTTTTGAGCATCCGCACCCAGAATTATATAAAATCCTAATAAAAAGTGACAAGATAATGGACACAATGACAGTGTGTTTTAATGAATTAACAGATAAAGGAAAGGTACCAAAAGAATGGAAAGAATCAAGAACTATGATGGTGCCAAAAGTAAACAAACCAAAAGCAAACGAATTAAGACCAATAACGTTAACTAACATCTCGTATAAATTATTCATGTCAACTGTCATAAAAGATAGAATAGAAGAGCATCTACGGAATAATAATGAAATAAAGGAAACACAAAATGGATTTACTGAAGGTGGAAGAATTGAAAATAACCTTTTCATTTTAAAATATTGTATAGACAAAATTTATGAGCAGAAAAAGAGTCTAGTAGTAATATCAGTAGACTTTGCAAAAGCTTATGACTCAGTAAAAAGGAAGAAAATAATTGAAATACTAAAAGAATACAAGGTACAAGAAGATATAATAGAGGTAATAGCAGACACTTATACGTAAGACAGAACAACAATAGAATATGGCAAAGAAAATAAAACAGAAATAAAGATTAATAGTGGCATAAAGCAAGGATGCACAAGCTCAACCACAATATTTAAAATGATAACCTACTATATAATAAACAGGTTGGAAAAAGAAGGCACAGGGTATAAGGTTGAAATATTTAAAATAGCAGCACTGTTCTTTGCAGATGACGGGCTGCTACTAGCTCATACAATAGAAGAGGCAGAAAAAATAGTAGACAGTTTGATTACAGTAGGAGAAGAGTGTGGGCTTAATATAAATAAAATAAAATGTAAAATCCTGATCTTTAACATGAAAAACAAACCCGAAAAAATAAGAGAGATAGAGGTAACAAATGAAACCAAATATTTAGGAATTACAATAAACGACCAGAGAAGATGCTTTAGAGTGCACAAGAGACGGATAATTGAAAAAGCGAAAAAGATGGCAAACATCACATACACAATTATAGCCCAAAGTGTCAGTAAGGTACTAACAGGCAAAACTTACTGGAAAAGTGTGGTACTCCCAACTATACTATACGGGGCAAATATACTAGAATTTACAAAAAACGAAATAGAGGAACTACAAAGAATTGAAAACAGCGTTTACCGATACATATTAGGGGCATCAAGATATGCTCAGATACCAACACTAAGAGGAGAAATAGGGGCATCCAAGCAACGTTGGGTCTGGTTAGTACTTGGATGGGTGACCGCCTGGGAACACCAGATGCTGCTGGCATCCCTACGTGTCAAGTGGGGTTGGTGGAGGATTAGTGCCCCTCCCTGTAAAACAATTAACTCTAAGCCATTGGCCACCCCGTCTGGGATACATGGCGTCTGGCAATGATGATGATGATGATATATGCAGAGCAGAATAATGGAAGGATATATTAAGTACTTAAAATATGGATTAGAAGAAGGTAAAAATGACTTAATTAAAAGAATAATGCAAGAAAAGATGGAAAGTAGAAAAGACCAGTGGATATGCACAGTAAAAACATACATGAGAGAAATAGGATTAGAAAAAAAATCAGTAAAAAATATTAGTATTAAAGACATCAAAGAAAAAGTAAAGAACTGGGACTCACCTCAATGGAAGAAAGAAATAAATGAAAAAAAGGAGTCTGGAAATTTATAAAAATTATAAATCAAATCCGAGGCTTGTTGTTTGTTTTTTAGTTGTTTTCCGGGGAGGGGCACTAACCCTCCGCCAACCCTTTTAGTCGCCTTTTACAACAAGCAGGGATACTGGGGGAGTATTCTTGAAAAACCCCCCTACCCCCAGGGGGTAGAAGACGAAGGGGAGCTGCAAGGCTTGGTGGATGAGTTTGAGAGAGTGTGTAAGAAACGGAATCTAAAGGTGAATGTAGGGAAGAGTAAAGTGATGGTCTTTGAGAGAGGTGAAGTCAGTGAATGTACAGCGAGGTTGGATGGTGAGGAATTGGAAAATGTGAGTTCGTTTAAGTACTTGGGTAGTGTGATGAGTAAGGATGGAGGTTTGGAGGGTGAAGTGCTTGAAAGGGTACAGCAGGGAAGAAAGGTTGCTGGTTCTTTGAAAGCAGTGATAAGAAACAGGGAAGTGAGCATGCAAGTGAAAAAGTTAGTACATGACAGTATTGTGATACCAACTCTAACGTACGGAAGTGAAGCTTGGACGTTGTTGGAAGGACACAAGTCAAGAGTGAGCGCAGTGGAAATGAGTTATTTAAGAGGAGCCTGTGGAGTCACATGGAGAGACAGGCTGACGAATGAGGATATAAAGGAGCGTTGTGGTGTTGATGTGGATGTGATAGGAAGCGTTATGAGGAACACACTGAGGTGGTTTGGCCATGTGGAGAGGATGGAGGGTGAAAGACTGACGAAGAGAGTGTATGTGAGTGAGGTGGAGGGGGGAAGAGGGAGGGGGAGGCCGAGGATGAGATGGAGGGATGGGGTGGAGAGGTATATGAGAGAGGGGGGTGTGAGTTGGGAGCAGGGCAGAGAAATGGCGGGGGACAGGGCGACTTGGAGGCAATTTGTTTGTGGCCACCCCAAACGGGATTGAGGCGTCTGGCAATAGATAGATAGATAGATAAATCAAATATAAAAGAAGAAAAAATATATGATAATACTGTAGCATCCATAATATTATATAAAAGTAGAACAAATAATTTACCAATAAATGATAGGAAGAGATTTTCAGGGGGCAATATTAAATGTGATTTGTGCAGGTCAGCAGAAGAGAACATAAAACACTTTTTATTATGGTGCCCATTGTATCAGGAAGACAGGAATAAGGAAGAACACCTACAACAGCCTTATATAGAAAATGAAAACAATTTAATAGGACAATTACTGTTTAGTGAAGAAAATATAGGAGGAACAAAAGACTATTTATATCATATATGGAGGAAAAGAGAGAAATTAAGGAAAAAGGAATACCTTAACAAATAGCAAAGAATAAAAAAAAAGAAAAGAAAAAAAAACCACGAGCAAAACACGAGCTAAACACAAGAAAAATAATAAACTAGAAAAATGAAATGACAAGAGGAGTGCCGATGAAAAGGCAATACTCCTCACCTACCACCTGAACTGAACTGAACAATACGGCTCGAGTACTGTTTTTGCGGGGCCACTTTGGCTTAAGCCAAAGAGCGAAGCCAGACTTGAGCTTCAGGCCTCACAAAAACGCGCCTATTTATATTCTGCAAATGAACATACGTAGAATTTACTGCTCTTTATCATGGTTCGTACCAGAAGTCGATACGCCCAATAGTTTTCGAGTAATAGGACGACAAAGGTAGATTACTCTTCCGGTCGTTACCTACTTTTACCGCAAAGGAAAAAAAAAAAATGTTTTCTCCCCCTTTGCCTAAAGACTATGCTCCCAAAGTTTTTTTTTTTTTTTTTTTTTTAATGTTCAGATTGTAAAATCCTCCAAGGTTGTTTTTTTTTGTGGTTATAACCTACTACACATGAACACTACTTTTTCCAAGTTACTGCTAATGAAGCTTTACTTTCTGTCATATGTGTAATATGTTGGAGAAGACGGTTATTTGCCTGAAAATTATAGGGGTAATGATAATAGGTCAATATACATATCAACAAAATTTGGAGAACTCACTTCCTCCAGGGGTGTAGCTTGAGTTGCAGGACCTTGTGGGATTGGAAGATGAGGAGGTGTGTGGTGTGTGTGTGTGTGTGTGTGTGTGTGTTAGTGTTCTTACCTTACCTAATTGTATCTTTACAGGAATGAGTCAAGCTCGTACTGTCCCGTGTCTTAAACCATATTTATCGTACATATCCTTAAATTTGTGAATTGTTTTGGCACACTATTTCATTCGGTAGTGCATTCCATTGATCAATTGCTCTGTTTGGGAAACTGAATTTCCTTACGTCTTTATCACCGCTCTTCTTATGCAGGTTTTTGCAGTGTCCTCTTGCTAATGCTTCTCCATATTTTAAGTAATCATTCATGTCTATTTTCTCCTTCCCTGATATGCACTTACTGTATATAGCATTATCACGTCACCTCTTTTCCTTCTCTCCTGTAGTGTTGGTAGATTCAGTTTATTTAGTCTTTCTTCTTCTTCTTCTTCTTGTGGGTTTAAGGGTCACGGCCAGTACAATGGCCCAATGCCCTGTCAATGCAAACTGCTTAGGGCCTAACATTATATGCAGGAGAGCTGTCTAGATTTTCGGATAAAGTCAAACATGCACCTCACAACCCGTTCTCGTAGCCGAGGGTCCCCGATACCGCCTCCCAGGAGTGTGTGGAGAGACAAACTGAGAACTCCCAGAGATGCCAAACGTTCCCGCAAAAGGGTGCGAAGCGAGTGGAACCTAGGACACCGTAAAATGAAATGTTCTATGGTTTCTTCAACCTGAGGACACCACTGGCACCATGGATGCTCTATCATACCCAAACGGTACAGGTGGCTTGCAAGACCTGTGTGGCCCAACCGTAACCTGGTGATGGCTACATCAATGTCTCTGCAGGGATGGCGTGCCCAAGGGTGTTCAAAGGAGTCAGAGCGAAAACGCCCCAAGTGGAAGGCAGGTACGGTGGTTGCTAGGTGCGCATTCCAGTGCGATATGCAGGCGCTACTTGCAAGTTTAGGGAATGTGGCACTATCTGGCGTCACATGGACCAATGTACTGTATGTCAGTGCTCGCTTTGCTGCTGCATCTACTATTTCGTTGCCACGGATGCCCGCATGTGAGGGAATCCACTGAAGGTGGAGGTACCAGGGAGGAGTAACAAGGAAAAGGAGGTGTTCCATAATAGCATGGACAGTCTTGACATGAGTCACTGAACGATCCGAGAGAAGGAGGGTAAGTGCAGACTGTGAGTCGGTGTATAAGACCACCGATTGAGGCTGGAAGAAAGTCCGGATAAATTCAAGGGCCTGGAGGATGGCTATGAGTTCTGCGGTTAGGACATCGTACCGCCCGCTGAACGACCAAGTTTGGCATATGGAAAGATCTTCAAAATAAGCCGCTGAGGCAATGGAAGATGGAGGGGAGTGAGACCCATCCGTGTAAATTCTCAGGAAGTCCTTATAAACCGAGGAGTCCTAACTGTAAAAGATCTGCCGTGCCAAGACTGCATCTGTCGACTTCGAGAATGGTACTGGGAAGTAGGGGGAGACATATGGAGACAAATCCTTCCAAGGGGGCACTGGGGAGGGGCCACTGGGGCAGGCCTGGGCAGATCGAGAGACTGCGTGTGGCAGGCTCAGATGCTGCGGATAATGTACGGTAACCTCATTCGCGGCCAAGTTGGGGGCTGACGAAGGACTGTGGAGAGGCGATAAAGGGAGGAGACCGGATGGCTGGAGGGAAGGGCCGAAATACGGTGAAGCAGCCGACAGTCCAGTTCCATGCGGCAGATGGAAAGGGGCATCACCCCTGACTCTGCATGAAGCAAAATAATTGGGGTGGACTTGAAGGCACCTAGGGCAATGCGAAGTGCCATGTTCTGGACAACATCCAACTTCTTTAGGTGGGTCTGGGCAGCTGATTCGTAAAGGGTGGTGCCGTACGTGATCTTACTGCGGATGAAGGCCAGATATAGTCTGAGGAGAGTGTTTCGATCAGCACCCCAGCGAGCTCCTGCGACACACTTCATGATGTCCAGGCGCCTAAGGCATGCCGATTGAAGATGATCAATATGGGGGGCCCAGGTGAGACAGGACTGTCCAAATGGAGGCCCAAAAACTTGTGCCGAGTCCGGAGGGTGAGAGGTTCTCCAGCTAGCTGAATCGTCGGCATGGAGGGGAGCCTCCTTTGGCCAAAGTACATAACAGCACTCTTGGGTGCATTGACTGTTAGCCCCCAGTCTGCGGCCCAGGTGGCAAAGGCATCCACAGCCTGTTGGAGGCGATGTTGGGCCTCCCATAGGAAGGCAGCACTGCAGAGGATTGAGACATCATCTGCATAGACTAAGGTGAATACTCCAGGAGGATGAGGGAGGTCATACATCAGGACATTGAAAAGTAAGGGACTGAGGCATGATCCCTGTGGCACTCCCTGCCTGACTGGGGTAGGGGAAGAGTATGTACCCCCAAGGGAACACGAAAGGATCGCTCCTCCAAAAAACTTTGCACCCAGGCCAGTGCAGAGCCTGTGATGCCAAGACGGCACAACTTGTACAGTATCCCATCATGGGAGGCAGAATCAAAAGCCCCCTGGAGATCCACGAAGGCAGCCAGGAGTATCTTCTTATGACAGGACGCCTGGTGGACATGATGGTCAAACTGGAGGAAGATGTCAGATGTCCCTCTCCCTGGGCGGAATCCACATTGTAGCCTACATCAGACATGCGGCTATTGTGCTCCAGCCACCAGGAGAACCGATGGCACACCATCCTCTCAACCACCTTCCCGATATTGGAGAGCAGCACAATTGGTCTGTAAGAAGCCGGAGAAGAGGGGTCCCTCCCCGACTTGGGGAAGGGCAGGAGGTGGGAGGTTTTCCAGTGAGATGGGAATATCCCTGATGTCTAAGAGTGCCATTTGAAAGCAGACAGGGAGATGAATCAGAAATTCGTTAGGTACTAAATCTGGCCCACATGCCTTCTTTGGTATAGTAGGGTCCGCAGAGCAGAGGAGAGTTCTGCCTGCGTAAAAGGAGAAGCTAAGCCTGCTGGGGGGGAGGAGGAGATGCCTGCCTGAGTGACCCTGAGTAGGTGTTGAAGATTTGGAAGTGGAGCCAGTAAGGTAGCCTTGTCTTGGAGGTCTACCAGAAGATTACCCTCCTTTACCAGAGGATACGAAAGGGTGGTAGGGCGACCCTTCATTGCCCGAATAAAGGACCAGGTCCGGGATGGTGAGCTTGAGAATGACAGGGTTGAGCAGAAAGCAGACCAGGCAGCACGGCGAGCTCGGGTGAGAGTCCGCTTGCATTCTGCATCCCTACGGCAGTGAGTGTCTCGGTGGCTAGGGCAGGGACATCTCCGCCAGACGTTCCAGGAAGACCTCCTAGCCCGGACAACCCTGGTGCAGTCCTCTGTCCACCAAGGAACCGTGCCAGTGCCTCGGGGACGTGTTGAGGACCTGCAGAAGGTCGCCTTACCTGCTGCGATCACAGAGGACGTAAAGTCCATCACGCGATCATGTATGGGTCCTCCAGGCGGAAGCCCAGTGTTATCAAGGGTTGCCATAAAGGAGGACCAGGACCCTCGTGTGAGGATCCAATGTGGACGAGGTGGAGCAGAGCAGGGTGGGGAGAGATTGGGGACATCTAGGATAACTGGAAGGTGGTCAGACCCCAAATATGGGCCAGTCCAGATGGTTGAGCCCCCCAAAACAGGATCCCCAAAATATAGATCAAGTGTGGAGGGTAGGCCTGAGTGCAGGTCAATACAGGTCTGTAGCCCCAATGGGGTGAGCAGGGTGAAGCGATCGCTTTCTAGCAGAAACCAGAAGAGGGAACTTCCTGACCTATTTCCAGAACCTCGGGTCAGGAAAGGATCCCAATGGGGGTGTCTGGCGTTAAAATCACCCAAGAGGAGGCATGGTGAAGGGAGCTGGTCTTGATAGGCCTGGAGTTCTTCCAGGCCTATGTCCTTGCATGGGTTGTAGCAAACTGCCACAGTGATCCATCCCTGCATGAGGGATAAGCGGACCGCAAGAACGTCCAACACCCCTCGAGGGGGGCGGGTCAATGGCAGAACCAAGCTAGGCACATCCTCCCTGACTGCAACAGCTAGACCTCCACCGACACCCTGACGATCAGCTCGGTATACAGTAAAACCCCTGAGCAATAGATGGAGATGTGGAGCTAACCAAGTCTCACATAGACCAATAACATCTGGAACGAGGTCTGCTACTGTGTGTTTGAAATCGGATGTTTTCCGAGGAAGCGATCTGGCATTCCAGAAGAATCTACGTAGAGGTAAAGGAGCCATCACTGAGGGGAGAGTAGAGAGAGAAACTGGAGCAGGAGGCTGACACATATGTCTATAAAGGGCCGTCCATTTTTGTACATGGACAGGGCTGTAAGCAGAAGGTCCACAAAGGACCCTGTAGAATGGGCACCTGTGGGGTTGGCATAAGGGGAAGCATGGGAGGTTGCCCTTGGTACAGGCTGATGTGGAGAGGCAGGAGTTTCACCAGGTGTGGAGCCCGTCTCAGGAGATCTGGGGGAGGTGGCGTAAGATATGTTTGGATCTGAGGCGGGAGTTGTGGCCATTAAAGGGGTGGAACTGGCTGACATTACACCAGGCTGGGTGGAAGGAGCTACTGATTCTTGTGCAGCATGTGGGAAAGAGGTCCGATTTGGGTGGGGACGCTGTCGACGGGGCTTGGGTGGAGGGAGAGGGTGGAGCAGCACTGCTGACTGGGAGGTTGGGTGGGAGGACACGGCAACTGTTCGCTCCACTTCACTTGATTCAGTTGGAGATTCACCACCAGATGTTTCAGGAAGATCTTCCAATGCTGAAAAGCGGTTGCTAACCACTGCTGCGCATGTTAGACCCTCCTGAACAGGCCGGGAAGTCCGACTGGGAGCAATATATGTTGTCGAGGGGTTGAAGCTGGGAGGAATACGGCCGGATGGATTAAGGGCACGCAAACAGGTGCTGACATCCGACAGGGCTGACGGGTCAGTCCTAGCAGCATCATGGATGGCAAGTGCCTGCTGGTAGACTGGGCACATGCGGGAGACAACTTGGTGTGCGCCACCACAGAAGAAGCAGTAGGGGTCATCAGTGCATTGGCCACCCGATGGGGATTTGCATGGATGGAACCTGCTGCAACGAGAGCAACGAACTTTATTTTTACATGATATTGTGCCGTGTCCAAATCAATGGCATGTATAGCACCTCAGGATGGGAAAAGTGTAAGTCGCTACAGAGTAACATAAGTGGCCAAATATGACCTGCTTCGGCCGGGGGCCCCTGAATTTGAGCCGTACCACCCTGGCTGCCACTGCTGCCTCACCACCAGGAGGGCGGACCATAAGGCGGGTGACTTCCTCTAGCTGGGAGGAACAGTTGCCAAGGCAGCGAAGATTACTAGCAAGTTCCTCCTCTGTGACATCAGGAGCAACAGGCCCTATTTTCCCATATGAGAACTCGCCACTGGAAGGTGAGCGAGCCAACCAACACCTTACTGGCCAGTCCCCCAGCTGGGTGAGGGCCTCTGGTGGTACAGTCATTTTGGCTACATCATCTGCAAAAACACAGAACCTAATAGCTGCTCCTTTACCTAAAACTCTAAGTGATCCCTCTATACAGTACTTACCCCATGAAGATTTGTTGATGGCATCCGACAACCTGCGGGGATTCAAAAATACAGGGGTGTTGTCAGCCGACCTTGCTATGTAAACGAGGCTCCTTGGTTCACTGGAGACATCACCAACTGGGGCGGAAGGCCGTACCCACTTTTCCGGGGCACCTCCTTCGTCACTAGTGGCGGAGGCCGTCCTCACCCTCTTGCCAGGGGCAACGACTTCTGCAGCGGCAGGAGCAAGGTCCATATGAACGTCCTGTGTGGCGAGGCCGGTCATGGAAGACTCCATGCCTGGCCGTTACACTCACTGTTATAACACTGGAACACTGTGGTGTTACTGCGATATGCCCAAAATAAGCTGGATGTGACTGTACGGCTGAGATGGGTTAACAACTTAACACCCGAGAGTAAGACGGTCGACAACACGGCCGGGAGGAACACGTCCGACAACGGCCGGGTCTAGGCAGCGTCTCCTATTTAGTCTTTCTTCGTAGCTTAGGTCCCTTAAGCTTGGTATCCATCTTGTAGCGGCCCTTTGAACTTTTTCAGTCTTGTCTATGTGCTTTTTGAGATGAGGACTCAAGACTACTGATGCATATTCCAGGGTTGGTCTAATGAATGATGTTATTATCCTTCTTAGCATGTCTTCATTTATGTATGTGAATGCTGTTCTCACATTTGCAAGCAGTGTATACATATTCCGTACCTTCTCGCTGATGTGGTCAGCCGGAGATAGTTTGTTATTGATAATCACACCTAGGTCTTTCTCTCTTTCTGATGTGTATAGGGTTTTATTTCCTAACTTATAATCCCAATCAGGTCTTTTTCCACTTTTACCAAACTTGATTACATGACACTTGTCCACACTGTGTGTGTGTGTGTGTGTGTAAGTGTGGTAGTGTGTGTGTGTGTGTAAGTGTGGTAGTGTGTGTGTTCTTACCTAATTGTTCTTACCTAATTGTATCTTTACAGGAATGAGTCAAGCTCGTACTGTCCCGTGTCTTAAACCATATTTATCGTACATATCCTTAAATTTGTGAATTGTTTTGGCACACACTATTTCATTCGGTAGTGCATTCCATTGATCAATTGCTCTGTTTGGGAAACTGAATTTCCTTACGTCTTTATCACCTCTTCTTATGCAGCTTTTTGCAGTGTCCTTTGCTGATGCTTCTCCATATGTTAAGTAATCATTTATGTCTATTTTCTCCTTTCCTGATATGCACTTATATAGCATTATCATGTCACCTCTTTTCCTTCTCTCCTGTAAAGTTGGTAGATTCAGTTTATTTAGTCTTTCTTCGTAGCTTAGGTCCCTTAAGCTTGGTATCCATCTTGTAGCGGCCCTTTGAACTTTTTCAATCTTGTCTATATGCTTTTTGAGATGAGGACTCCAGACTACTTATGCATATTCCAGGGTTGGTCTAATGAATGATGTTATTATCCTTCTTAGCATGTCTTCATTTATGTATGTGAATGCTATTCTCATATTTGCAAACAGTGTATACATGTTCCGTACCTTCTCGCTGATGTGGTCAGCCGGAGATAGTCTGTTATTGATAATCACACCTAGGTCTTTCTCTCTTTCTGATGTATATAGGGTTTTATTTCCTAACTTATAATCCCAATCAGGTCTTTTTCCACTTTTACCAAACTTGATTACATGACACTTGTCCACATTGAATTCCATTTGCCATGTGCTACTCCATTCATGAAGTTTATTTAATTCTTCTTGTAGCTCTTTGCAAGAGTCTGTGTTAGTAATTCTCCTTTGTATTTTTGCATCATCTGCAAACATATTCAGATAGCTCTCATTTCCAGTGTTACTGTTTATATAATTTATATACACTAAAAACATGATTGGTGCCAGCACTGAACCCTGTGGTACTCCACTGGTCACTTCTTTCCATGATGAGTAGTTTCTTCTTAGTACTGTCCTCATTTCTCTTTTTATGAGAAAGTCTTGCATCCAACAAAACAGTTTGCCTCGAATTCCTCCTTGATGGTACAGTTTCCATAAAAGTCTTTGGTGTGGTACTGTGTCAAAAGCTTTCTTGAAATCTAAATAGATACTGTCCACCCATCCTTCCCTTTCCTGTATTGTGTTTGTTACTCTGTCATAGTAGCTCAACAGATTAGTAACACATGATTTTCCTTTTCTGAAACCAAACTGTCTTTCTGTTATCATACTGTGTTCTTCTAGATGATTTACCCAAGCTTTTCTTTAATACCTTGCTTACAACACTGGTCAGTGATACTGGTCGGTAGTTGAGTGGATTTTGTCTATTTCCTTTCTTGAATAAGGGGACAATATTTGCTTTTTTCCAAATATCAAGTAGTTTACCTTGACTCAAGGATTTCTTGAAAATTATAAATAATGGTTTACTTAACTCCTTTGCACATTCTCGTAATACCCAACATGAAATTTCATCAGGACCACTTGCTTTTCCTCTGTCTAATCTACTTAACTCCTCCTGTATTACTTTTTCTGCTATTTGTATATCTGGTGGTATGTGTGGACATGCGTGTTCCACATAGTCCCTCTCAGAATTTTTTTCTTCTGTAAAAACTAATTGGAAATTCTTATTTAGTGCTTCACAAATATCTTTCTCTTGTGTATAAGTGATTCCCTCGTCCGTAATGGATTGTATTATATCTTTTACTTTGGTTTTGCTTCTGATATAGCTGTAAAACAGCTTTGATTGATCACTACTTTCATTTATTATATCCTCCTCAAACTGTTTTTGGGCTTCCCTCCTTATTCTTGTATAGTCGTTTCTTGACCGTTTGTAATTATTATACGCCCTTTCACTATTGTGTCTTCTGTATCTATTCCACAACAAATCTCTTTTTTCTTTTGATTTTTTACATTCTGTATTGAACCATTTCTGCATTTTCTTATCTGCTTCTTTGTGCTGTGGGATGTACTTCTGGACTCCTATTTCATAAAATTCACAAAATTTTTTATATACAGCATTTAAATCTTGTCCTTTAAGCTCATTTTCCCAATCAACTTCTAGGAAATACTTCTTTAGGTCTTGATAATTTCCCTTTTTATAGTTTAGGCTCTTTTTGTAACTGTCATTGCTGTTTACTATGTCATATGCTATCCCGAAGTTATAATTTAGTACTGTATGATCGCTTTTGCCGAGTGGAGGGTGATATATTAAACTGTCAATATCATTTTCTTGCCTAGTAAATATTAGATCTAGCACTGAAGGTACATCAAGTCCTCTTTTTCTGGTGGTTTCCCTCACATGTTGCATTAAGAAAAACTCTTGTACGAGATCCAGCTTTTGGTCCCAACAGCTTTCTTGGCTATTTATATCTAGAGTATTCCAATTTATATTTGTATTGAAGTCCCCAGTTAGTATAATTCTTTCTGATTTCTCTTCCATTTTATGTAGCAATGATCTTATACTCTGAATTGTACTCTCTGCCAGGTCCTCATATTCGTCTCTTTCCCATGTGTTTGATCTGGGTGGCATGTACAAATTGGCTACAATTACGTTACCTTCAGATGTGTCGATATCTACTGCAATCAGTTCTACTTGTGATGGTATATCTAGTTTTATTTCCTTGACTTTTAGATTTTTCTTAGTTAATATTATAATTCCTCCTCCTTTTTTTTAAATTTCTGTCTCTTCTCCATATATTGCATTCCTCTAAGTTTAGTATGTCATTGGATATCCTTGGTGTTAATTTTGTTTCAGTTAGGCATATTATTTGTGGTTCATTTTCTCTGACATAATCATTCATCTCTAATAATTTAGATACCATTCCATCCACATTTTAGTACATCAACTTTATCATCTTGTTTATATACTTGTCATGACATGGTTCTACTACCTTCCTCCTTTCTCTTCCATCCTGTTTGTGTACCACTTTCGTACCTGCAATCCTATTACTTTGTAAAACAATTTCTTCTCCTCTTCTGATCTTCCCTCATTTTTTGTTATTGCTTCCTCCCTTTTCTCTTTCAGTAATTCCAGTTCCTCTTGTGTTAGGCATCTTTTTATCCATACATTTTTGAACTCCTCTTTTTCCATAAGATTCTTTGCATTTTTTAGTATCTCTTCCACAGTGTTTACACTCTGGAAAGTCACCTTTAGAGGTCTTGTCTTGCTTTTCTCGTATTTCCCTAACCTTTTGTGTTCCTCTATGTCTTTACTACAGATTTCCTCTGATACTTCTTTCAGTAAGTTCATTACATTTGTCATCTCCTTTTTGTCTCTTGTGATCTTGTTTTTAATTTCTTCCTCTTCTATACCAGTGATTACTATTGATTTGTTTATCTCTACTGAATCTCTGACTAACTTTGGATTGTTTTGGATTATTCTTTTCACCTCCTTTTTGATGCTTTTTTTCCTCCACCCTTGTTTCTAAGTCTTTCTTTACTTTCATAATTTCAGCATACGTGGTTTCTACATCATTTTTGTAGCTTTGCACAGCTTCATTCACTTGTGTTATCTTCTCAGTATCACTGCTCTGGTCAATAAGACTGCTAACTTGCCTAATTGTCTCTGTGTCATTTTTTAACTCTTCCATAACACTCTCGTGATTGACTACTGTACTTGCCATTTCACTCATTTTCTTCTTAAGTGTACTCAATTCCACTGTTAGTTCACTGATGGTTGTGTCTTTCTTATTGGCCTCCCTTCCTAGTTTTTCTGTTTCTTCCTTTTGCAAGTGCATCTGCTTCTTTATTTCATCAATTTCATTTTTGAAAGCCATTTCTAGTTTGTTTACACGTTCGACCAGTCTATTGTGAGTCTCTACTTCAACCAGTTCTTGGTAGAAATCACCATTTTGCTTTTTATCTTTATCCCTTTTCTTTTCCAAATTTGCTTTACTAAAGTATGTATCCATTTTGCAATACTTAAAGTGCAAAGCATGTACAGTCGTCAGCATAAATTCGCTGCAAGTCTACCCGTGTGATACGAGTCCTTTTGTCTGGCAACAGTGTAAGGGGACTAGTTGCAACGTAGACTTTTGTACACTTTAACGACGTGTTTTTCAAAAGTGGTACTAGAAGCTGGCTAGAGTACAATATTATGCATACCTATTTAATTAGTATAATAAAAGTGCCAGAGCTGACAGAATGTAATGAAACGACGTACGAGCGTAATACTCTGACATTCATCATAACCGTGTCAAAACTCCCTTCCCCTCTCTCCCCTTTTCTCCTCCTGATGTCCCCCCACCCCTCCTTCCCCCTCCTACTTCCCACTCACGTTCATGACTCTCCACTTTCTCCTTTCCCCACACTCTCTACTTTCATTCATTTATCCACGGCACTAAACCGAATGGTGCATCACAATTCTCTCTTGACTGTTTACTAAACCAATACTGTCCTGTTCTCAATTGCTCGAAATGCTTTAATAAAATGTATCCAAGGCTAATTACCAATATACCTTCCTGTTCTAATCCCATTCTCACCCTCCCCGTCTGATTCCCACTCTTTTTATTCCAGTTGTCATTCTTTTCTCCACCCCTTGTCACTCCCAACAGCCGCTAGATACAGAAACATTTGAGGTCTCGTTCTTGTGATGTATTCCTTAGTGTGTGTGTGTGTGTGTGTGTGTGTTTAATGAGCCTGGCAGTTGGTGGCTATTATTTCAGTAGGCGAAATTAAACAAACATTTGTGCCCATTCCTCCTACTTCCTGTCTCTCTCTCTGTGTCTGTTTGTCTCTCTCTCTCTCTCTCGTTCCAAGGAAAATGTTCCCATCCTTCTCATACTGTT
The DNA here is from genome assembly GCF_032717465.1 of Coenobita brevimanus. Taxonomy (NCBI): domain Eukaryota; kingdom Metazoa; phylum Arthropoda; class Malacostraca; order Decapoda; family Coenobitidae; genus Coenobita; species Coenobita brevimanus. The sequence goes on along the minus strand of NC_136959.1, from coordinate 54,526,927 downwards.
CACCGATTCATGAACCAGGATCAGAACCCACCATTTTTCGAACTACTCGATCACGTTTGGAGTAAAGTGTGGGTGAAAAAGACTGAGGCATGGCAAGATGCTCTCAAATGTAAGGAACCAAAAGGTTACAGGAATAGACAGGAAATGGAGAAGAGTGCAGTTCTTTACGTAGATCTGCGCCGTGGTTAAGGTAGACAGCGTGCGGAGAGAGGGGAGTGGAAATGAAGGAGCACGCGGGGGGGGGGGGGTTGAGAGGTAGGGTGGGGAGGGACGTGGGGGGGGTACGATGGAGAGAGCAGAAGTGTTATCACTCTACAACATTCTTCTGTCGTCTTTTGCTCATTTTTATGCTAATCAGATATGAAGACTATTGCATCATGGGCGATTTATAGCACTAATTCTTACAAACACGTCTTTAAAGCGTATGAAAGCCTGTGTGGCAACTAGTTCCTATACATTGTTACCAGACAAAACAGCCACATCACACGAGCAGGCTTGCAGCGAATTTGTGCTGACGACTGTACTTACAATCTCCGTGTTGTAGTCTAAACAAACCTCAGAGATGACTCAGCGTATTCTTTCGTCTTGGTTCTATTTCCTGTTTGAACAAGTCTTGTTTAAAATTATTTTTTCCTTTTAATAATGAACAATCATTTAGTATAACCTGGTACTGAGCTTGACTCATACAAAGATACAAATTTAGGTAATGCCACTGGCCGTGATGATTTGGTACGGAGCGCCGGTAACCCACGTCCGCCTAGATTGAATCCCTCTGTGTGTGTGTGTGTGTGTGTGTGTGTGTGTGTTAGTGTGCGAGTGTGGTAGTGTGTGTGTTAGTGTGTGTGCTAGTGTGTGTGTGTACACTGCACTAGGGAATACTTCGCTCAGCATGGAACCGTTCGAAGCAATCACCCACGCACAGTGCCACATCACAAACAGGACACATGTGACTTATGTCCGTCCTCATCTTCGCCAGGGAACACAGGGTGCACCCCAGCCTCCTCCGGTTGGGGATCCTCTCCTGTCAGTGGCCCAGTGTCTTATCCAACTGCACTCTGTCATTAATGAAACTACGACGGTTGGCTGGATGTCCTCCTGGCGTCCCCCGGTCCTGTTGTCCTGGAGGTGCAGCTGCAGGCCCGGGCATGGCAGCGGCAGCAGATTCTCCTGACGGACCAGGAACCAGAGAAGGTTCTCTCAGCACCTGTGCTGGTCCTGCAGGTGATGGTGGTGCTGACTCCTGTCCTGGCCCTCCTCCTGGAGATGGTGGTGTTGGTGCAGGAGCCGGTGGTGATGGCACCTGTGCTGGTGCTGCAGCAGGTGCCATAGGTGCTGGATGTCCTGCTGGCCGTCGGGTTGGAAGGTCAGGGGCATGGTGGATGACATGCCCTGATGCGGGCCACTCTGCTTCATCAAAGTAGAGGAGCTTGTCCACTATCTCCTCCATGAATTCAAGCAGACTGACTGACCCGCATGAGCACTTCTTATACAGGGCGAACGCGTTGAAAATGGCCATGTGGATGAAGTAGAAGGTGATCTTCTTGGTCCATTTCATGATCTGCCGCTGGATGGGGTAGTATTGGACCATCTGGTCGAAGTGGTCTACCCCACCCATGTGTCAATTATAGTCATCCACCACGACGGGCTTGTCCATGGTCTTCTGGACATAGGTTGTCCTCCCGTCAGGAGCCCTGGTCTTCCTTCGAACCTGCTTCTGGATGGTGCTTGTGCTGTGGAAGGTGGAGACCATGTTGACAATGCGCTTGTCCCTCCACAGCAACACCATCGTGTTGTCCTTGTGCATTGCTGTCATGACCCCCACTGGCAGGTTCGTGGTCCTGGCAATGTCCTGCAGCCGCTTTGGTGCTCCTCTTGCCAGGCGTAGGGTCCCACACACTTAGGTTCCTGCACTGAAGAGGCGTTCACACAGGGATACAGAGTTATAATAGTTGTCCATGTAAACTGTATCCCTGATCCTTTAGCGGTTCTACAAGGCTCCACACGGTGGTCTCCAGCGCCCTCTTCTGCCCTGTTTACACCTCGAAATTCCAGATGTAACCCAAGGAAGCCTCAGCCAGGATATACATCTATCTATTTGTCTATCTATCTATTGCCAGACGCCCCAATCCCGTTTGGGGGGCCACAAACAAATCGCCTCCACGTCGCCCTGTCCCCCACCATTTCACTGGCCTCCTCCCAACTCACACCCCCCTCTCTCATATACCTCTCCACCCCATCCCTCCATCTCATCCTCGGCCTCCCTCTCCCTCTTCCCCCCTCCACCTCACTCACATACACTCTCTTTGTCAGTCTTTCACCCTCCATCCTCTCCACATGGCCAAACCACCTCACTGAGTTCCTCATAACGCTTCCTATCACATCCACACCACAACGCTCATTTATACCCTCATTCCTCAGCCTGTCTCTCCATGTGACTCCACAGGCTCCTCTTAAATAACTCATTTCCACTGCTCTCACTCTTGACTTGTGTCCTTCCAACAACGTCCAAGCTTCACTTCCATACGTTAGAGTTGGTATCACAATACTGTCATGTAGTAACTTTTTCACTTGCATGCTCACTTCCCTGTTTCTTATCACTGCTTTCAAAGAACCAGCAACCTTTCTTCCCTGCTGTACCCTTTCAAGCACTTCACCCTCCAAACCTCCATCCTTACTCATCACACTACCCAAGTACTTAAACGTACTCACATTTTCCAATTCCTCACCATCCAACCTCGCTGTACATTCACTGACTTCACCTCTCTCAAAGACCATCACTTTACTCTTCCCTACATTCACCTTTAGATTCCGTTTCTTACACACACTTCCAAACTCATCCACCAAGCCTTGCAGCTCCCCTTCGTCTTCACTCAACAACACAGTATCATTTGCAAACAACAGTACAGGGAGTTTCCAAACACTATCCTCTCTCACCAGGGCCACTCCAACATCCACTACCCTACCTTGTACCTCCTTTATTACGCCATCCATGTACAGATTGAACAACCATGGAGACATCACACATCTCTGTTTCAACCCAACCTCCAAAGAGAAAAATTCACTTAGTTCACCATCCACACGCACTGCAGCCTTAGCACCAGCATACATACTCTTCACAGCATTCAACAACTTCCCATCTACTCCATATATTCCTAATACTTTCCACAGTCCTTGTCTATCCGCCCTGTCGTATGCTTACTCCAAATCCATGAAAGCCGCTTACAACTTCTTTCCCTTCTCTAGAAACTTTTCCACTAAAGATCTAAGAATGAATATCTGATCTTCACAACCTCTTCCCTTCCTAAAGCCTCCCTGTTCTTCTCCAACTAATTCCTCTGTTCTTTCTCTAACTGTCAATAAGTATCCTACCATACACTTTTCCTATTATACTAAGAAGACAAATGCCCCTATGATTACCACACACTTCTTTTTCCCCTTTTCCTTTGTACAAGGGAATAATTATACCTGACTTCCAATCCTCCGGGACTCTACCTTCATCCCAGGCCAATCTGCACATCTTCCACATCCATTCTACTACTATCTCTCCCCCATGCTTCAGCATTTCACCACACACTCCATCAGTTCCTGGGGCTTTCCCCAATTTAACTTTCTTCATTGCTTCCACAACTTCTATCCTACTGCTTTCTTCTTGTCTTCTCACCTCCTTCCTTCTCCCAGCCATTCTCCAGCCACTTATACTCGCATTAATTCCATGCTCTATGTTCATCAATTCCTTAAAGTGTTCTCTCCATCTGCTCACTTTTTCTCCCTTCTCCACTACTAATCTACCATTTTTATCTTTCACTCCCCTGCTGACCTCACTTCCACCCTGTCTTACTCTCTTCACCTCGTTCCAGAACATTTTCTTACAGTCCCTCCACTTTACACTCAAATTCCTTCCAAATTCCTCATCCACTCTCTTCTTACTGTCTCGTACTAATCTTTTCACCTCTTTCTTTCTACATATAACTCTCTCTTCCGCCTCTCAACTTCTTCCACGCCCCTATTTCTCATCCATTCATTGTATGCTTTCTTCTTTTGTGCCACAGCCTGTTTCACCTCTTCAGTCCACCACGCTGTTCCTTGCAGCTTGATGGAATACTTTGAGGGTTTCATTGGGTTGTAGACGCGGAAGCTTAGGGACCCCTTCCACGGCAGTGAGCCCTCGTCCAGGCTGAGGTGCTCCTCGGGTAAGCAGGTGTTCTGGAACCGCTGAAGGAGGTACTCCATCACCGTGCAAACACTGATGAGCCGGTCAGGGCTCTCAGTTCTTGTTCATGGAATTTCCTTAGAAAGCTATAAAAATTTTTCTAAATTTGACCATATTTCCTTAGATAGTGAATCGAATGTACCCGGTATATAATCATAAAGCAGGCTACAACTCTCAAACACAGACTTTTGAATATAACTTTTACTTGCAGATATAAAATAGAATACAATGACTTCACAATAAAAAGTTTTGAAGGTGACACATGCTCTACAAAACACTGTAAATCATCCTGATTTGGTGACTGCCAAAACTCACAAACAAAATATCCCAAATGCATAATAATCAAACTTTATGATTCTTAATTTCAAACAATTTGAATTATTAAGTGATTTTCCGTCAAAGCGTGGTAGCGATTAAAAGAAAAGGTCTTCCTGTAAACATTAGTAGCCAATTAATATATGATGAACAGAAAAAATCGCTTACACCAATCTTAACACCGTTGTTGGTGCTGCTTCAACTTCACAGAATTCATGAGTAACCACAACACTACAGATATTCACTTACTTCGAGTAAAACAATTACCCCTTGAATTTCTCATGTAGAATTTTTTGACACTCTTCGTCAGTAGCTTCAACTTTTATGGATTACATGGAAACGATTTGTTTTGGGCCACCCCGTGCGGGATTAAGGAGACAGGCAACAAGCAGATAGATAAACAGATATAACACCACTAAGTACTTAAGTTTGAAGCTTACCTTCTTAAAATAAAGGGGAATAATGGCACCTGAAGAGAAAAGAACACGCAAGGTAGTGGGCAGACTTCCGTATGTGCCACACTCCACAGTCCATACACTACTCCCTAGACTGAAACAGTGGGACTAATGCACATTTTCCGCTCAGTCACGTCACCGCACAGGAGCTAGGACCCGTTCGTTTCGTGATCAAATGCGTTATTGCCAGAGGCCACCAAAGGTTTTGCACCTCACAACCAATGTCAGATACTTGGCTTTTCTCGCAATATCGTTAAAAATCCTCAAATATTTCAAGCAAATTCCATAAAATTTCCTTAGATTTTCCTTAAAATACCCATATCCTTAAAATTTCTTCATATTACCTCAAATTTCTCAATCTAGAGAAATTTCCTTAAAACTGAGAGCCCTGGAGCCGGTCTTCATTGTCCTGGGGTATCGCAAGCGAACTGAAGGCATGGAAGTGTTTCAGGATCGCCCTGAAACGCCTTCCACTTATCACTTGTGTAAAGAGGGGGTAGTTGTGGAGGCGGGATCTCATCCAGTAGTGCCGGATGCTCGAGAGATTCATCACCCCCTTGAAAAAGTAAAGCCCCAGGAACTTAGCCATCTCCTCTTCATTGCAGATGAACCATCCGTCCAACGCAGTTCCCAGGAATGATGCGTAGCTGTTGGTCTCGTGGATGAAATACGTCAACATTTCCCTCGTGAAGAACTGCTGGAAGAACTGGAGGGGAGTTGTTGGCGGATCCACCTTCATTCCTGGGGATCCTGTGAAGGACCCATTAGCTGGTGTGAAAGGGCCACTGCTCCATCCTGGATCCGTTGGGGCAACACCTCCCGCAGTGGTGGCAGTGGGTCGGCGTACCGACACCCTTGTTCCTCTTCGGACACCCCTTGGCCGCCCCCCATTGCCGGGCCGTGGAGCACGCCGGCCTCATCGAGGTGGTGAGGGTTCTGACGATGAGGAGGATGAGACTGTCTCCTGCTGCTGGAAAACGTCGGGGGGGATGAACGCTGTCAGAGACAGCGCCCTTGTCAACTAGGCAGGGGATGACGACACAGTCGCCTCCTGCACCAGTTGCGCCGCAGACAATGCACGTCATGCAGGTGGCAGTGTAGTGTAACTAGGCCCTGCTTCCAGTGACATAGGCTCGGCCAAGGGGTAACTGGAAGCTTGAGGTGGAGAGACTACGATGGCTGTAGGAGCGAGAGGTCCAAGCCAAGGCGATGTCTGTTGTCCAAGTGAAGACAATGACTGGGCCGATAGTCCTGACAGTGGTGGTGATGGTGTCTGCTCCCGTCGTTCTTGAAGTGTGGGCAATGCCGCCCGAGGGGAATCCTCCTGGACATCGTCCCATTCCTCCTCACTTGGAACATCGCTCAGCTCGTCCTCTACTTTGCTCTCGGTCTCCTCCTCAAATAGAACCTTTTGCCACTGGTCAGAAGACAGACCTTTCTTCATCTTGGCAAGCACTGACACAGAAAGTCAAGTATGAGCTTTCTGGGTTCTCTGCTGAAAAAGAAGAGATATTATTCACTGTCACGCAACACCTTCCATTGAGAGTTACACTACACACGTCATGTTATATCTTTCTGTACAGCAAATCGCTGCACCTTTTACGAACAGTTCACATAAAGGATAACTTTTCAGTGTCTTTTCATGGTCTCATAACTGCTCACTGGCGTCCGTTGGTGTGTGCCATATATATATATATATATATATATATATATATATATATATATATATATATATATATATATATATATATATATATATAATAAAAAGGTTCCCCCTAGACATGATATACTCTCTCTCTCACACACACACACACACACATATATATATATATATATATATATATATATATATATATATATATATATATATATATATTTTTTTTTTTTTATTTTTTTTCAGCCTTCCCCTAAGTTTCACGACACACACAATCTACTCCCTCACAATATCTGAAGGTTCCCCCCACACATGATATACTCCCTCATATATATATATATATATATATATATATATATATATATATATATATATATATATAATTTTTTTTATTTTTTTTTTCAGCCTTCCCCTAAGTTTCAGGACACACATACTCCCTCACAATATCTGAAGGTTCCCCCCACACATGATATACTCCCTCATATATATATATATATATATATATATATATATATATATATATGGTATGCTGGGTGTATTAAGTCCGACCTCTCGTCATAAAAGCACCAGCGACTGAGCGGGGTCCTCTTTCCGGACCGGAAGTAAAGCACCCACAAAGGAACAGGACATAAAAACCAGGCAGTACACCTTAACACATCTGTTGTCTTAATTCCTACACCGTTACAATATACACAGAGAGATATTGGATATGTTTGGAGAGAGGAAACACAGAGTTAGCCTTCAATACAAATGATTATATAGTTACACTCAAAATATGTCATTCTTCATTTGTATATGAATATTGGGTTTTAATATTATAATACCCGTATACTGTTTCTAGGCAGAGATGGCGTTTTATATATTAAGTTCGATACACCAGGAGAGGACGTGACCAAGAATTGGGGGAATGAATATTACCATAAATAGGTCGGGTGCGGGTCGCGACACTCGAGGAAGTCACTTAGTCACAATAACACTAGTTCACAGGTTTTTGATGATTCCCGCACACCACTGATCTTAACCCACAATTTCTATAAGTTCTGCTGTATATAGTTATGTCCTTTCTACTCTGCCAAGTATCGGGTCTCCATACACTATGGGTAACTTTAGTCACTTATATATTATTTGGGCCTTCACTCTGTCACTCATCACTGTGCACTTCTATCTTGACTGTTCACGGCACTAGTGTTATTAGAGTCACTGTATACCCGTATTTTCCTGGGCATCACCTGCCGCGTGTCTGGGGCGTGAGAGAGGGGCCCTACAGGGAGCCCTCCCGCAGGGGGCAACGCACTACCTGCAGGGGAGTCACTGCCCGGGTCGTAGTCGTCGTCGGGGTGCAGGGAGGCCCTCCTGTCTGTGGGCCTCGACCTGAGAGGAGGCCCTCGCACTGGAGCCTCGTTGGTGGGGTGCAGGGAGGCCCTCCGGTCTGGGGGCCTCGACCTGAGAGGTGGCCCTCGAGACTAGGGCCAAATAGCTGCAGGAGGCAGGCCTGGCGTCTCTGGCTCCGAGGAGAGAGAGAGCCAGGGTTGTCTGGGCCTGGGGGCTGCTGGCCAGGCCTGGGAGTCCAGGGGCTGCGGCCACCTACAGGAGAGAGTGCCGTCAGGGGTGAACTGTGGTGCCGCCTCTTTCAGGTGTCCGTCAGGGACAGGGACCTCCCAGGGGTAGGTGGTAGGGCTTGTACTGGGCCATGCCACACTCTGATAGCACCTCTGGGGAACCGCTCCTGTAGGGAGACAAAGGGCGTCCCATGCAGTCAAGAGGAAAGGGGTTGGCTGCGCAAGGGATCTCCTGCTTCGGGAGGGCCTTTGGAATCACGAATGAGGGGCACACGGTGGCCACTCCCTCCCCGTCACGTACGGTGGCCGTGAACACGGTTTCGTGACTCCTAGGGCTCGCAGCTGAAGGGCGTATGGTGGCCGCTCCTTCCCCCGCACGTACTGAGACAGTGCTGGCGGTGCTGCTCCCGAAGGAGGAAAAGGCAGGAGAGGGGTGCATGGGGGCAGTGCCCTCTCCGGTATGTACAGAGGCCGTAGCCGAGGGTCTACTTAACCTTGCACGCACAGTGGCCGTAGCCTTGGGCCTGCCTGCCTGCCTGGAAGTAACTGAAGGGCGTACGGTGGCCACTCCTTCCCCGTCACGTATGGTGGCCGTGAAAGCGGTGTTACTCCCGTAGGAGGAAAAGGCAGGAGAGGGGTGCACGGGGGCAGCGCCCTCTCCGGTATGTACAGAGGCCGTAGCCGAGGGTCTACTTACCATGGTACGTACAGTGGCCGTAGTCGTGGGCCTGCCTGCCCTTCAGGAAGTAACTGAAGGGCGTATGGTGGCCGCTCTTTCCCCATCATGTACGGTGGCCGTGAACGCGATGTTACTCCCGTAGTAGGAGGAAATAGTGGATGAGGAGCGTGTGATGGCCACTCCCTCCCCGTCATGTACGGTGGCCATGATCGCGGTTCCACTACTCCTCTCTCTGCTAGTCGGGGCGCGTTCAATAACTAACGCCCCGAGGCCGTCCCCAGAGGTGGCTGTGAGTGAAGGGCGTACGGTGGCCGCTCCCTCCCCCTCACGTACGGTGGCCGTGATGGCGGTGTCACAGGGGGAAAACAACTGAAGGGCAAACAGTGACCGCTCCTTCCCCGGTACGTATGGTGGCCGTACCGCGGTGTTGCCTGGGATTGACTCTGGATCAGTCCCACCCCGAGCCTGTTGAAGGCTACCCCGCTGGCAGGGTCGTTGCCTCTTCCCGCTTACTTGGTGTTGGGCCAGTTGCAGGGAAGGGCGACTCAGGACAAGGGTGTTCCGGTGACCCTCCTGTTCCGGGTCAGTAGCTCCGCTGTGGTGTCCTCCTGGGGTGGCGGTGTGGTAGTGGCTTGGTGGTAGGGTGGGGGGTGGCGGGGTGGGGGGTCCGGCGGCGGCGGGTATTTTAATATATATATATATATATATATATATATATATATATATATATATATATCTATATACCTAGGCTGCTTCCCCCAAGGAAAGGGAGGTAGCCGAGACAGGACGACTCACTCTCCATTTACTCATCCATTCAAACACATTCATTCGCATCTTAGCCCCAAAGGGGAGAACGGACAGATCCTCACCGCATCACACCGCACAAGGGTCAACTGCGCAATGCAAGCAGTGACATCCACAGCAGGGCCCGACAGCAGAACTGGTTTACCCCTGCCACATCATAACAGACCCATCCCCTTACCCGCACCTGACCTGACTAGCTGATCAGACCAAATGCGGGAGAATATCCCCTCAGGGCTGCGTCATCACTTATTCATTCACAATTTCTCTCCATTTATTTCTGTCACGCACAGCCACTCTTCCTTGCTCAACAGACATCCCTCTCGCATCCAGCGCTCTCTTCACACTGTCCATCCATCCTATTCGTGGTCTTCCTCTCAGTCTTACACCTCTCACATCAGATCTAGTTATCTTTTTCACCAATCGCTCATTATCCATTCTCTCCATATGCCCAAACCATTGCAACACCCTCTGCTCAACTCTACCAGCCATCTCCCGAACAACTCCAGTTCTCCTTCGCACTTCATCATTTCGCACTCGATCCATACGCGTCACTCCACACATACTCCTCAGACATCTCATCTCCATTACATTCAAACTTTTCCTCTCTGCTACACCCATATTCCATGTTTCAGCCCCATATAACGCAGTCGGTACCACAACACCCTCATACAGCCTTCTCTTTACATCCATTCTAAGCGAACGACATTTAAACACTTTTTCATTCCTCCCAGCACCTTTCCTACTTCATTAATTCTAAACTTCACTTCTGCATCTATTCTTCCATCCACAGCAACATGTGACCCTAGATATTTAAAACAATCTACCTCCTCAAGCAACTCACCATTCAAAACTATATTCATCCCCCTACCATCTATCAACCTCGTACACTTCATCACTTTACTCTTATTCTCATTTACTTTCAATTTCCTCCTTTCACACACCCTTCCAAACTCCTCTACCAACTGTCTCAATTTCTCCTCTGAATCAGTCACCAATGCAGTATCATCTGCAAACAGCAGTTGCTTCAGATTCCACTCTCCTCCATCAACATTTACCAGACTCAGACCACCTAAAACTCTTGCATTCACCTCCCTTACAACACCATCCATGTAAATATTAAACAACCAAGGCGACATCACACATCCCTGTCGCAGCCCCACTCTCACGGGAAACCAATCACTCACAGCATTTCCCACTCTTACACACGCTCTACTATTTACATAAAAACTTTTCACCCCTTTTAGTAACCTACCATCAAGTCCATACAATCTTAAAACAGTCCACAAAGCCTCCCTATCAATTCTATCATACGCTTTCTCTAAATCCATAAATGCCCAAAACACATCCTTGCCTTTCGCTAAATACTTTTCACACACTTGTCTCACAGCAAACACCTGATCAACGCATCCCCTCCCTCTCCTAAAGCCACACTGCTCATCACTAATCACTCCCTCTGTACCCTCTCTAACTCTCATAATTAACACTACCATACACTTTACCTACAACCCTCAACAGACTTATACCCCTAAAGCTAGTACATTCATACTTATCACCCTTGCCTTTATACAACGGGACCACACAAGCACTTGCCCAGTCAATTGGCACCATACCTTTCTCAAAGCACACATTCAATAATCTTACTAACCAGTCAACAATAGTCACTCCACCACCCTTCAGGCATTCCACAGCACACCCATCCATACCTGCAGCTTTCCCTGTTTTCATCTCCTTTACTGCCTTCTCCACTTCCTCCTTCGTGATCAAAGAATCATTCAACTCTCCCAACACATTTATTCCTTGCACCCTTCTATCTGCCACAATCTCAGCCACGTTTTCCTCCTCTACATTTAACAATCTTTCAAAATACTCTGCCCATCTCTTCCTTACTGCATCCATCTCAATTAACATCCTTCCATCCTCTGCTTTTACTCGTTCTTCCTTCCCAGACTCTCCCTTTCGCACCCTTTTCACCTCCTTCCAAAACATTTTCTTATTCTGTTGAAAATTCTCTGTCAGCCGCCTACCCCACCTGAGGTGGGGTAGGCGGCTGATGAGAGGTGGGCCACCTCTCATCTGCTGCCACTTTAGCATCACGCACAGCCCTTCTCGCTCTATTCCTCTTTTCCTTATACCTTTCATATGACATCTCATCCTTCCTCTGCAGCCACACTTCATATGCACGTCTCTTCTCAGCCACAGCCATACTTACTTCCTCGCACCACCATTCACTTCCTTTTCTTACACCACCACTCACACGTCTCACACCACACACCTCTTCTGCATGCTCCACCACAGCACTCTTAAACAACTGCCATTCCTCCTCCACACTGCCATTTTCCCGATCTTTCACTGCGTTCCACTCATCTTTCAATTTCTCCTGATACTCTATCTTTTTCTCTCTTTTATCCAACTCACTCACTTTCAAAACCTCCCTGCCACACCTAACCCTCCTAGCTCTCACCCATCTCTTACCTACTCTTAACTTTCACTCCACCAGGTAGTGGTCAGACATACCTCCACCCTCCCCTCTCAGAACTCTCACATCCAACAATCTTCCTATTACATTCCTAGACACAACCACATAGTCCATCAAGGCTCTATCAACAACCCTTCCACCCTCCTGTCTCACCCATGTATACTTATAAATATCTTTCTTCTCAAACAGCGTATTCCCAATCACCATCTCTCGCTCAACACACATCGCTATCATTCGTTCCCCATTTTCATTTCTTCCAGGCACACCATGCATACCAACTACGCCTTCAACTGCTACATTTCCCACTCTAGCATTCAGATCTCCCATCATTACCACATTCACATTCGCTCCAAAACTCTGCAGACACTCATCAACATCATTCCAGAAAGACTCCCTCTCTTGTTCATCCCTTTCACTACCAGGCCCATATGCACTCACAAACACCCACAACTCACGTTCAAATTTCGCTTTCACCCACATCAGTCTCGATGACACCTCCTTCCATTCAATCACACACTGCTGCACTTCCGGACTCACTAACAAGGCCACACCTTCTCTTGCCCTTCCTCTATCAACACCTGACAATCTTCCATTCACACTTCCAAACATATATTCCCCCTTCCCTTTCATCTTCGTTTCACTCAAAGCTAACACATCCAACTTTCTTCTCACAAACATTCTCCCAATCTCCTCCCTTTTAGCCTCAATTGTACTACATCCACGCACATTCATAGACCCAATCTTCAGGGTACGGGGATAACTCCATCCCCTGTCCCTTTCTCTGGCCTGTCTCTTTTTAGGAACTAAAAAACAGAGGAGGGGGTCCCTAGTCCCCTCACCCCGCCCCTTTTAGTCGCCTTTTACGACACGCAGGGAATACGGTGGCAGTATTCTTCCTAACACAACCCGGCCGCAGAGTAGTAGCACCACCCCATAGTGCGGCCAGGTTGTGTCCCCCCCGCCACAGGGGGGATATATATATATATATATATATATATATATATTTATATATATATATATATATATATATATATATATATATATATATATACAGACATTTTCCCCTCCTTCCCCAAATGTTCCCCCAACACATGATACAATATTTTCCATGAACACTCGTGGTACATATCACAAACATTTTAGATAAGAATCATAAACTTCAACAATTGTTTTAGAAAGGTACACTACCTGTCCACTGACATCTGTGGTTGCCCGGTGTTGCAAGGTACAGTACCTATTCAATGACGTCCCTCGTTCCGTGACGTCGTTACCTTTCACAGCACACCTGCCGCTAAAGTACCGCTCACCTACGCTACGCACCTAAACAAACACTCGCGGCACAGTTCACTTATATTTTACATAAAGTATAATTTATCACTACATGTCAGACCAAGGTACAGTCCTGTTCAATGACGTCCCTCGTTCCTTGGCATCGTTACCTTTCAAAGCACACCTGCCGCTAAAGTACCGCTCACCTACGCTATGCACCTAAACGAACACTCGCGGCACAGTTCACTTATATTTTACATAAAGTATAATTTATCACTAAATGTCAGACCAAGGTACAGTACCTGTTCAATGACATCCCTCGTTCCTTGGCATCGTTACCTTTCAAAGCACACCTGCTGCTAAAGTAGCGCTCACCTACGCTACGCACCTAAACAAACACTCGCAGCACAGTTCACATATATTTTACATAAAGTATAATTTATCACTAAATGTCGGACGAAGGTACAGTACCTGTTCAATGACGTCCCTCGTTCCTTGGCATCGTTACCTTTCAAAGCACACCTGCAGCTAAAGTACCGCTCACCTACGCTATGCACCTAAACGAACACTCGCGGCACAGTTCACGTTTATTTTATGTTATGCTGAGTGTTTTTAGATCGACTCCTCGTCCTAAAAACACTAGCGACTGAGAGGGGTCCTCTTTCCGGACCGGAAGTAAAGCACCAACAAAGGAACAGGATATAAAAACTAGGCAGTATACCTTAACACATCTATTGCCTTAATTCTAAAACCGTTACAATATGATACAGAGTGATATTTGGGATACAGGATACAGGGACACAGAGTTAGGCTTTGATAGCACAAAATACAGTTGCACTTAACACACGATGTGATGCATGTATACCAATGTCTTTAGTTATATATATGTAGATACCCGTCTTTCATTTAAACCCAAAATATATATACACTCGATAACAAGGGGAATACACAAAGTTAAGAGTCTGTGGGAGGAATATTACTATAACGAAGACAGGGTGCGGATCACGGCACTTGACAGTTACCTAGTCGCGGCGACACTACACAGGCTTTTGGTTCTCCCGCGCACCCTGATCGTCATTCACAATTACGGGAAGTTCTTTTATTCTGGGCAGGTGATATTACTCTACTTCTTATTATTAAATATTTTCTACTCTACTGGGTATGTAATTCTGTTGGGTTAATAACAATAGTCACTGGTTTTATATGGATCACACTCTGTCACTGTTCACTGTTCCTCTTCCCCTGGCTTATTTTCAGTATAAGGGGCGTCACTTATTTACCCGTGTTTCCTGGGTTGTTTCACTCTGTCACTGTTCGAGGGGGAGGACCTCAGGGGGACTCTGCCTGTAATGGGCAACACACTACCCGCAGGGGAGTCACTGCCCGGGTCCGGGCCGTCGGTGAGTTGCAGGGAGGCCCTCCTGTCTGGGGACGTCGACCTGAAGGGAGACCCTTACCTCGGGGTCTCGTCGGTGGGGTGCAGGGAGGCCCTCCTGTCTGGGGGCCTCGACCTGAGAGGTGGCCCTCAGGACTGGGGCCAAACAGCTGGAGGAGGCGGGCCTGACGTCGGCGGCTCCGCGGGGTGAGAGAGTCGGGGTTGCCCTCGCCTGTAGTCTGCTGGGCTCGCCTGGGGTTCCTGGGGGTGCGGTCGTCTGCCAGGGGACGCGCCGTCAGGGCTGGACTGCGGCTTCGTCTCCTGCTGGTGCCTGTGAAGGACAGAGATTTCCCAGGAGTGGGAGGCAGGTCCAGTCTCGGACTTTGCCTCCACTCTGGTGACACCTCCGGGGCAACACTCCCGGGTGGTGTCGAGCAGTTCCCACAGGGGAACGCGGTAGGTTCAGTATACACGGAGACCGTGTCCTCTCCTACATACAGGGAGGGAAGCACAGAGGCGATTCTCTCTCCTGGGTCTGTCACAGCCGTGGCTCCAGGTCTTTTTACCCTGGGACCCACTTTTAGCTGTCTGCTAGGGCCTCCTGTCCTTGGAGTGGCTAAGGGTACTAACATCTCATGGCACACTAAAGGGCCTCCTGCCCTGGACGTGGCTGAGGGTACTGACGCCTCTGTGCACACTAAAGGGCCTCTTACCCAGAAAGTGGCTGAGGGCACGGACACCTCGTGGCGCACTAAAGGTCCTCCTGCCCTTAAGGGGGTAACTATGGCCGTCGCCAAAACGTTACTTGGGACTGAAACCTGTTCAGTCCCACCCCACTGCTGATGATGGTTGTCCCGCCTGCAAGGTCGTTGCCAATCCTTGTTCACCTGGTGTTGGGGCAGTTGCGGGGAAAAGGGGCACAGGTCAGTAGGGGGCGGGTGACCCTCTTGCCCTGGGTCATTAGCCCCCCCGTTGTGTTTTCCTGGGGTGGTGGTGTGGTGGTGGCCTGGTGGTGGGGTCGGGGGGTGGTGGGGTGGGTGGTCTGGCGGCGGGCATTTTATTGTATATAAAATATAATTTATCACTAAATATCAGACAAAGGTACAGTACCTGTTCAGTGACGTCCCACGTTCCTTGGCATCATTACCTTTCAAAGCACACCTGCCGCTAAAGTACCGCTCACCTACGCTACGCACCTAAACAAACGCTCGCGGCACAGTTCACGTATATTTTACATAAAGTATAATTTATCACTAAATGTCAGACCAAGGTACAGTACCTGTTCAATGACGTCCCTCGTTCCTTGGCATCATTACCTTTCAAAGCACACCTGTCGCTAAAGTACCGCTCACTATGCTACGCACCTAAACGAACACTCGTGGCACAGTTCACATATATTTTACATAATGTATAATTTATCACTAAATGTCAGACGAAGGTACAGTACCTGTTCAATGACGTCCCTCATTCCTTGGCATTGTTACCTCTCAAAGCACACCTGCAGCTAAAGTATCTCTCGCCTGTGCTACACACTATAATTTATGCCATCACGAGGATACGTGGCACATTTCACTTACACTTCACACAATATCATACACAAATACATAACTACCACAATGATTCCACCCTAACCTCCACAATTATTCCCTTCCTTACTACGGTTCAATGTGACTGTGATGCAGCATCCTTCGCTGGGAAAGTACGATGCAACTCTATTGTATTGGCACACACCACACTCCTTCACGAACACCTGCAGCATGTTTGACGTATATTTCACACAATTCCATATGCATTTTCACTATCATAATCACAATAATTCCATCACTAAACACCTCTAATTCTCTCTTCCCGACTATAAAAACTGTACATGATGCCTGCCCCATTCCACACAATGGTTCATGGTGTCCATAATGCTAACTAGTTCCATAATTTCACCTAGCCAGCCACAATATCTTT
Organism: Coenobita brevimanus; assembly: GCF_032717465.1. Lineage (NCBI taxonomy): Eukaryota > Metazoa > Arthropoda > Malacostraca > Decapoda > Coenobitidae > Coenobita > Coenobita brevimanus. The sequence continues at coordinate 54,510,175 of NC_136959.1, read as the reverse complement.
CACACAAAATACAGTTGAGGCATTGGCTTCATTATGTACGTACAGTATTTGTAATCACGCCATAGGGCCTTGGGGAGGGCGAGAGGCGAAACCCCACAACAGTGAACATGCATATCGCCTCTAAGCCTAACGATTGATAACAGACACAATTCCTTTTCATGACATATATCTATGTTCCATCAACAATATCACATACAAGTATGCTCACAAATATTGGATTATCACACTGAGTCCATAGGGGCTTCAGCTTGGGCAAGAGGGGGAGAATTAGTAGGAGTTTAAAGGGACAGTACACGCGATGCAACCTCACCGCCTGGCTGCTTGGAAGAGACTGAGGTTTATTGCTACGTGCTGGGCCCCGTGAGGCAGCTCAGTGTTGCCAATGCCTTACCATTGGAAAGTGCTGCACTTGCTGCGACGCATCAAAATTTGACGCAAATCCGCCAGAAACTTAATTTTTGGCGAATTTTTTGGTGCTTCGAAACACGATTCGAGTGACTGAACATCTTTAGAACAATCCACATGAAACGCGAATTGTGTGAGTGACCCTGAGAGGGTTATGGGTGCTGATTGTAATGAGTGTACCTTAGGACCCACTATAGGGCCACTCCAGACCTCTTCCAGGAGTGACTTTGCTGAGGAGCCTGCTTTGCCCCCTGTGGTGTGCTCGAAGGTTCCTCCTTCCTTTCAGACCTTTTCCTGCTGTCCTAGGCCTCGCAGGCAAGGTCCATATGATGGACAGCACCTCCCTGGCTGGCACGATGGGTGCAGCCACGGTTCTGCTAGGCACTGGGACTGCAGGCAAGAGGAGCATGGTGGACGTCATTTCCCCGGCGAGCACGGTGGGCGTTGCCACAGTCCTGCTTGGGGCAGGTGTTGCAGGTGAGGGAAGCAGGGTGGGCGTTCCTTCCCCATCGAGCATGGTGGGCGTTGCCGCGATCCTGCTCAGGGTGGGGGCTGCAGGTGAGGGAAGCACGGTGGGCATTCCCTCCCTGACAAGCTCGGTGGGCATCGTTGCGGTCCTACAGGGGGCAGTAGGTGAACGGAGCACGGTGGGCGTTGTCGGAGTCCCACTTGGAGAGTCTGCTGGCACACAGATCCTGCCCCAATTCTGTTGAGAGCTGGTCCTGGTATAGGGTAATGCACAGGGTGATGTACCTCTAGTCGATTCCGTTGAGGAGAAGAGGGGAGCGTGGTGGTTGGGGACGTATATCCATTGTATCCCGATCGCTCATTCTCTTCTTGCACCTCTATATGGTCTCCCCTTGGTACTACCCCATACCAATCTCGTACTTCAATAACCTGTGGGGAAACATCGGCAAGAGGACACTGCAAAAAACTACATAAAAAGAGTGGTGATAAAGACAGTGGGCTTGCATAGTACGTGAGAGATTGGGCGGTGCACGCGCTCACGCACTGGGAATTTGCATACTAGGAATACATAATCTTATGGGAATAATTACATATGGGTGGTACCCCCTCATACCTGGACATTTTTTGGCCCTTAGAGACATAATAAAGGTCATATGTTTCAGACATTGTACTAAAGGTATAGCTACAATAACAAAAATATGGGTAGTCACCTTAACAACAGTAGACAACAGGCCTGATGACCTTAAATAACAGGGGTTCCGAGGCGCGGCAACACTTACAGCGCCGCACTCCCCACCGCACCAACACTTCCCTCCACAGACTCCTCTTGATCACCTTCCCCAGAAGCATCCAAGTCACTCACTTCGGCCATAAACCCTTCAAAGTCGAATGCTAACACTTCTGACATTGCATCCTCTTCACCCTCAACAGGACCAGGAGCAGACGATGTCGATGGTTCCACTATTTCACCAACTTGAGCCCGCTGTGTGTAGCTTGTTATGAGCGTCTGTCTTCTCCTGTTTATTTCTTCCCTGTGCCTGTCTGTGTAGAAACGGAAGAGTTTGTCGATACCAACCAGAAGTTCCTCCGTTCTTAGGTTGCTCACTTCCTGTGCCTTCACCTCTTCCTTGAGCTTATCCACGGCAGCAAGGATCTTGTTAATGTTTGACATACACAGTTCAGTCCTGCCTTCCATCACACTAGGCTGCTCAACTTGACTCTATCTGGTGTAGGGCTCGGCGTCAGCCTTGTCTATCCGTTGCAACACTTCCTCGGGAGGCTGTTCCTCAGTAGCAGTGTGCACTTCTTGTATGTCTGCCAATGTAACGTCCTCGAAACCTGGTACAGCTTGTGCTGCTGTCAATGTTGCTGCCTCAGCATCGGCCAGTGGTTGAATGGCCGTCTCATGGGTGATGCACAGGTGAGGCACGAGCATTCACCACGCATGGTTCACCGTTGCAGGTGTAATCTGATGCCAGTCTTGAAGGAGAAATTCAACTGCGTCCTTCACCGTAAAGTTACGCCAAAATGCCTCAACAGTCATGGCATCTGTGGTAGGTCAGGATAGAGGTGCTGGTGGAGATGGAACGGGAGCAGATGCCTCATCAAGGTCTTCGTCGTGATCTTCTTGTAGGGCATGAAGCTCCTCTTGTGTGTCGGTCTTCCTGCGTAGGTAGTCGTACACTTCCTTATGGTAGAAATGCTTCACTGTGGCGATTAGTTCTTGATGGAGTGGCTGCATTAGTGACGTTGTGCGGGGCGTCAGAAACACAACACGACAATCCTTGTGAAGATCTTCCAGGTATGGAGGGTGACTTGGTGCGTTATCAAGCACAAGGAGCATCTTAAATGGAATGCCCAGTTCCCGACACTTGGCTCTCGCATCAGGGACACACCGCCTCGTTAACCAGTCTGCCATATTGTTCCCGGTCATCCAACCATTTACGGACTTATACCAATACACGCCACTTGCATCCATGTTCGTGAGGTTTTTGTAGCACCTTGGATGTGAAGCTGTGTGTACAACAACTGGCCTCATCTTGTGGCTACCAGACAGGTTTACAGCGAACATTACCGTCATCTTACACTTTTGGAGCTTGCGACCATGGGCTTGTTTCTGTCTTTTAGCAATGTAAGTTGATTTTGGTATGGCCTTGTAATATAAGGACGTTTCATCGATGTTGTAGATCTGGTCCTTGGTGTACTGTCCCTCTTCAATAATCGTTTTTAATATTGCAGGATAGTCTCTCGCAGCCAGCTCATCGGCAGAGGCACGTTCACCAGACAATTTCACGTAACGGAGTTCCTTGCGCTTGAGAAAAGCGCAAGGAACTCCGTCCAGCCATCCAACCGATGCCCTGAACGGTTTTTCCACTTTTAACCTTCGAGATGCAGCCTTGTAAAAGAGCTGGGCTTGGTTCCGAATAAATCTTCCATTGAGTGGAACACCTTCCTTTTCTTTCTGCATTATGAAGGTGGCAAGATAGCGCTCCATTAATATCATAGCACGATTTCCCACCCGCGAACGGCCGTCTAGGTCAGAGGCACCGTATGTCTTCACTACAGCCTTTATGGCTTCACAGTTCTTCCACACAGTTCTCACTGTAGATTCAGCCAGTCCCAGGGTTCTCCCGATAGCCGTGTTTCCTTGACCCTCCTCCTTCATCTTAATTATCTTTAACTTGGTGGCGTGCATCAGAAGTTTCTTTACTCTTGGGGTTGGAGCCATGGTGCAGCAAAGTACAGGCAGTACAAAAAACACCACACGTTGTACACGACAGGTTAGCCGTAGAGAGCGGATCTGCACAGTGCACGAGCCATTAGGCTACTGTTATGGCGCGCCCGCTCCCTTGTACCCCAAGCTGCACAGTAGAATGCCAGGAAATTTCTGTGCATCAACTTGACGACACGTGATGCGCTCTGTGAGGGGTGGTCGCGCACTAGTAGAAAATGGCATTTTTGAGCCACTCCTTGCCTCTGCCTCGCGTTCTGTGCGGTAAACTCATGCATTAAAGGGTTTTTGGTTATGATTTTTGGTCACTCGTGCACAAGGCGAATCGCGCACTGCGGTGACGCGCACTGTGCGAGCCCCCTGGACTTAAGGAAATGCAGTTTCCAAAATACGGCACTAATCAGTGGAATGCACCACCGAAAGAAATAGTGTTTGCCAAAACTATTTTTGATTTTAAAGATTTGTATGATAAAATTGGTTTAATACAAGGGACTGAACGAGCTTGGCTCATTCCTGTAAAGATACAGTTGGGTAATGAAATACCAGCACCAAGGGGAGACCACAGGGAGACATGGAAAAGGTCCAAACAAAACGAGCATACGTCTCTATCCACCATGCGCCCCTCTTCCCCCCAGCGGAGCCCGAGAGAAGTATGCCACCCTGCCACATTACTCTCGAGCCAGACCAGCACTCGCCAGGATTAGGGTGGGACTCATGTAACAACAGTCCCTAGTAGGACTGGGACAATGCCCACTGTACTCCTGTCACCTACTACCCCTTGCAGGACCACAACAACGCCCACTGTGCTCATCAGGGAACGAACGTCCTCTGTACCTCCCTCACCTACAGTCCCAAGAAGGACCACGATCATGCCCACTGTGCTCGTCAGGGAGGGAACATCCACTGTAATTTGCTCACCTGCAGCCCCTGCTGGGAGCAGGACTGCTGCGATGCCCACTGTGCTTGTTGGGAAGAGGACGGCCACTGTGCTCCTCTCACCTGTAGTCCTAGGGCAAGGCAGAACCACGGTAGTGCCCACTGTGCCCGTTGGGGAGGGAATCTCCACTGTACTTCCCTCATCTGGAGCCCCCACAGGGAGCAGGACTGTGGAGACACCCACTGTGCTCACCGGGGAAATGGCCACTGTACTCCTTTCACCTGTCTACACAGGGTCTAGTGGAACCTTAGCGGCACCCACTGTGCCCGTCAGGGAGGGAACGTCCACTGTACTTCCCTCATCCACTACCCCTGCGATGCCCTCTGAGGGTAACACCCCTTGCTTGTCTCACTCCTCCAGAGGCCGAGTGGGACGTCCCACTCGCTCTCCCAACACCTGAAGGGGCTGAGCTAGCTCTCCAGCGGAGTCACAGCTGGGGAGGGTCTGGAGCAGCCCCATAGTGAGCCTGGGGATACGCTCACTGCAACCAGCCCCCCTAAGTTGCCCGTCGCTGCTGGACTCCCAGAGGAAGAGATGCCGCAGGCAGCCCCTGATGGCCTCTTAAAGACGAGGCCGCAGCCCCCAGCCATTGAGGGACACCCCCAGGACTTCCGGCTGAGACCTTCCCAAACCAGCCGGTGAGCCGTCCTCCGCCAAGGGCAGGCGCAAGGCAGCGCACCTGCTCACCCTGTTCGGCTTCAGTCCTGAGGGCCGACACACCCACCGAGGCCATACCAGGGAAAGGCCTCCCTCTACACCCCCCAGCAGCCTACACCGGACGACCCGGCCTACGACAGTGATTCCGTGCCCCTTCAGAGAGCACACACCCGACAGGACCCCTCCCACACCTGGGCGACACCTACAGCTACCCTGTCGCCAGTAGTCCAACTCACGTCCTTTGTATCCACCATAGTGTGTTTAATCTGCCCATTTGTATTGTGTCCAGTACAGTATGTTTGTGTGACAATATACGTGTAAGGTTGGTTGGCCTGTGTTTTTGAGCCCTGTTCCTCTGGTTGCATGCTCTAGACCCAGTCTTGAAAAGAACCCCAGATCAGTTCCTCGTACTCAGGGAGCAAGACGTTGAGCTTTGAGTTCGGAGCATTACAGGTAAGAACAATTAGGTAAGAATACACACACACACACACACACACACTGCAATTATCGTTCATTCAAAAATATGGATGACGCAACGATATTTGGGTTGCCCAGTGACTGAAATGTCATTATTAACCACTGATATTACCCTGATTATTTTATTGGTAAGTGAAGTCACATAAAATGATACAGGGTGCTGTGAGGTCAGAGGCAAGCCGGTGTAGGACGACTGCTTTTGTTGTTGGCCTCTGGATGGTAAGATTGATTGATTAATATTTATTTGCAATCCTTGTATATTACACATACAAGACCCTCCTAAATCTTTTCCCGATTCACGAAGCCTCAAAATCAAACATACGTTGTACAGTGTATTCGCTGACATGCAAATTATTGAAAGCCCTTGTTGAGCTAAATAAATTTTTTGTCATTGTTCAACGTTTTTGTAAATGAAATACCTATTACTACTGAGCTGCTGCATTTTAAATGGCTTCTGCAACACACACACACACAATATATATATATATATATATATATATATATATATATATATATATATATATATATATATATATATATATATATATATATATATATATATATAGTGGTAGGTGGGGGCACTCACCATCCACTCACTCGATGTAGTGCTGCTCTCGAGTGTCTACCCTTTCCTCTCCATCCTTCTTTCCTTCCATTCTCTTCTTTCTGTCCTTCATTCTTTCCTTGTCCTTCTGCCTACGGGTGACTTTACACTCCCTCTTCGGTCCTTTTTTCCTTCAGTCTTTCGTCTTGCTTCAGCATGTGGGTGACTCTACACTGAGTGACAAGCCAAATGGTTTCCTGTGCACCAGGAAACCATTTACTACGCTGGGTGGTAACCACATAACCAAATTTTGGCTCCTGGTGGTTTAGTGGGTAATTATTGCGCTCCAATCGGATTGAGCTGGTGAAGGTTTATATCCAAGGGGTGGTTGGGGTTGATTGCTCATGTAATGCCACTCAGGGATGAGTGAGGCTGGTCACTCTCATCTTAAACGTCGGGACCAACTGCGTAGCCCCGGGCTCCTACGCTCCTCATGGGGCAATGTAGGATTGGATGATGGATGGATGGATGGAATATATATCTATATCTATCTATCTATACTGTATATATATCTATATCTATCTATCTATCTATTTATATATACTGTATATATATGAAATACCCACAGAAGTGCGCACCCCCACGCGAAGCCCAGGGAGGGGTGTTGCAACACCCACCCCAGGAAGGATCCACGGCCCAACACCACGGCCCAACACCCACCCCAGGAGGAGACCACATGGAGGTGCAAAGGGAGCGTGCAAGGCCCGGGAAAGACGGGCCTAGGTTCCCCACGACTCTGCGCCCTCTTCCCCTCAACACGGCCACCAGCAGGAATGCCGTCCTGACAGACCACTGCAGCTGGGCCAGCCCTCGCCAGGATTGGGGTGGGACTTGTCCTAGTACAGTCCCAAGCAGCATCACAGTGACAGCCACTGTACACACCGGGAAGGAAGAGACTGCCACCGTTCACTCTTCGGCTGTTGCCTCCTGCAGCACTGTGGTGATGGCCACTGTATGCACTGGGAAGGAAGAGACGGCCACCGTCCGCACTTTGGCTGACAACCCAGAGAAAGGCAGAACCGTGGTGACAGCCACTGTATGCACCGGGAGGTTAAGGGGTGGCCACTGTACACCCTTTGTCTGCCACCTCCTTAGGAAACAGTACCGCAGTGACAGCCACTGTATGCACCGGAAAGGAAGAGACGGCCACCATCCACTCTTCGGCTGTTGTCTCTAGGGCCTGTGGAACCGCAGTGACGGCCACTGTACGCACTGGGAAGGAAGGGACGGCCACTGTACGCCCTTCATCCACCGCCCTTGTGACTACCCCCGTGGAGGAAGTCCCTGGCTCGGCCCACCACCCATCCAGAGGCCGAGTGGGACGCCTTTCTCTTTCTCCCCACAGGTGCAGTTCCCCAGAGTAGTTGCAGCTGGAGGAGCTGTGGCGAGGGCCCATCACGAGCCTGGGGATCCGTGCCCTGCAGCCAGCACACAGACGACACCCTCAGCTGACAAACTCCATGAGAAAGGGATGCCGCAAGCAGTTCCTGATGACGGCTCGACCCAGCGGAGACCACAGCCCCCAGACGCCAAGGGGCACCCCTAGGACTCCAGGGCATGACCTCCCCAGCCCCTCCAGCAGGTAGTCCTCCTGCAAGAGCAGGCAGAGGCAAGCATGCCTGCTTGCCCTATTTGGCCCCAGTCCAGAGGGCCGCCTTCCCCACTGAGACCCCACTAGGGAAGGGTCTCCCTCCACGCCGACCAGCAGCCCAGTCCGGACAACACCGCCCCCAAAAGTAGTCCCGTGCCTTCTACAGGAAGGCACGCCTGACGAGCTACCTCCCACGCCCGGGCGCCACCTGTAAGCAGCCCAGACCCACAGCAGCCCGGGCCAGAGTCAACTAGCCTAATTGTGTCCCCCTTAACCTGTCTGTGTGTATTATTAATATTGTACTGTACTGATTGTAACTAAGATAATATACATGTAAGCTTGGTCAGCTGAGTTTTTATGCCCTGAGCCTCTTGTTGTGTATTCTAGTTCTGGTCTTGAAAGAGAACCCCGGCTCAATAGCTAGTGTTCTAAGGACAAGAGGTCGACCTAAGAACACCTAGCATTACACCCACCCCATGGGGAGACCACAGAGAGGCTCGTGGATGGGATGAGGAAACACCCACCCAAGGAGGAGACCACAGGGAGGCACGTAAGGGCCCCAGGCCAGATGGGCCCACATCCCCAACAACTATGTGCCCCTCTTCCCCTCAACAGAGGCAGTGGGGAGTACACCACCCTGCCGCACAACACCTCAGCCGCACCAACATTCGCCAGTGTCGGGGTGGGACTAGTGCTCTCACAGTCCCCAGTAGGACTGCAGCAACGTCCACTGTACTTGCCAGGGAGGGAATGTCCACTGTACTTCCCTCACTTGTCGTCCCAGGGCAAAGCAGAACCCCAGCAACATCCACTGTACTTGCCAGGGAGGGAACGTCCACCGTACGTCCCTTGTCTGCAGCCCACCATCGGCAGCAGGACTGCGGCAACGTCCACCAGACTTGAGGGTGAGGGAACGTCCACTGTACTTCCCTCACCTGCCGCCCCAGGGAATAGTGGAACCGCAGCAACGTCCACCGTACTTGCCAGGAAGAGGACATCCACCGTACTTCCCTCATCCACTACCCCTGTGGTTCCCGTCAAGGAAAGCATCCCTTGCTTGCGTCACCCCTCCAGAGGCTGAGTGGGACGCCCCTGTCACTCCCCTCACACCCCTAGGGGAGGGAACCTGCTCCCCAGTGGAGTCCCTGATGGAGAGTGTCTGGAGCGGCCCCATCGACTGTGAGCATGGGAGCATGCTCACTGCAGCCAGCAGCCCGACGTCACCAGCCGCTGTCGGACTCCACAAGGACAAAAGGCTGCAGGCAGACCCTGACGGTCTCCCCACACTGGCGAGACCACAGCCCCTACCTGCCGAGGGAAACCCCGAGGACTCCAGGTTGGGACCTACCCAGACCCACTGGCGAGACTCCCACCTCCTCCAAGGGCAGGCGCAGAGCCGCGCGCTGCTTGCCCTGTTCGGACCCAAGTCCAGAGGTCTCCCACACACACCGAGGCCCCACCAGAGAGGAGCCTCCCACAACGCCGCCCCGCAGCCCACATTGGACGATCCACCACGCGACTAGGGCGCCACCTGCAACTACGTGGTTCACTGCCTATCCTTACTGTATGTGTTGATATTGTATTTGTATTGTGTCATATGTACTGTGTCCTACACTTGTATCTTTTTGTCGTAATATACGTGTAAGGCTGGTTAGCCTGTGTTTTGAGCCCTGTTCCTTATGTTACTTGCTCTAGACCCGGTCCTGAAAAGAACCCAAGTCAGTAGCCCGGGCTCTGAGGACAAGGAGTTGAACTCAGAGTAGCCTACGCAGCATAAATATATATATATATATATATATATATATATATATATATATATATATATATCACTATGAGCTCTGTAATACACGACAATACACCTGGTACACACACACACACACACACACACACATATATATATATATATATATATATATATATATATATATATATATAATAGAACTCTCTAATACACCGTGGTACACAATTGTGATTTTTAAGATAATTAGACTGCTTAGTGGTAATGGCTAGCTTATAATTTAGTTTACAAAACTAATGTCTATAAAACGTCAGCCTTTTACATCCGGGAAAATAATTCTGGGTGTTACCAACACTGTAAAACAAGACGTTTTAAGGTTTATTGCACAAAAAGGGACTGTAAGTCGTAATGATTATGTGTAATCTCTGTGTAATTTGGATAGAAAAGGAATGATATGAAATATGGAATGGACGAGTAAATTGTTGAATAACTGTATTGGGCAATAAGTGGGCGGAACTGGTATGGTGAAAGTTACCATCTCTGTGACCTTCAAATTATATTTTAAAGCAATATTTCTATGTTGAAGTAATATATTCCATAGTATTCGTTCTTATTTATCCGTGTAACTCCGAAAATATAATAAATTGGCTACTGTTATCATCTTGTGGGATGGGCAGCGTGTCGGTAAGGTTGGCAGCCATTAAGAAGTCGTGTCACAGCTGTGTTTGTAAATATTGTTGACAGTCTTCTCTTGGCAACCACGAATTCTGGTGGGTTTCATTCACTTCATTGTTGTTTCAGGGTCACTGTAAAATTTGTAATAGTAAGTTTGTTATGTACTTTGTTCTTGTGCAGTATTTATTGGTGTATTTGCTGGGAAAATAACGTACAAGCTGTCTTTGGATTTGCACGAATGAACAGTAAGAGAAATTTTAGGGCAATTGCGGCCGAGAAGGCTACAGTGTAATCCGTTCTTTTTTGTACTGGGTTTATATGTCCATGTATGTGAGTTTTATCCAGTTGAAATCAGTAAGAGCAAGCTGGTAATCAAGGCCAACCTAGTTATAAGTGTTCAATAGTCTACCATAGGTTTTGAAGGACACCCGACTTGTCACTTAACGTTTTTATTAATATTGTTTCATTATTCGTATTTATTTTGAGTACTGAAAAGTGTAGTTCACCCTACCCACTCTTAATTTACTTAACTGTGAAAACTACATAGTAAATGTTGATTAACATGCAAAAGATTTTCAGTCTATACAGGGTTGTTACGATTTAAATCAAATACCGTAATGTAAATCATGTGATATAATGTAGTTTAAATTAAAGTGAAAAAAATCATGATTTAAATGGAATTGGATTTTTTTTTTATATATAAATACAGTAAAAATGAAGAGAATGTGATTGCTGTGTATGGTACAGGTTCATCATGTCTGCATGGCCTGTACCTTCCTTGATCTTGATCAAGTCAGGCACCAATGATTGCATTTTGTTACAAGGCAGATATTAAAAAACAGAGGAAAGAAGGCTCATAGATAATATCAATAAATGTGGTTATACTCGGTTTAACACATGACCTAAACTCTTCTTGGAATACACAGTAACATGATTCAGTTTAATGATTGTTATCCTAATTTGATAAAATATAAGAGAGAAGTTGGCAACTTTCTTTAGTGTTTGACAGTGTGAGTAACCTCCCCCATACCAAGAAGTACTAGTCTGTAGTGCACTACCTTACTCCCACATCCCATTCACATTATTATTTTCAGTTTTGTAAGTCTTTTTCTTTGAATAGTGATATATAATCATGCTTAATGGATGCATTGCGCATTGCAGCAAGTGGGAGGAAAAATGACCCAGTATGGTACTCTTTTGACAGAATTCCCAAAGGCACAAACAGGGTTGGAAAAAAAAAATCATAGATTTTTAAAAATCTGATTTCTATCTATCTATTGCCAGATGCCTCAATCCCATTTGGGGTGGCCACAAACAAATCACCTCCAAGTCGCCCTGTCCCCCGCCATTTCACTGCCCTGTTCCCAACTCACACCCCCCTCTCTCATATACCTCTCCATCCCATCCCTCCATCTCATCCTCGGCCTCCCCCACCCTCTTCCCCCCTCCACCCCACTCTCTTCGTCAGTCTTTCACCCTCCATCCTCTCCACATGGCCAAACCACCTCAGTGTGTTCCTTTCATGATTCACACCAGATACGTCCAAGCTGTATTACAGAATCTCTCAGCAGGCAAAGCTACTCGTCCAGATGAAATTCCTTCAATAGTACTTAAAAATTGCTCCTCAGTGTTGGCTCCTGTTTTGGCAAAATTTTTCTACTTATGCATCCGTACCTCAAGTTTTCCAGCCTCTTGGAAAGAAGCAAATATCCATCCTGTTCCTAAAAAGGGGGCAACCTCTGATCCATCAAACTATAGACCAATTGCAATAACTTCCATTCTCGGTAAAGTTGTTGAGACACTAATTAACAAACACATAATCAAGCACCTAGAAATCAATTAATTAATCAGTGATTGGCATTATGGATTTAGACAAGAACGTTCAACTGTAGACATTCTTTGCTTTCTAACCCATCAGATTAACAAAACAATAGACCAACACGGTGAAACACACACAATAGCACTTGATATATCAAAAGCATTTGATAGAGTATGGCACTGGGCCTTATTGTCTAAGATGTCACACTATGGCCTTGCATCACTGGTTCCTCTGATTTCTTCTTACCTTCATAATAGAAAAATCCGGGGCATGGTAGATGGAATTTATTCTCTATTTCATTCCATAAATGCTGGCATACCTCAGGGATCAGTTTTGACGCCAACCCTCTTTCTATCTATCTATTGCCAGATGCCTCAATCCCGTTTGGGGTGGCCACAAACAAATCGCCTCCACGTCGCTCTGTCCCCCGCCATTTTACTGCCCTGCTCCCAACTCACACACCCCTCTCTCATTCATATAAATGACCTCCTGTCTGTCACTCACAACCGAATACACTCTTATGTTGATGACTCAACCCTTCATAGTTCTTTCACATTTAGTACCTCCTTTACACAATTTGATAATATAAATTCCGAAATAAACACAGCAATTTCTCTGAACCAAGACCTTTCGAAAATTAATCAATGGGGACAAACAAATCTGGTCTCATGTAATGCTCAGAAAACTAAATACATTGATTTCTCCAACAGAAAGAATCCCTCAGACTCTCACATACCGGGTACTTTTAAATGATGCCAGTATTCCCATATCCACTACAATTGATATCCTAAATGTTACTCTAAACCCACACCTAAGCTGGACAACTTATGTTAAATCCCTTGCTAAAAATCTTCCAAAAAATTGGGTCATATGTACAGAGTTCATGAGTTCTTCACTGACGAGCAGATGGCCACAATATACAAAAGTCATGTGCGTTCTCAGATCGAATACTCTTCACCACTGTAGAGTGAATGTGGGGCGGTTGCATTGAGGCAGTTGGACAAACTTCAAAATAAAGCCATTAGATTAATCAATAATCCTGCCATTACACAGGACCTTCCTCCATTATCAGTTGGTAGAGATGTTGCTTCTTTAGCATTATTTTATCGATATTTTTACGTAAGTGCTCTGACAAACTGGCTTCAATTGTGCCTCCCCTTCACATTTTCTCCCCAAATACTCGGTCAGCTGGGAGCGCTCATGAACTCACACTCTCTTCCCTGCAATGCAGAACCTCTGCTTATCAAAATTCATTTATCCCCAGAACTACTACTCTCTGGAATTCACTTCCTGGGAGTTGTTTCCCACAAACATTTAATCCACTTCAATTTAAATCCAGTTGTTATAAATATTTTATGAATGGAGGATGCCTTTAGGCACATGGACATATTTTTTTTTCTTTGTTTTTCCTTCCTCCATTCATTATCTATAAAAAAAAAAAAATTATGTGGCCACTCTCAGATCGTAACCCATATATATATATATATATATATATACAGTGCTCGTCAGAAGTATTCAGCGTTGTCCGCCGGGCGCGCAATACTTATGGCCCAAAAAGAATCACCCATTTTTAGGGGTAAGAATTGAGCCACAAGTTTGAGCTCCGAGCATGACGTCACGGTAGCCTGGGGCCTTCTGACGCGCTGGTTGGTTCCCGCCTCAGTCGCCCACGGGCTGCCTGAGAGAGAGGAACTCCGCCGAGTGTCCCTCTCAAATTGCGCCATTTTTTACCGAGTGTCCCGCAGTGTTTTGGCCTTCAAAACTTTGTTATGGCACCTACCCGTGAACTATCGAGTGAAATCATATCCCAGATCATTGCTCTAAAGGAGGCAGGCCACCAGACAAAGGAAATTAGTGAATTGGTTGGTGTGGCACGATCGACAGTGCGTCGTTGGTGTGCGCGGTTTCGGGAGGAAAACAGTGGTGAAGTTCCCACAAAGAAACCGAGGTCTGGTAGGCCTAGGAAAACTTCCCCAAGGTCTGTTAATGTTTTAAAACGTGCAGTGGAGTTTAATCCTCGTGTGAGTGCAAGGAAAATTAAGGAGAGCAACCCAGAAGTGTTTGGTGAGGTGTCAGTGAGAACAGTGTCTCGTAGGGTGCATGAGCTTGGTTACACAAGTCACAGGCCTGTGAAAAAGCCTCTTCTCTCTAGCAGCCAGAGAATTCATAGGCTTGCCTTTGCTAATAAATATCTAAATTGGGGTGAGGAGCAATGGTTGTCAGTGTTGTGGTCTGATGAGGCAATGTTTAGTGTTACCTGTAACAGAGGAGCATGCAAAGGTAGTGACCCACTTGACCCACGGTATGTAGAAAGCACAGTTAAACATCCTGATTCACTCATAGTATGGGGTTGTTTTTCAGGGAAGGGTTTGGGGAAGCTTGTTGTACTTCCCAAGAACCTCAGAGTGAATCAGGATGTTTACCTGGAGCTTCTGTGTGATCATTTACCAGACTCCTTCGAGCTAACAGGTGCACGAGTGTTTCAGCAGGACGGTGCACCTGCTCACAAGGCCAAATCGGTCACCAATTGGCTTCGTGACTGCGAGGTATCATTCATGACAGACTGGCCAGGAAATAGCCCAGACCTCAACCCGATTGAAAACCTCTGGTACCTCGTAAAGAAGAGTCTCCAAGGGAAGGACGTGAGCTCTCTACCTAAGCTGGAAGCCGCCATTCGTGACTCCTGGGACAAAATACCGCTCCAGCACCTCAGGAGCCTCGCCCTTTCACTTCCAAGACGTCTCAGGTCCGTGAAGAAACGTAAAGGCTACCCTACGAAGCACTAAAGGTAAATAAAATGCATTATTTATATGTTTTTTCAATGTTGAAAGGTTTGTTTCTCAGGAGGGACGCAGGGCGCTCCATACTTCTGACGAGCACTGTATATATATATATATATATATATATATATATATATATATATATATATGGAATGAAACAGAGAATATATATATATATATATATATATATATATATATATATATTTTAAATAACAGAACAGAGGAAGGAAAAACAAATTAATAAAAAAAACCAATCCATGCACCAGAGTACTGGTGTCCTCTGTTCATAAAATATCTGTAACAGTTAGACTTGAACAGCAGTAGGTTGAAGTTTGGGGGGAAACCACTCTGGGGAAGCGAGTTCCAGAGAGATGCAGTTCGGGGAATGAAAGAATTCTGATAGGCAGAAGTTCTGCAGTGTGGCTGAGTGACATTCCAGTCATGAGCTCTGCCAGCTGCCCGTGTAGCACGAGGGAAGGCATGGAGAGGTGGCACCATGGACGCAACTTTGTCTGAGCATTTGCTATAGAAATATCTGTAAAATAACGCAAGGGAGGCAACATTCCTCCTTACTTGTAGGGGAGATAGTTTATTAGTAATAGCAGGGTTATTAATAATTCTAACAGCTTTGTTCTGAACTTTGTCTACTTGTTTTAATGCAACCTCTCCACATCCACTCCACAAGGGTGAGCAGTATTCAAGCTGAGAGCGCACATGACTCTTATATATTAGAACTAACTGCTCGTCAATGAAGAAGTTACGGACTCTGTACAATAATCCAAGTTTCTTTGAGGCAGTTTTAGCAAGTGATCTAACATGAGAGGTCCAGCTGAGGGCATTGTTAAGCGAGACGCCAAGAATTTCAATACTTTGGAAATGGGAATATTTGTAGCATTGAAGGTAATATACAATTCTGGCAATACCTGTCTATTAGTAAATTGTATATATTTAGTTTTACTAGCATTAAATGAGACAAGGTTATTTTGTCCCCATTCACTGATCGTGGATAAGTCTTGATTTAAAGAGATGACTGTGCTGAGTTGAGTGTTAGAGATATCGGACTTTGTAAATGGATGTCTGAGTGTGAATGAACTACGAAGTGTTGAGTCTTCTGCATATGAATGGATGGGATTGTGGTTGACAGATAAGAGATCATTAACATGAACAAGGAACAGGGTTGGTGCCAGAACTGATCCCTGCGGCACGCCGGCGTTCACTGAGTGGAAATTGGAATATACAGCATCTACTTTTACTCTTATTTTTCCATTGCAGAGATATGAGGAAATCAAAGGAACAAAAGAGTTTAGTTCATAGCAAGGAAGTTTGGACAACAGGGAACGGTGCCACACACTGTCGAAAGCTTTAGAAATATCCGTGCCTGAGTTTCACCATGTAGGTCAACTGATTGATGGATGATTATGAGTCAGGAGATTGAGTATGTCAATGGTGGATTTTTTTTGGTGAAAACCATATTGTCTATCACTATTTAAGTTGTTGGATTCAACATGTTTAACTATGTGCTTATTTATTAGTTTCAAAAACCTTACCAAGAGAAGATGTGACTGTTATTGGTCTGTAATCAGAGGGGTCAGACGAACTTCCTTTCTTCGGAATTGGGTGGATATTGGCTTCTTTCCATGAATTAGGGAATGAAGAAGTACGTATGCATAGTCTGAATAATTTTGCAAGAACAGAGGCAAGTTCAGGGGAACACTTTCTCAAAACAATTGGCAGAATTCCATCTGGGCCTGGAGCTTTGTTGGTAGGTAAATTGTCTAGGATGGATTTCACGTACCTTGTCTGTAGTTTAAGTGGAACAATGTCAGGAGAGTCAAGTTTTAGAGCTGGAACATTCTGGCTGGCTTCCTCTAAGGTAGAATTTCTGGTAAATGTACTGGCAAAGATATCTGCTTTCCTATGCGGTTCATTTGTAATGTTGCCATCTGGAGATTTTAGTGGGGGAATGGATGATGACTTGTTAAAGTTATTATTGAAAGAATTGAGAGTTGACCAGAATATTCTATTGTCATTAGGGTTGTTAAGTAGTTTTGATGCTTGGTTTTGAAGAAAGTTTGATTTAGCAAGATTTATTACAACTTTTGCATGGTTTCTAGCAATTTTAAATTGAGAGAGTGATTAAGATGTTTTTGATTTCAAGTAAAAGTTATATGCTGATGACTTTTGGGCTGTTGCTGTGGCACAGTTGCTATCAAACCATTTTGGAGAGTTCAGTCTTTTAGTGAATTGTTGACTTGATATGAATAAATCCATACCAGCTAGTATTAAATTGCAAATGTGGGAGTGGGTAGAATTGACATCACTGGAAAAGAAAGACTGCCATGGAATGTCAGCAAGATAATTTCTAAATTCATCCCAGTTTGCCCTATCAAAGTGCCATCAGGTCACCCTGACAGGATCAGAATGGGGAGGTTTGGGGGGTCTAGCTAATGAGGCTTTGATGAGATGAAGTTGGAGTGTCTTAACTTACGAGACCGCCTGGCATCTGTTTGGTTATAGTATATGGTTATGACCCAGTGCGCTATAGTAAATCATTTCAGGAGTCATGAGAAATCATTTGATATATTGTAGAGTCACCTGAAGGTGGCACTACATTGAATAAGTGGATGGTGGCCACTTCCACTTTTAACAGTCATAGAGAAGACCCCAAAGCCTCTTTCAGTTACAGTTTCTGTAATAATATCACATGTGGTTATTGGCAAAGGTATGCTACATGATGTGGAAGCACCTCTCAGATATTAACAAAATGTGTACCAACCTTTTATTTGATTCAGAGACTGTAAAGGTATACAAATGTGCATTTTCAAGTACAAAATGAAGAAGATCTGTTAGTAAACAAGGAAAATATGATTATACAGTATAAGGACTAGGTTAGGTTTGGTTAGGGTAAGATTTGTTAGGTTAGGTTAGGATACATTAGATAAGGTTAGGATAAATTAGGGTGGAGAAGTTTAGATTAGGTTAGGTTTGGTTAGGACAAGATTGGTTAGGTTAGATTAGGACAAACTAGGTTAAAGTTAGGATGAATTAGGTTAGAGAAGGTTAAATTAGGACAAATTAATTTAGGTTAAGATAGGTTAGAGAAGGTTAGGTTTGGATAAATTAAGTTGTGTTTTTACAAAATTTAGGCTAGGCTTGGATATGTCGGCATTGTTAACCCGCGGTGTCCCGTCGACGTGAATTAACGTCCACACGTTTTGTCACTGCCAATCCCATCGATGTACATAAACGCGAATCAATTGCAAGGTCCCTAATTTGCACAATTTTCAATTTTCGCGAGTGATTTTTGGTACGTATACACGGGACACCTTCCTCTACAAGATGCCAGGCAGGGACAATGCCTTACCCAGCATGACCTCGTCCCCCCCCTGCATGCCATTGTCTCAGCAATTCACCTGTTATCAGTGACCTGGCCAGTAAAGCCATGTCATGCAACGGTACGAAATTCAGGGCCAGAGTGATTCCCCAATCAATGACAATGTGGAGGACAAAGTTTACATAGCATTAGAGGAAGAAACAGTCAGAAATGATGATCAGGTAATGTGGCAAAAAAAGGTCAGGTGTGGTGATGAGTTAGTGAGTGAAACAATGCTTATAATGCCTATATTACTGTTTGAAAACCAATATACTCTCGTACTACATATAAATTTGTACCAAGTAAATAAATAAATACCGTTTATGAGTGGTGTGAAGTAGTTACCCTCCCATAGAACTTGTTTTCTTTGGTGCCAGCCTGTTAGAAAACCCAGTCAGGTAAGGAGGTACTGTTACCTGGATCAAGTATTTTAAACCTCAGGTGAGTGATTTCTCTATGAATTTTTGATGTTTCTCACCAAAAGTGGAGGTTTGAGCAAAAAAAAAAAAAAAATTCCAATAATGGTTGGGATTGGGGGGAGTCAGTGGTGGAAAAGTGGTCGGGACAGGGCGGGTTAAGGGTACGGTAATTTTGTGTGAAAATTGGCATTCTGTGATGGCATCTGTCTGACTTTGACACACAAGATGACATCTGTCTGTCTTTGTTGCCTTTGGAGATTGTAAACAAGACCTCTTTGCAAATGCTGTCCACCATGTATAAAAGAAATTTAAAACACTTACACTTAAAAATGCACTTAGAGAATTTTCAAAGAATCACACGATGGGCTTTGGTAAAGAAAAAAAAATGTAAATTGAGGTCTTGAAGATTACCTAGGAGAACCTGAAAATTTACTGTTCTCTTAATCTTTGGTCAATTGTAATTTTTTTTTTTTTTCAAATAATGGAACAGAGGAGGGAAAAACAAATGAACAAAAAAAAAAAAATCCATACACCAGATTACCGGCATCCTTCATGCATAAAAAATCTGTAACAGCAAGAATTTGAACAGCTTAGGTTGAAGTTTGGGGGGAAACAACTCTGGGGAAGTGAGTTCCAGAGAGATGCGGTTCGAGGACTAAAAGAATTCTGATAGGCAGGAGTTCTGCAATATGGCTGTGTGACATTCCAGTCATGAGCGCCACCAGATGCCCATGTAGCACGACGGAAGGCATGGAGAGGTGCCACAATGGACACAACTTTGTTTGAGGTGGTACCTCGGATTGCCACCACCGGCAGGGTAGGGCTGGCGGCACAGGGTCCTCCCAGTCGCCATCAAGCGACTGTGCTGGCAGCGACTGTTGTTCTTCCGGGAATGCTCGTCAGCGAAGAAGTGAAAGTGCGGCCTTATTCTTCATGAACATCCGTGGCCTTACCACAAATTTAAACTCAGTTAATTTTTTCCTTCAGTCCATGTTCCCTTTGGCCCTTTTCCTCATGGAACCACAAATCTCACCGTCTACCGATATATCTCCATTTTGTTTTCCCGGTTACCATCTCCTTACAAACTTCTGTAACAAGGGCGGCACCTGTTGTTATATCAGATCCCATTATGCAGTTGACACAATTTTAAACTTCACTTCATCCAGTTTTGATTACTCATTATATAAACTAAATTGTCAAAATATTACCAAATATATTTGTGTAGTTTATCGCTCCCCCAATGCTTCTTCGGAACCCAGTGTATTTGATTCCTTATCCACACAGTTGAGTAACCTTAACCTTGCCCTTAGCACCGAAATTACCATTTTGGGTGATTTTAACATACATAATGTTGAATGGTTATTGCATTCTGCCAGGACTGACGACGCTGGTCTAGAGTGCGAGCTGTTTGCAGAATCTTTTAATCTCACCCAGCTGGTAAAGCAACCAACCAGAATACCTGATAATCCTGACCATAATGCCCATCTCTTGGATTTATTCTTGACAAATTATCCAGATCAGTATAGGATAGAGGTACTGTCACCACTTGGATCCTCTGACCACAGTCTCATCAAAGCCTCATTAGTTAACCCCCCCACACCTCCTCGTTCTGAACCTGTCAGGGTGACCCGATGGCACTTTGATAGGGCAAACTTGGATGGATTTAGAAATTATC
Organism: Coenobita brevimanus; assembly: GCF_032717465.1. Taxonomy (NCBI): domain Eukaryota; kingdom Metazoa; phylum Arthropoda; class Malacostraca; order Decapoda; family Coenobitidae; genus Coenobita; species Coenobita brevimanus. The sequence goes on along the minus strand of NC_136959.1, from coordinate 54,489,826 downwards.
TTGCTGACATTCCATGCCAGTCTTTCTTCTCTAGTGATCCCAGTTCTACCCAGTCCCACATTTGCGACTTAATACTAACTGGTATGGATTTATTCATACCAAGTAAAAAGTTCACTAAAAGATCGAACTCTCCAAAATAGTTTGATGGCAACTGTGCCAGAGCAACAGCCCAAAAGTCATTAGCATATAACTCTTACATAAAATAAAAAAAATCTGAATCACTCTCTCAATTGAAAATTGCTAGAAATTATGCAAAGGCTGTATTAAGAATATATGGAGTGGAGGGGAAATTGTTGAGTGCTGTGAAGAGTATGTACGAGGGAGCTAGGGCTACGGTGCGAGTGGATGGTGAGCTGAGTGAGTTCTTTGATCTCAATGTGGGACTGAAACAGGGGTGTGTAATGTCTCCATGGCTGTTTAATATATATATGGATGGGGTTGTAAAGGAGGTACAAGGTAGGGCAGTGGATGTGGGGGTGGCCCTAATGAATGAGGGTGAGATTTGGAAGCTTCCGGTGTTGCTGTTTGCTGATGATACAGTATTGTTGAGTGAAGATGAATGGGAGTTGCAAGGTTTGGTGAATGAATTTGGGACAGTGTGTAGGAGGAGGAAGCTGAAAGTTAATGTAAACAAAAGTAAAGTTATGGTGTTTGAGAGGAATGAAGTCACAGAGTGTGCAGTGAGGTTGGATGGTGAGGATATGGAGAATGTGAGTGCATTCAAGTACTTGGGTAGTGTGATGAGTAAGGATGGAACTTTGGGGGATGAAGTACATGAAAGGGTACAGCAGGGAAGAAAGGTTGTTGGTACACTGAAAGCAGTGATGAGAAATAGGGAGGTGAGTATGGAAGTTAAGAAGTCACTGCATGATGGTATTGTGATCCCTACCCTGACGTATGGAAGCGAGGCGTGGACATTGCAAGAGGGGAACAAGTCAAGAGTGAGAGCAGTGGAAATGAGTTACTTGAGAGGAGCATGTGGAGTGACGTGGAGGGACAGGTTGACGAATGAAGAAGTGAAGGAACGTTGTGGGGTAGATGTGGATGTGGTTGAAAAGATTAGGAGAAATACACTGAGGTGGTTTGGACATGTGGAGAGAATGGAGAATGAAAGACTGACTAAGAGGGTGTATGTAGGTGAGGTGGAGGGAGGGAGAGGGAGGGGTAGACCGAGGATGAGGTGGAGGGATGGAGTTGAGAGGTATATGAGGGAGGGGGGGGTGAGCTGGGGGGAGGGGAGTCAAATGGTGGGTGACAGAGTGACTTGGAGGCGTTTTGTCTGCGGCCACCCTTTGCGGGATTAGGGCGTCGGGCTATAGATAGATAGATAGACTGTATTAAATCTAGCTAAATCAAACTTTCTTCGAAACCAAGCATCAGAACTACTTATCAATCCTAATGACAATAGAATATTCTGGTCAACTCCTAATTCTTTCAATACTGTAATAACTTTAACAAGTCATTTTCCATTCCCCCACTAAAATCTTCAGATGGCAACATTACAAATGACCCGTGTGGGAAAGCGAATATTTTTGCCGGTACATTTGCCAGAAACTCTGTCATAGACGATACCAGCCAGAATGTCCCAGTACTAGAACTTGACTCTCCCGAAATTGCCCCACTTAAAATACAGACAAGATACATAAAATCCATCCTAGACAATTTACCTACCAACAAATCTCCAGGCTCAGATGGAATTCTGCCAATTGTTTTGAAAAAGTGTTCCCCTGAACTTGCCTCTGTTCTAGCTAAATTATTCAGATTATGCATACGTACATCTTTATTCCCAAATTCATGGAAAGAAGCCAATATCCACCCAATTCCGAGGAAAGGAAGTTCATCTGACCCCTCTGATTACAGACCAATAGCTGTCACATCTTCTCTTGGTAAGGTATTTGAAACTTTAATTTATAAACACATTGATAAACATCTTGAATCCAACAACTTAATTAGTGTTAGACAATATTGGTTTTCATCACGAAAGATTCACCATTAACATACTCAATCTTCTAACTCATACCATCCATCAATCAATTGATCTACATGGAGAAACTCATGCAGTAGCTCTTGATATTTCTAAAGCTTTCGACAGAGTATGGCACTGTTCCCTGCTGTCCAAACTCCCTTGCTATGGACTAACGTCTTTTGTTCCTTTGATTTCTTCATATCTTAGTGACAGGAAAATAAGAGTAAAAGTAGATGATGTATATTCCAATTTCCACTCAGTTAACACTGGCGTGCCACAGGGATCAGTTCTGGCACCAACCCTGTTCCTGGTTCATATTAATGATCTCTTATCTGTCACCCACAATCCCATCCACTCATACGCAGATGACTCAACACTACATAGTTCATTCACACTCACACCCATTTACAAAGTCTAATATCTCTACCTCTCAACTCAGTACAGCCATCTCCATAAATCAAGACCTATCTACGATCAGTGAATGGGGACAAAACAACCTTGTCTCTTTTGATGCTAGTAAAACTAAATATATACAATTAACTAATAGACACATATTGCCAGATTCGTACATTACCTTCAGTGCTACTCATATTCCCATCTCCAAAAGCATTGAAATTCTTGGCGTCTCCCTTAACATTGCCCTTAGCTGGACCTCTCAGATCACTCCTAAAACTGCTTCAAAGAAACTTGGATTATTGTACAGAGTCCGTAACTTCTTCGCTGATGAGCAGTTAGCTATAATTTATAAGTCATGTGCGCTCTCAGCTTGAATATTGCTTACCCTTGTGGAATGGATGTGGAGAGGTTGCATTAAAACAACTAGACAAAATTCAAAACAAAGCAGTTAGAATTATTAACAACCCTGCCATTACAAATAAACGACCTCCCCTGCAAGTATGAAGGAATGTTGCCTCCCTTGCATTATTTTACAGATATTTTTTTGGCAAATGTTCAGATGAAGTTGCATCCATGGTGCCACCTCTCCATGCCTTCCCTCGTGCTACATGGGCATCTGGTAGCGCTCATGACTGGCATGTCACTCAGCCATATTGCAGAACTTCTGCCTATCAGAATTCTTTCATTCCCCGAACTGCATCTCTCTGGAACTCGCTTCTCCAGAGTTGTTTCCCTCCAAATTTCAACCCACAGCTGTTCAAGAGTAACTGTTACAGATATTTTATGAATGGAGGACACCAGTAATCTGGTGTATGGATTTTTTTTTTTTATTCATTCGTTTTTCCTTCCTCCGTTCTGTCATTTAAAAAAAAAAAAGTATCTAAAATAATGCAAGGAAGGCAACATTCCTTCTTACTTGTAGGGGAGGTAGTTTATTTGCAATAGCAGGGTTATTCATATTTCCAGCAGCTTTGTTCTGAATGTTATCAGCCAAAATATTACAGTACAGAACTTACTTCATATTTCCATTGTTTTTCATTCTGATCATAGTAATGGATTTTTTTTTTCTTTATTTTTTTTTTTTTTTAAATAACGTTTCACCTCCCAACAGCCTTGACCTATACAGAAAGTACTGGACTTGAAGATTGAGGGAGAGGTAATTGCTAAGATTCATCATCATCAAATCCAGTGTTGCCCCATGGGGAGCATAGAAACCATCCCATAAATTTGCAAGAAATTGTATTGTGTGTTTTTACAGTGTATGGCAGAATTAGGGGGTGGTGTTGTTTAAGACTTTTCAGTTGCATGTTCCACGTTTGGTACATGGTCAATAAGGAGAGACGATCATCGAACTTGTAACTTCATCCTTTAACACATCTGTGTTAAAATGAGATAACGTAACCTAACATAGTTGAATCAAATCCAACCGAACCTTATGTAATAGTGGATAGATCTGTCAGTTGGAGAATTCCTGCCCCAAATACAGTACTGTACTGTGAAGATGTCTCAGTTCTGTCAGTCAATGTCAAAAACGTTTTTGAAATGTTTGCAAATTTATGAACTAAATTTAAATACTGAGGGAACGTGTGGGTTAAAAACAGTGTTACTGTTAAATCTAACCAGAAATCACTAAAAATTTTAGTAGAAAATACCAAAGAGCCACCCACGCTCAGGGTAATCAACCTGACCTAACCTTACCTAGTTTAATCTTCACCAACAGAACCTGATTTAACCTGAATTAAGAACTAAACATTTGTATCGTGATCACAAAAAACAACACCGTCCCTGATGAAGCAGTGAAAATTATTTTTCTGTCAAAGCTTCCCTTGTACAGTGAATCTTCAAGTTTCTCTGTCTGTCTGTAACTGTATTGTTTATGTTGTATCATTTATAAAGGCACCAACATGCTTGCATGTGTCAGCCTTGGCCACCTAATGGTGGCTCTCCACACTGCTTGATCTCTGGCAGCCTCCCTGTTCAGTCCCTTATCCCTGAGGTCAAACTCTATGACACTGTCTCAGTTTTTTTTCAGTCTGCCTCTTGCAACCCTACCCCTGACATTCACACTTCTCACTTTCCCCACCCAATTGTCATCCTCCATCCTCTCCACATGCCTAAACCATCTCAATCATCCCCTCCTCATCACAGCACCAATACACTCCAGTCCCATCCTTCCTTTCAAGTCCTCAGTTGTAAATCTGACTCCTTTATCTTGGAAGAACTGGCCTTGAACAGATAACCCTGTTGCCTCATCCTCTGCCATCAGGCAACCCTTTTTCCATCTCACACCACCATCACTCCTATACTTTTTCACCCTGTCTCTCCATCTCATCCTCAGCTTCTCTTTTCCCCTCTCTCACTCCTCACTCACAGTTTCCTGGTCATTCTCTATTTGTTCAACAGGCTAATGCCAAGGCATCATAGAGTACCCCTCCTAACACTTACCTGCACATCCATATCAACACCGCAGTGTAATTTCCTCATTTGTGTGTGTGTGTATGTATCTCTCTCACTACATGGTTCCACATTCTCCCCTCAGGCAGATTGTTTTTACTATTCTGACTCTTGACTTGTGTCCATCCAATGAAGTCCAAGCATCATTTTCATATGATTATGTGGAGGTCACAGTAGTGTCTTGTAACAGCTCCTATACTTTCATGCTGACCCCCTAATTCCTTGTCATCATCTTTGGTCTATTTGCAACCCTCAGTATATGTTGTACTCATTCCCATACATCATCCTTTAAGCCTCCATCCTTGCTTATATTGCCTACCATAGATACCAGTACAGTACTTTAATTGAAAATTATTCACCCAAGTTTATGTAAGTTTTTCTTTAATTATCCTTTATAGGATGAGTACGGATATCATGAAACATGCACATATACATGAATGTTTGGGTCATGTGTAATATCTCACTCTTGCAGCTTTTTTATATTACTCAAATTAAGCTTGTAACTCAGTGCATTTAAATTTTACTTTTCTTCACCAGATTGTCACAATGGCTGATGGAGGATTTGATCCATGTGAGTGCATCTGGAGTCATGAGATGGCTATGAGGCGGCTTCTGTCTCTGGTGAGACTTTCCTCAGTTTAATTTTTAAAAATGTTATTCACAGTAACAAGGTTTTTTGTAGGAAAAAAAGAAAGAAAGAAAACTTCTAGAAGGGTCATGAATGCCCCTGTTGAAAAGCAGCCTTAACTTTCTGCCAGTGCCACACAACCTTTGTGGTGGCGAGGGTTCTGATATCTTATGTATGTACAGTACAGCAGGATTACAGAGGCTGATGACTCCCACTGAGTTTAACCCACTTCATATGTTCCTTGGCTGTGTACCAATACTATTTTCATGCCCTACTATAGTTAGGCCTGGCAAAGGAGTGCAGTGGGGTGGAAGTGGGTTTACAACCCTTTGTATGGGAAACTTCATTGCTTTTACAAGTACTGTGTATCGTAAGAGGAAAAATAGATATATGACCACGCAGAATTCTGTTTTTCACTCAGTCATGAAGAATACCGGTACTTCACAACAAGGGAGGCAAGGAGTATGAACCATTCCACTAAATGCTGTAAAAGGTTGAGAATCCTCTTATGGGATTCTTTAGGAAATGCCTGAACTTTGAACTTCTGTCTGGCACAGATGGGTTCTACCTTCTAGACAGTATCCCAGCCACAAATGAATGCTGATGTGCCCTATCTTCTTGATGTGAGTTAGAGCTGTGTTATATTTTTATTTTCATTTTTATTATTTTAATGCAAGAAAGAAGAAAACAAAGGCCAGGGGGCCACAAACCTTTCATCATCATCATCATCATCATCATCATCATCATCATCATCATCATCATCCAGACCTCCTTTCCCACCCAAGGGCAGGGTGAGGAGTAGCAATGTCCAGACAACCCAAATTTCCCCAGTCCAATGGGCCTCGCATCCAGTCACTCATCATTCAAGTCCCCGGAATCGTGGCTCTATTAGTTACGCCAAAAACATTCACCACGCTCTGTAGCTTCACACAAACTTATCAGATAGAGTCAGTCCGGATGCTGTCACGTTAAATAGGGGTGCCAAATCCCTGAATATTCATCCAGTCAGCTTGATCTCTTGTCAGTTCCCTAGCCTCACTGACATCCAAACCTTTTTTCCTCACACACTCATCCACCATGTCTCTCCACTTTCTGCTTGCCCTACCTCGCCTCCTCCCACCTTCAAAGTCGCTCAGATATATCTTTTTCACCACTCTCTTGTTGTCCATTCTCTCAACATGACCATACCATCTCAGTACACTCTTCAGTTCCGGTGTCCACAGACTTCCTCACTCCACATCTTTCACAGATCACATTATTTTGTATCCTATCTACTCTCTGTATTCCACGTACGTTCCTCAGCAGTCCCATCTCCACTTCTGTTACTCTTGGCTTTTCATTATCATGCCACACCATAGTCTCACATCCATATGTTAAAGTTGGCACTAACACTCCTTCATGTAAGCCTTATGCAGCTGCAGCACCCAAGCCTCTATTTCTTATCAAGGCTTTCATTGCACCAGCTACTATTCCTTCCCTGTGTCACTCTACTTTTCACTTCTTTTGCACATTTTCCTCTCTTGTCTATCACTGTACCCAGGTATTTGAACTCGTACCAAAGTCCAGTCTCTCTCCATTCAGTGTAACATCGCACTGGGAGTCACCTTCTTTCTCAGTAACCATCACGGTACTCTTTTCTACATTTACTCTCAAGGCACAGTGCTCACAGACATCAGCAAAACCCTGCACTAGTCTACCAAGTTCTTGTCTAGTATTTCCAAGTAGTACTGCATCATCAGCATACAACAAATTTGAGGTATTCCATCCATCACCATTCATTTCCAATGCCATCTTCCTCCCCATTACTCGTGTTTTAACTTCTCTCATCACCCCATCCATATATATATTGAACAACCATGGGGACATCACACAACCTTGTCGCACGCCCACACCGATTGTGAACTATTCACTTAGATGCTGTTAACCTTTACACATGCTTCACTACCATCATAAAAACTCCTGACGGCACCTAGCAGCTTACCATCTGCACTGTACATGTGCAAAACTTTCCACAGTCTTTCTCTATTTCCAGATCCATGAATGCCATGAACACCTTATGGTCCTTCTCACAAGCCTTCTTTGCTATCTGTCTCACTGCAAATATTTGATCCACACATCCTCTGCCACTGCTAAAGCCACCCTGTTCATCACTCACTAGGACTTCTGATATTTCTCTTACATTCTCTGTAATAATTCTTCCATATAACCTTCTTACCATACTCAGTAAACTTATGCCACGATAATTCTTGCACTCACTTCGCGCACTTTTATTTTTGTACGGGGTAAAATCACAGCCTTTCCATTACTTCCAAGAAAAAAAAAAAACAATACAATAGAGAGCCAAATTCAAAATCCATTCATATCTAGATGCCTGGACACACTGCATTTGAAAGACTGGATATCATAGGAAGTAGGAAATACGGACAAAGGGAGACAGTTCTGTAGTTGACTTGTTGCACGAATGAAGGACTGTGAGTAACGGTTAATTGTTGCATTAGAGAGTTGGACAGAAAAGGGATGAGAGTTTGTTGCTAGATGGATGCTATGCTTCCATTGTAGTGTTTGATGGGTGCAAGGAGATAGTTAAGAGGAACAGTGACCATTGAAGTAGTGACAGAGAAGAGATAAAAGGTGCAACAGTGCAGTGAAGAGACAGAGGTTGAACGGAGCCAGTAAGAGGAGGAGAGTTAATGAGATGGAAAGCTTGTACTCCACCTTGTTGAGAAGAGCTGTATGTGGGGAGCCTCCCCACATATGAGAGTTGTACTCTACACAGTCAACAACTGTGCAGGGGTAAAGAAGGTACAGAGTCAGCTTAGCACACTTAATCTCCTGGAAACAGATTTTACAAGAGATGTAATATGATCTTTCCAAGATAAATCCCAAGAGAATGAAACCCCAAGTATGTTTAAAGGTGATGCAGGATTGAACTGTTTATTATTAAAACATCAGTGGGTACTCCTGTGGAAGATTTTGACGGGTTGATAGGTGTAAGAACTGAGTTTTTGATGCATTAAAAACAGTAGGATAGAAGTTGTGGAAGCAATGAAGAAAGTTAAATCAGGGAAAGCCCCAAGAATTGATGGAGTGTGTGGTGAAATGCTGAAGCATGGGGGAGAGATAGTAGTAGAATGGATGTGGAAGATGTGCAGATTGGCCTGGGAGGAAGGTAGAGTCCCGGAGGATTGGAAGTCAGGTATAATTATTCCCTTGTACAAAGGAAAAGGGGAAAAAGAAGTGTGTGGTAATCATAGGGGCATTTGTCTTCTTAGTATGATAGGAAAAGTGTATGGTAGGATACTTATTGACAGAGTTAGAGAAAGAACAGAGGAATTAGTTGGAGAAGAACAGGGAGGCTTTAGGAAGGGAAGAGGTTGTGTAGAGCAGATATTCATTCTCAGATCTTTAGTGGAAAAGTTTCTAGAGAAGGGAAAGAAGTTGTATGCGGCTTTCATGGATTTGGAGAAAGCATATGACAGGGTGGATAGACTAGGATTGTGGAAAGTGTTAAGAATATATGGAGTAGATGGGAAGTTGTTGAATGCTGTGAAGAGTATGTACGATGGTGCGAAGGCTGCAGTGCGTGTGGATGGTGAACTAAGTGAATTTTTCTCTTTGAAAGTTGGGTTGAAACAGGGATGTGTCATGTCTCCATGGTTGTTCAGTCTGTACATGGATGGGGTAATAAAAGAGGTACAGTAGAAGTCCGATTTTTCGGCATCTATGGGACCAGGCAAGTGCCGAAATATCAAAATTGCCGAATTATCGAAAACCCTACCCACTCAGTACCTTATATGTTTCGGTGAACACTATCATCATTACTCATATCATTACAAATGTGTTTGGAGAGAGTACTGTATACTGTTTGATACTGTACAATACAGTACACCCTCATTATCGACGTTTTTTTTATTGACGGATTTGATTATCGACGGTTTTATTTTCTCCTGGGAATTAAATTATTATTATTAAAAAAATAAAAAAATAAAGAATTGTATTGGCACCTCCTAGCAAGTTTGCGCGCCATCCCGCCAGGTGTCTCTGGCTGCTCGCGGCATGTTCCCGCCGACCCAACAAACAACAGCATCAGTACACGTTTGTCTGTTGTTCTCATATCGTGTTCGGCCACATCTGTCGTGCTTTCGCGCGCCCTTGTAACACAAGCGCCCTTGTAACACTCCAACTGGAAATAAGGCAGCTAAGAGAGCAAGGAAAGTACTTACCTTGGAAGTAAAGAACGAAATATTACAAAAACTTAGAAGTGGAATGAGCTATGCAGCGGTTGGTCGCGAGTATGGCATGAATGAATCCAGTGTTCGTGGCATAAAACGGAGAGAAAAAGACATTAAAGATGCTCTGGCTTCGTACACACCAGGATCGGCTAAAGTAACGATGCGTGTGAGATATGATGCCTTGGTGAAGGTGGAAAAGGCACTGAATATTTGGATTGAGGACTTAAACCGTCGACACGTGCCGCTAGACTCCCAGTTCATCAGAAACAAAGCAAAACAACTCTATGCTCGGTTTGCTGGTGAAAACAGTGGTGTTGGTGAAGATAATAGTGATGAAAGTGAGGCAGGTGAAAATAGTGATGATGGTGATGAAAGTAATGGCGATGGTGATAGGCCTAGTAATATTGATGCTTCTAGGCAAAAGAAATTTGCAGCCAGCAAGGGCTGGTTCGAGAATTTTAAGAAAAGGTATGGCCTACATAACATTAGGATGACTGGTGAAGCAGCTTCAGCAGATCAGATAGAAGGAGAATCGTACCCATGTGACTTTGCTGAACTTATAAGGGAGAAAGGGTACAGGCCTGAATAAGTGTTTAATGCAGACGAAACAGGCCTGTGGTGGAAGAAAATGCCTAAAAGAACGTACATTTCGAAGGAGGAGAAAAGTGCGCCAGGCTTTAAAGCAGCAAAAGATCGTGTGTCTGTGCTGTTGCATGGTAATGCAGGAGGACATATGATAAAACCCATGCTCCTGTATCATTTGTTATAATGTTAAAGATGAGTTGGATTTTTTGTCAATAAAGGATATTTCTTGCAAAAGTTAAGCAGAGATTAAATATGAAATATACGAGCATAAGGAGAGTTGAATTTTCCTAAAAGAAGATCCTAGTGAAAGCTAGGCTAAGATTCATCTTTGATAGCATAAACTGCCATACAGTCGTGAAAATTTAGGTCAGGGAGAAATGGAATATCAAGAATGAAAGGAAGCTCTTGAGAATGAAAGTAAATAGGAGAGCGTGGTCTCTCTGGTATGAGCTAGCAGCACCGGCGTGTGTTGTGAAGATCGGTGCAAATAGCTGATCTAACGTAACACTTGCCTCACACTCTCAGTTATTAGAATGAATGAATGACCACCACTGCTGCTTTCGTTTTTTTTTTTTTACACACTCGGTTATGTAAACGTATGGATGGCTACAACTGCTGGTTTCGCCTTTTATTTTTAGATGGAGTGAGGTGTAAGTGGAGAGAGAAGTGATGATACAGCAGCCATTACAAGTTGAGGTCCAGTGTACCACCACTATGCATCAACATCAGAGATTATGCTATTTTTTCCATGATTCTTTACTTAATATAAGTAGTTTTATTATGATATTCAGTTTTTCAGTTGCCTAACTAATTTATTTCTAAGAAACACTAAAACTAAACTGCATATTACATACGAGTGATTGAAGGGATACTAAAATATATAAACAAAGGGTACCTGACCAGACGAAAATCGGTATCGACGGTTTTAGGCATCGACGGATATCTTAGGTACCTAACCCCGGTCAATAATGAGGGTGTACTGTACTGTAATGAATACAGTACTGTACATGAATATGAAAAATTAAGAAATTAGTGAACATACTGTATATAAATGTAATGGTACAGTAGGCCTACAAGTTCACATGCACTTACCTAAACTTATAGTAGGTTCCTTATTTACATATGTACAATAGAAGGGGTTGATTGGAGTCTGCTACTGCTGGAAGAAGTCCACATCTTATGTGTACACTTCTTGCTAACACCAGTTAACTTTCCACACGTGGAGGCCATTTTCAAAGCACGCAGAAGATGTTTATACTGTTCACAACACACGGCTGGTCCACTCAGGTGTTACAAAGCTCCTGTCTGATGTTACGGTGCTTACAGCACACTCGAATAGTAATTTCAGAGGTATTTCGGTATGAAGTTCACAAAGCACACAGAAGAATCAAGAGAAGTCGGCAGCAGCACGGCAACAACTCAGAAGAATGGCGGAAGAATGGCGAAACAGATTCTCTTTCCCATGCTAGACTCACTACATGTTTGTCCTCTCTTTATGCTATAGGAGAAAGAGCTAGCCTCTGAGCTTCATGGCAGTGGTAGACTCGTTCCATCACTTTCACTATCTCACTCACTAAGGCGGGTAAAGGCGGGTAGCTAGCTGGCGAGCCTCATGGAGAATTTCAAGACTGACGAAAAAAATCGGAGAATCTGCCGAACGATTGGAGATTTTCGTAAATGGGACTATTTCTCAAAACTGCCGAAATGTCAGATTTGCCGGGGAATTGGATGCCGAAATATTGGACTTTTACTGTACAAGGTAGGGTAGTGGATGTTGGAGTGGCCCTGGTGAGAGAGGATAGTGTTTGGAAACTCCCTGTACTGTTGTTTGCAGATGATACTGTGTTGTTGAGTGAAGACGAAGGGGAGCTGCAAGGCTTGGTGGATGAGTTTGAGAGAGTGTGTAAGAAATGGAATCTAAAGGTGAATGTAGGGAAGAGTAAAGTGATGGTCTTTGAGAGAGGTGAAGTCAGTGAATGTACAGCGAGGTTGGATGGTGAGGAATTGGAAAATGTGAGTACGTTTAAGTACTTGGGTAGTGTGATGAGTAAGGATGGAGGTTTGGAGGGTGAAGTGCTTGAAAGGGTACAGCAGGGAAGAAAGGTTGCTGGTTCTTTGAAAGCAGTGATAAGAAACAGGGAAGTGAGCATGGAAGTGAGAAAGTTACTACATGACAGTATTGAGATACCAACTCTAACGTACGGAAGTGAAGCTTGGACGTTGTTGGAAGGACACAAGTCAAGAGTGAGAGCAGTGGAAATGAGTTATTTAAGAGGAGCCTGTGGAGTCACATGGAGACAGGCTGACGAATGAGGATATAAAGGAGCGTTGTGGTGTTGATGTGGATGTGATAGGAAGCGTTATGAGGAACACACTGAGGTGGTTTGGCCATGTGGAGAGGATGGACGGTGAAAGACTGACGAAGAGAGTGTATGTGAGTGAGGTGGAGGGGGAAAGAGGGAGGGGGAGGCCGAGGATGAGATGGAGGGATGGGGTGGAGAGGTATATGAGAGAGGGGGGTGTGAGTTGGGAGCAGGGCAGTGAAATGGCGGGGGACAGAGCGACTTGGAGGCGATTTGTTTGTGGCCATCCCAAACGGGATTGAGGCGTCTGGCAATAGATAGATAGAAAAACAACAAGATAACTTTTACCCCAGTCAGAGATACGAGCCACTTCAGACATTAGATGTCTCATAGCCTCATCCCTTGTTTGTCGAAGTAACTGGTGAGATGGACGCTGCAGGAAGCGAATGGAAAGGTAAAGGGTGGAATCATCAGCGTATGAGTGGATAGGGTTAGATGTACGACTTAGAAGGCCATTGATGAATAAAAGGAAGAGAGTTGGTGATAGGACAGACCACTATTGATAGGTCTAGGAGGAGAACGGTGGCCATCTACAACATCAGCAATAGAACAACCAGAAAGGAAGGTAGAGATGAAGACACGGGTTGAAGAATAGAAAGTAAGAGGACAGTTTGGGAATTTGTCTCACTGTGTCTCTGTGTTCACTTGCTTTTTGCACTGTTTTGAGCTCCTGCCCTCTAGTTTCCATTCAGCTAAATTACCTGTAGTCAGGATATTTATTAGGTAGTCATTTCAATGACCTCTTTAATATTGGAAACTACATATATATTATGTTTAGCTTCTGGAAGAAATTGTTGGGTTTCCTCAGCATCCACTAATTTGAGTTTTGGGGTACTTGAGGCTCATTAACAGCATTTTTAATAACTTAGTTAAGTCCTACCCCTGTAACCACTCCCAGTCTTAACTAATTCTGTCTGTCTATAGCCAGACACCAGAATTTCGTAATGGGTGGCTGTCTGTCTTTGAGTTCGTTATTTAACAGGGAGGGGCACTAACCCTCTACCATCACACTTGTTGACACATAGGGAACACATGTGGGTTGCTTATGTGGTTACTACCCAGCTTTGTAAAGGTTTCCTGGCTTACAGGAAACCATTAGGCTTGTCACTCAGTGGAAAGCCATCTGAAAAGGAAAGAAAAAGAATAAGTGACAGGAAAGATGGAAGAAACAGGAAGAGAAGAGAGCAGACATAGAAAAAGAATGATAAAGATGAAGTAAGATATAGAAAGCTCAGCGTCAAGTGGGTGGATGATGGTTGCCACCACTTACCACTCTTATTTGTTGGCCAGTAAATACAGAAGTGATTCAGCTGTAGGACAGAGTGGTGCATAGCGGAGTCGATCCCTAAACAATGATCGGCAATGAATGGGGTTGTTTTATACAAAAACTACTACTAGTTTCAATATTAATGGTATTGGAGCTCTTTCCATTTTCTTACTGGAAAGTTTCATGTCAACACATACTAACTCATGAATTTTAACACGTGGATTTTAGTTCTACACATTATGATAATTCATCCTGTTTTATACAATTTGTATACATTTTATGACCTCCGCCAAGGAGGTTATGTTTTGCCAGTGTTGGTTTATTTATCTGTTGGCAGGATTACTCAAAAAGTTATGAATGGATTTTGCTTAAATTTTTTTGGAGGGGTAGGGTATCACCCAAGAAACAATCCATTAGATTTTGGTGGTGTTCTGGACCATCATCCAGATCCTTCCCCCCCCCCCCAAGGATTCTTGACCATTCCGGGATAGTGGCAGCTTCAACATTTATGCTTCTAACTCAAAAAACAATGCCTACAGTGCTTGCACAAAAATTACAAGATAACATCTCCGCCTTGGCGGAGGTTTTCAATCTCGGATTGTCCTTGTTAGGAATACAACTGTCTGTGACATTAGACACAGTAGCATTTTGTTTTATGGTATGCATAAGGGACCATTGACCAGCAAAGCAACCAGCTCTTGGATTTAAAAATGGCTTAGAAGCATCATTTTGCAGCTAAGTCCTCTGCATCTAAGTTATGACAATTATAGCTAAGAGTTACACATTTACCGCTCACACACGGGACCTCTTAATGAGGGAAAAGTTTTCACAGCATTTATTTACATGCTGTATGCTTTTTATTACTGTGTTTTACTTGTGGAGGTAATTTTATTTTTCTTTGTTAGCATATCTGTTTGGTGAATACAAGTAAGTTTCCAGCTGTTGTGCACTGGTTTTGTTGCACTGCAGTATGGTTTCTTCATGCCAGCCCCTTTTTTTTTTATGCTTTATTTTTTTTGTACCTATTCCCTTGTATTATAAGATTTCTTTTTTTTACTGGTTTTGTCATGCAATGGGATGTACGTGCACCCTTACCATGTATTCATTTGGCCATTTTGCTAGATAGCTTGCCATCATTGTCAGCCACCATTTTCAGATGCATTTCCAATATAGTGTTGCTTTTACTGTTATTTTAGACAAGTATAGGCAGCTGTGCTTTGTGCAGAGTTCTTACCCTTGGTGAGTTTTAGCCAGTTAGGTACATACAGTGCCCTTGCAGCTCCCTCCACATTATCAATACAGTATCTGCCTTCTGGTTTCTTATTGGATGTTTTTTTATGTTTACAATATAACAAGCAATACCTTGTGGTGCATATGTGTTTTTTTATACTTTTTTATTGAATAGCTGCTTCGCTACAGGCTGGCACAACTAGACATGAGGAGACTGGTTGAATTTGTTTGTTCATGCATTAGTGTATAAAGGCTCCAGTATGCATGCAAGTGTCTACCTTGGTCACCTAGTGTCAGCTGTCGATGCTGTTTGATCTTAAGCAGCATGTCTCTTCAGTCTCTTGTCCCTGATGTCACACTCTGTGACCTCATCTCAAGTCTTTTTCAGCATACCCCTTGCAATTCTGCTTCCAGTGTTTACAGCTCTCACTCTCTGCACCTGGTTGCCATCCTTCATCCTCTCCACTTGCCCAAACCATCTCAATTTACCTCTTTTCATTACAACACTAATACATTCAGTCCCATCCTTCCTCTCATCTCATCATTTGCAATCCTACCCCCCATCCCCAGTCCTGTCATCCAAAGATGCACTACACATCCATCTAATCATTCTCATCTCTGTATGTTCAGGTCATTGAATATCCTCTTCCATCACTGCCCACATTTCACTATTGTACGGTGTAGCATTACACGTGTAACACATGCTGCATACAAGGACATCCTTAGTACAGAGGGAGAGCCCGCCCAATGGGTGGACAATAACTCCCTGAACTTCTTCCATCCATTCCTTACCCTTGCCACCAAGCTAGCTCCAGCCCCTTCTCCAATACATATCATGTCCATCAAATAGAAAAACTCCTCCACACACAAGGGATTCTCCAGCAAGATTAATCCTGTCCCACTACTGTGCTTGGGTATGCTCTCCTTTACATGCCACACTCATTTTTTTTTTTTTTTTTTTTTTTTTTTTTTTTTTAAGCCTACCTCTAAGACCACTACAGCTCTTAAACACCCACTCACAAACACTGCACAAATCTGAATTACATCTGCCCTTGTGGCAAATTACTTGTAGCCATACTCCCTCTGCTTTGACAGGACCACCACCTGCTGTAGATATCATCATTTTTGTTTTATCCACTTTTGCCCTTGAATTCTTTACCCCATTCCATCTCTCCACTTCCAAAATCCTTTTTCCATTATCTTCTCTTTCTCTGCAGCCAGCACAAAGGTATCAGCATACAACACCTACTGTAGGAGTCTGTATTGAAAAATTAATAAGGGGCTTAAAACTGAGCCATGATGCATACCGTACCAGCATTCAGAGAGAATATCACTCAACCTATTTTTACTCATATCAGGATGAGAGTTTCTCTCTCTCTCTCTCTCTCTCTCTCTCTCTCTCTCTCTCTCTCCTCTCT
This sequence comes from Coenobita brevimanus, assembly GCF_032717465.1. Lineage (NCBI taxonomy): Eukaryota > Metazoa > Arthropoda > Malacostraca > Decapoda > Coenobitidae > Coenobita > Coenobita brevimanus. The sequence continues at coordinate 54,473,287 of NC_136959.1, read as the reverse complement.
TTTCTCTCTCTCTCTCTCTCTCTCCTGGTTGGACAGTTTTCTGATGGGAGGGTGAAGTAGCCAAATCTGTTTCTTGTTGCAGTCTGTGTCCAGTGAAGTACAGTGCAATCTCCAAAATATGAATTCCAGATTTTAGAATATGCCAGTTTTCCAAAAGAAATTTGAAAGTGTCAGTTTAATGAAAAGAATAGTTGGAGTTCATATTTACCACCAAAAAACACCTGGATTAGTTTCCAGGATCACTGTTACATTGAAAAAGTACGATAGTAGCCTACAGTAACCCAAGCTGAATCAAGCTGGACTCTCTTGAACCACAAGACTAATTACATAATATTTTGTACAATGATTCTGTCCCAATGAACCAAAAATTATCATGTTTATTGCTGAGTTTTCACACCTGAACTGTCAAAACCATGGTTCTGGGATAAATAAAGTTGAGCCTTGACACAGGGAGTGATAAATGAAATGCGAGTAAATTGTGTGTCCATACATCTAACTAATGGTCCTGACACAGATCCAGTATTAAAAAAAAATAATAATAATAAAAAAATAATCAGCCATTTTGAATTTGGGGAATTGCACTGTATCATTTTTTTTGTCCACTTTTCACTCCACCTTTGAAAACATCCTGAAGAAGAGGCTTTCAGCCATCTTACAACACCTCCCAGGCATATTTAATGGTGATGAGAGGAGTAATAGCAGTCTTGGAGACCTGATGAATCTGTGCATTGCTTCCTGTCTCCCAATAAACCTTTTGTGTTTAATGGGTGTGGTGCAAATTTCACCCACTCGTTACCATTCGATCCAGGCTGCTTCTGTGTACATATCACCTGCTCGTTACCATTCGATGCTGGTTGCGTTGAACAAAATGGCCCCTGTTTTTTTGGTTATAGAATGATTTTGCGTCCATTTCTGGGAGAGAAGAAGGCACTACTTGCATCCCCGTGTATCCCTCTGCCTCGCTAAACCCACACCACACCCAGCATTGCCCCACTGCCCCAGTCAGTGTGCTACGAGCCTTACTCAAGTGTAAGATAACATCCTTCCACCTTCTGTAAAATTGGCTCTAATTTACCTGCAGTAATTCTTATACACCAAAATGTAGCCAGGTAAATTCCCTATAACTTGTTCTCAGTAACATTTACCATAAAAATTATATTTCTATGAGAAAAACTGAAGTAAAAAAAAAAAATAAGACTTAACCCGCTCCGTCCCGGCAACGTGAATTAATGCGTCAACATTGCAAGGTCCCTAATTTGCACAATTTTCAATTTTCGCAGATGATTTCGCGAGTGATTTTTGGCACGTATACACGGGACACCTTCCTCTATTCCTCTACAAGATGCCAAGCAGGAACAATGTCTTACACCGCATAACCTCTCCCCCCCCCCCGTACGCCATTGTCTCGGCAATTCACCTGTTACCAGTGACCTGGCCAATAAAGACATTCAGGGCCAGAGTGATTCCCCAATCGATGACAATGTGGAGGACAAAGTTTACATAGCATTAGAGGAAGAAACAGTCAGAAATGATGATCAGGTAATGTGGGAAAAAAAAGGTCATGAATGGTGATGAGTTAGTTAGTGAAACAATGCTTATAATGCCTATATTACTGTTTGAAAACCAATATACTCTTGTACTACATATAAATTTGCACCAAGTAAATAAATAAATACTGTTTATGAGTGGGTAAAATAGTTACCCTCCCATAGAACTCGTTTTCTTTGGTGCCAGCCTGTTAGAAAACCCAGTCAGTTAAGGAAGTACTCGTACCTAAATCGAGTATTTTAAACCTCAGGTGAGCGATTTCTGTATGAATTTTCGATGTTTCTCACCAAAAGCGGATGTTTGAGCCAAAAACGTCGGGATGGGGCTGGTTAATTTACATTCGGCTGATATTTTTTACACCACCATAAGCAAGTACAGTACATTTATTCAGGTTAAAAAAAAAAAATTATGATTATCAAAGCATAAATAATGGCATGAGGATAAATTGTTTATAAACTGTCGAGTGTGCAGGAATAGCGCAGTGACGGGGGATCTCTCAGTGTGAGGCCTTGGACGCTGAGGCCTGCATCCCAAGTACAGTACATGCTTGGGGTAGGACACAGCCCACGTCAAGTGGTAACGTGAGGGTTAGTATGACTTACAGTGCATGATGACCTGTATCAAGCCACTGTGGAACTGTCTTCCTCTGTCTGTATTTCCTACTGTCTATGACCTCCAGTCTTTCAAATGCAGTGTGTCCAGACGTCTCAAAATGAATGGCTCTTGAATTTGGCTCTGTTTTCTTGTTTTTGTTTTTTCTTGGAGGGAACAGTCTTGTGGGCTTCTGGCCTTTGGTTGCTTCTTCCTTGCATTAAGGAGAAAAAAAAAAAAAAAAAAAAAAAAAAAAAAGGCTCAATGATAATGCAGGTACCTCCTGAAGTGTATGTGACCTAAGTACGGGTTAAAAACCTAAGCCACAGTGGGCATAGCAAGTGAATGCTAATAGCATATGTTCACACCCAGGTGCTTACTGCTGAAGTAATATACAGACTCTGACACAGACAAACATAGTAAACACTATACTTAGTACATTGCTGCCAGGCATTGCCAGCATGGGGAAGGATATATTCTGGCAGACACTTTCCCTCTGAGATCTGGTCTTCAGGTGGCTCTTGTCTGGCCTAATACAGTTAAGGAATTATTGTATATACAGTATAATAAAATGATGTAACAGATGTTGCTTTAAAAGAAAGAAAATGCTTTTTATTTGGACCATTGAGGAATGGAGTTTTATAGCTTTTGCTTAATCTTAATTTTTTAGAAGTTTATAGGAAGAGTAACATACTGCCATAGAAAGATGGCAAAATAGTACACTGTAATTTAGTTTGTATCAGTGCTAGGTGATGAAGGCCCAAGATTTGACAACCTTGCCTTGTTCATGGGTTTGCAACTCCCAGAAATGTTGTTGTTGGGTTGCCCACGGTGTCACTGAGGTGGAACACCAGAGCAACAGGGGAAACCGATCACCCTCACCATATGTCTTTTGAGATCAGCACCCTGGCTGCTGCACTTCCAGTGGGTAAGGTGCCTTGTGACAGCAGCAGTGCTGGGACACCACACTCCACTGGGATGGGATAGTCAGGACGGTTTTGCCCCTAGGATGTATTGCTACCACGAAGAGTGATCCCTTCAGCACCGTCTCCCCCAGAATTTTTAATACAATGTTGTGAAGAATATTAGTCAGTCTCCTGTCGGTAAATATTGTGGAGGATAGTGACAGTGTGGATTTGAATGGCAACATCTTGAAGTAGGTAATATGGGATCAAATGTTTCCATAACAGTTATTTAAAATGAAAGTTGAGTACCAGTAATCTGTACTTATGAAGTGGAGTTAGGATTTAGGGGGTTGAATGGTCAATGAACAAGTGTGGGCCATATAAGTGGGCATGCTGTTGATTAGCTCTTCTTTGATCAATTTTTTTTTAATGCTGTCTCGAGTCTGCATCATCCCATCCTTGGTTGGGAAAGAGATTTTGTGATGATGATGGAGCAAATGAACTGGATAAATAATACTATACATTATTTCAGTTAGTGTTGCTTAATCCCAGTCAGTCAGGCTGAGCACTTATTGATTACAGATAAGCAGTTGCTTCTGTGGGTCCATTCTACAAGTATAGTACATACAAAGAGAAGGGATCCAGTCCCCACCTTGTGGTGGAAAGTGCCTCACTAGGGTCCTTCCCATGGCAAGGTGCAGGGAAATAAGAGGAGGCTTAGCTCCTGGGTGAACTTTGCAGTTGCTCTACCCAGGGTGTACAATGCCATCTTGTGCAGGCATCTCATTAACACCTTTTACCACAGTAATATGATGTTACAATAGATTATTCCTGATTGTTTCATTATTTCATCCAGAAAAGCTGACTAATCAAAATATGGTTGGGAAAGTATAATGGTGAAACTGCATCAGGGTTAACCAAACCTAACCTAATGTATCATAAACATAGCCAGATCGATCCTGTACTTGACCGAACCTTCATCTGACATTACCAAAAATAAGTGCATAAAACTGTTATAGTTCTGACTATGTTGCACTGGATTAGTGTATGTTGTGGATGCATAAAAGAAACAAGTTAATCATGGTATCTTTCAAAACTATAATCTGCAATTGAAAGTACTCAAGGAGAACTTTGGGCATGTCTTCTCAGTGATTGAAGCCATTATTGTCAAAATTTAGCATACATTTATGTGTTTGTTATATAGTGTTATGCTTTGAAAACCATTTGCTGCTTGGTTTAGGGGTCCCTTCTCTCTGGCAGCAGGGAGCAAAATTTTACTTATTAGGTGATTTAGTTAGAAAAATGTTTAGCACTATAAGTAATATGACACATTATGAAAATGGTGGCAATTTAGGTAACAGTTATTTGGAAAGAGGTGATGGTACTTTGGTATTGGTATCCTGTTGCTTAACAATGTCTCAGGCTGCCTAAACAAGAAGTCCCAGTAGTATATATGTGTTTCTTTGGGACAAGCATTAGTTCAGAGCATAGTAACTGATAATACAGTTAATGTGTTGTATATTTCATCATGCAGCACTTTCCCCTCTTATAAAATAATTTTCTTCCCACAGTTGCGACAATCCCAGAGTTACTGCACTGACACTGAATGCTTCAATGAGTGTGAGTGTTACTTTTTTCAGTGCTGACTTCTCCCTTCTATTATTCCTGTGGTACTGTACCCATAAAAAGTCTGCTTACAAACTGCCTGCGACAAGAGATAGGGTATTTGTAATCATGTTAGATCATGTGCAGATTATGCAGTCGTCATTGTAGTTACCAACAAAAATTTTTGTACAAAATAGCCATAATTGGTTACATACTTGCTATAATTGTGGCTGTTATTGCAACCACATGTTCTACTAGACTTGGACTCTGTAGACCATTGGAAACATGCCACTTCAGCTGGTCACCCCGGTGATCTTTTGTTGAGGTTTTGTCAAAGCATTGTCTTGGTGTGTTGTAGTTTCGGGGACTGCACTGAAGTGTGAGGTTAGCGGATTGGTAGTGAGTTGTATTTTCTGTTGGTACTGTAGTAGGGAAGGGTGCTGGCTGTATCATGGTCTTGCTAGGTGCACTCATGTCTCTCTGGGTTGGATAGTTTCTGAGGGATGGGTATTTGGTGGTGATTCATGAAGGATGCAGTATGGCTGGGGTTCCTGTGTGTTTATGTATAGATATGTGCTGGGTGAAGGGTGGGTGTTGAGACTAGTGTTGGTTAGTGGAAGGGGTGATGCAAAGCCAGGTCACAAGGATGGGAAGGATTTTGAACTGATGCAATTAATTATGTATCCCATATACCAGTGATCTTGATTGGAAGCATTTTTGTTTCTTGATGTAGGTGATCTGTACTGTATTATGTGGCTCAGATGCCAGGAGTGGCTGGTTAGGGTGGTTATGGCTATGTATGTGGGTGCTCATACCCAGGTAAGAGTGAATGGGGATTTAAGTGATGAGTTTTCCGTGAATGTTGGTGTGCTTCAGGGGTCAGTCTTGAGTCCCATGTTGTTTATCATGGTACTTGAAGCCCTTTCACGTGACTTTAGAAACGGACTCCCGTGGGAGTTGTTGTATGCTGATGATTTGGTGTTGATTGCAGAAAACGAAAGGGAGGCAGAGGAAAGGTTTAGGAAGTGGAGAGATGGTATGGGGCACAAGGGCTTAAGGGTAAATGCAGATAAAACAAAAGTGATGATAGCTAGGGTTGGTGGCGGTACTGTCAAAGACGAGGGAGAGTGGCCATGTGCAGTTTGCCGCAAGGGCGTGGGAAGTAATTCCATCTTGTGCGGTGTGTGTGATAATGGATGCATAAGAGATGTAGTGGTATCAGAGGTAGACTGCGAGATAATGCTAATTTTATGTGTACGGCGTGTCGGGGTGAGCAGGTGGTGATTATCAGAAGTGAAAAGATTGAACTTGCTGGTGAATCTCTTGAGTGTGTGGAAGAGTTTTGTTATTTGGGAGACATGTTGTGTGCAGGAGGTGGGGCTGGAGTGGTTGGAAGAAGTTCAGGGAGCTCTTGCCTCTCCTGACATTGAGAGGACTCTCCCTATGTGCCAAGGGGTCTTTGTATGCAGCATGTGTTAGGAGTGTAATGCTGTATGGTAGTGAGACCTGGGCAGTGAAGGAGGAAGATATTCGCCGGCTCAGACGTACAGAAATGACAATGATTAGGTGGATGTGCAGTGCGTCCCTGCGTCCAAGGCCTGGAGGGGCTGGGTTTACGATGGAAGAATTGAGAGGTAGGATGGGACTGAAGTGTATTGGTGTTGTGATGAGGAGAGGTAGATTGAGATGGTTTGGACATGTGGAGAGGATGGGGGATGATAATTGGGTGAGGAAGGTGAGAAGTGTTAATATTGGGGGTGGGGTTATGAGGGGTAGACCGAGAAAGACATGGGACGAGGTCATTAAGTGTGACCTCAGGGTTAAGGGACTGAACAGGGAGGCTGCAATGGATCGTGCAGCGTGGAGAGCCGCCATTAGGTGACCAAGGCCGACACATCCAAGCATGTTGGAGCCTTTAAAAACGAAAACGAAAACTTTTTTGTGTGTGTTCTTGAAGCTTATCTGTGTGTTGGTTAAGGTGGGAACCCAGCTTGGGGTAGTGTAATCCATTGTTGTTCTAACGAATTGTTTGTAGACTGTTGTCAGACCCTTTTTTGCTGTCTGAAGATAGTGCATGTGAGTGTTTAGTACATCGAGTTTACAAGATGCCATTATACTGAACTTACTTGCGTTTTGAGAAAAGGTTGTGTGTGTATCCTAAGTAAGTCCAAAATTTTAAAAATGTCTTTGCAGTGGGAGTGTTTGTTTAGAGGGAAACTTGAGGGTGTGTTTGAGATTCATGTGTCTGACGTGAAGAGGGAGGTTATTGATGTGGTTAGTTAGATAGTCATTCTGTTTTGTCTTATCCAGTGTTTTGTGGATGCACAGTGGGTACAGTTGGAATTGGCCTGCAGTAAGAGTAAAGCTGCAGTTTTGTGAGGGAATTTTTTTTTTTTTTTTTTTTTTTTTTTTTTTTATAGACCAGTAATAACTCCTTTAAGCTTTTGTAACTTGCTAGATGCTCATGAGATTGGGTTTTAGGCCAGTACCATCCTTACTGCTGTTCTTGTTGGCTGGAGGATCAAGTGGGCAGAGCCATGAAGGAATCACCTGAATTATGTAAACGGAGAGAATGGGTTGATAACAAATCAGTTTGGCCATAAATATTGTCATTATTAGTACACAGTAGCTGTTTCTACGTGATACAGAAGAAAAAATGTGACTACTCACCAGTGTGTTGCTATCAGAATCATGGTACTGGTTTCTTATTTACCGATGAACTGGCATGTGGCCAGAAAACTTTGCCCCCGCTACCTAGTGGCGGACTTCTGGGGGGAGGCGTGACGGGGGTTCCGCCAGGGTGAGTTGGGGCTCAGGCCTGTGCTAGAGGGTACAGGGCATTGCAGTTCCCAGGCTGCCACTTCCGTCCAATAGAGAGGGGCCCGAACCTGGGAGTAGCGCCCCAGGAGGCTGCCCTATCAATGGGTGTATAATGGCGGGATAGTTGCAGTGCCAAGGTGCGCTTGGAGGGTGTCCCTGCAGCTGTCCTGGCAGGGTGCCGCGAGGCCACTACCACAGCCACTGGTAAGCTGGTGGGCTTGGGGTTCCAGATCCATTGCCTGGACCTGGGACTGTGCAGTGAGTGGGGCCTGTGGTATGTCTATCCCCCTTTATTAATACTGAATATGACAAAACACAAGAAAAAGTTTCAAAGCAAGCCTGAGGACAGTAAATCACCCAGGGGGATGAGGGTGGGTTCATGGAATGTGGGAAGTTTGAGGGGAAGAGCGGGGGAAGTCGTTGAGGCATTCAGTAGGAGGTGGGTGGATGTGGCGTGTTTGCAGGAAGTCTGGTACAGGGGTGGATCAGCCAGAAAGATTGTTGGGAAGGCCTGTTGCTATAACTTGTTTTGGCAAGGGGAGACAGACGGATATGGAGGTGTTGGTGTGGTGGTTGCGGAGAAATGGGTGGAATATGTTATGAATGTTATGAGAGTAAGCGATAGGATATTGGTAGTGAAAATTCTGTTCGGTAGAAGGATAGCTGCGATTATATCGGCATATGCACCACAGGCAGGATTGGATGAAGCAGAGAGAGATAGATTTTGGGATGATTTAATACATGTAGTGGGTGGTATACGGGATGATGAGATAGTGGTTTTGGGAGGGGACTTAAATGGTCATGTAGGTGAAGCAGCACAAGGTTACGAAGGAGTGCATGGGGGATGTGCGTATGGTATAAGGAATGCAGAAGGGGAAAGGATACTCGAGTTTGGGGAGGCAACGAACATGATTGTGTGCAACACATATTTTAGGAAAAGGGACAGTGGGTTAATTACGTATGAGTCTGGGGGAAATAGCAGTCAGTTAGATTATTTTCTGGTTAGGAGGGCCGATAGGAGGTTAGTGAGGGATGTTAAAGTTATAGGAAGTGAGGAGTGTGTGCAGCAGCACAAACTACTGATTTGTGATATGGTGCTTAAAGAACGAGTGATGAAAAAGAGGACTTATGTACCTAGGAGGAAAATATGGAAGCGAAAAACCAAGTAGTAAGGGATGCCTTCTATAGCGAGTTGAGGAGAGTGGTGGCTGAACAGGGACCTGTAGACAGAGGCGTTAATGAACAGTACAGAGCCCTCAAGAACAATCACTTGAGAGTTACTGATGTAACATGTGGTTGGACAAGAGGACCACCAAGACATAAGTAACTTGGTGGTGGGATGAGGGTGTAGAAGCTGCAGTTAAGGAGAAAAGAAGGCTTTTCCGGGAATGGAAGAAGGGTGGTAGCAAAGAGGAATATTTGGCTGCCAAACATAGGGCTAGAAGAGAGGTATACAGGGCAAAGTCTGAGTCACAGAGACTTTTACTTGATAACCTAAATCATGGGGAAAGGAAAAATATGATATTTAGGGTGGCAGGTCAGGTGAAGAAGGATAATCGGGATATTATAGGTGAGCAGTGTGTGAAGAATGATGAAGGAAGGGTAGTGGTGAACAGTGAGAATATTAAAGATGCATGGAGAGAGCATTATAACCAGTTGTTGAATGAGGAGTTTGACTGGGACAGAGAAGGTTTGGAGCCAGCAGATCCAGTGTCTGGCCCTTGGCCTTTGATTGATGCTGCTACAGTGAGTGAGGCTATAGGCAGGATGAAGGTGGGGAAGGCAGCAGGTGTGGCTGGGTTGACTGCCGAAATGTTGAAGGCCTCAGGCGATATAGGGGTGCGGTTAGTCACTGACCTGATAAATAGGATTATTTATGAGTGTGTTGTCCCAGATGATTGGCTGAAGAGTGTAATTGTAAATGTGTATAAAGGGAAGGGTGATGCCCTGGAAAGAAGAAATTATAGAGGTATAAAGCTTTTAGATCAGATAATGAAGGTAATGGAGAGAGTTTTAGAAGATATGATTAGAGAAAGAGTGAATATTGATGATATGCAGTTTGGGTTTATGCCAGGCAGGGAGATCACTGATGCCATATTCATTGTTCGACAGCTTCAGGAAAAATATATTGGTAGGAGAAGGGATCTTTATTTTGTTTTTGTTGATTTGGAAAAGGCCTTTGACAGAGTCCCTAGAGAGGTGGTGAAGTGGGCGATGAGAAAGCATGGCTTGGAGGAGTGGCTGGTTAGGGTGGTTATGGCTATGTATGTGGGTGCCCACACCCAGGTAAGAGTGAATGGAGATTTGAGTGATGGGTTTTTCATGAATGTTGGTGTGCATCAGGGGTCAGTTTTGAGTCCCATGTTGTTTATCATGGTACTTGAAGCCCTTTTACGTGACTTTAGAAACGGACTCCCGTGGGAGTTGTTGTATGCTGATGATTTGGTGTTGATTGCAGAGAACGAAAGAGAGGCGGAGGAAAGGTTTAGGAAGTGGAGAGTTGGTATGGGGCACAAGGGCTTAAGGGTAAATGCAGATAAAACAAAAGTGATGATATCTAGGGTTGATGGCGGTACTGTCAAAGACGAGGGAGAGTGGCCATTTGCAGTTTGCCACAGGGGTGTGGGAAGTAATTCCATCTTGTGTGGTGTTTGTGATAAATGGGTGCATAAGAGATGTAGTGGTATCAGAGGTAGACTGCGAGATAATGCTGATTTTATGTGTACGGCGTGTCGGGGAGAGCAGGTGGAGATTGTCAGACATGAAAGAATTGAACTTGCTGGTGAATCTCTTGAGTGTGTGGAAGAGTTTTGTTATTTGGGAGACATGTTGTGTGCTGGAGGTGGGGCTGGAGCTAGCTCTGTGGCTAGGGTGAGAGTGGTTGGAAGAAGTTCAGGAAGCTCTTGCCTCTCCTGACACTGAGAGGACTCTCTCTACGTGGTAAGGGGTCTTTGTATGCAGCATGTGTTAGGAGTGTAATGCTGTATGGTAGTGAGACCTGGGCAGTGGAGGAGGAAGATATTCGCCGGCTCAGACGTACAGAAATGACAATGATTAGGTGGATGTATAGTGCGTCCCTGCGTCCAAGGTCTTGGCGGGTCTGGGTTCACGATGGAAGAGTTGAAAGGTAGGATGGGACTGGATTGTATTGGTGTTGTGATGAGGAGAGGTAGATTGAGATGGTTTGGACATGTGGAGAGGATGGGGGATGATAATTGGGTGAGGAAGGTGAGAAGTGTTAATATTGGGGGTGGGGTTACGAGGGATAGACCGAGAAAGACATGGGACGAGGTCATTAAGTGTGACCTCAGGGTTAAGGGACTGAACAGGGAGGCTGCAATGGATCGTGCAGCATGGAGAGCCACCATTAGGTGACCAAGGCCGACGCATGCAAGCATGTTGGAGCCTTTAAGAACGAAACGAAACGAATGAACTGAGGTAAATTTGCAGGTTACCGTTTCAGTGAAAACAGAATTGTGATAACCGAAGGCAGAGGTTGCTGTACTCGTCCTTAAGGAATTATTACAGTGCTCCCTTAACATCCATGGGGGTTAGGTAACAGAGACACCTGCGTGTTAAAAATCCGCGGATATCTGCTGCCCCCTTTAAAAAAAACCCTGGAACCCCCTTAACCCTTTGGCTGCAGTGGCTGTGATGATAATGTGCTGACTGTGCTCATTGCAGAAAAACAGGAAAAAAATTGTGTGTTTTCAGCTCATGTTTTAACCCACGTATCATTAATCTTGAGATCTAATATTTTTGTCAGACAAACGTCAATCTTTCTACTATTGTTTGCAACAAACTGCATGTCCATTGGCACTCCAAGCACAGAGAGCAATTTGAGAGAATACAAGGTGTGTTTTGACTGTTTGACACAAGAAATAGCCCAGGGAGGTGGAAATTTCCACCAAACCACAAGATTTTCTTCATACAAAATAGGGTTACAGCCACGTTACCTCATCACAGTAATTCTATCTATCTATCTATTGCCAGATGCCTCAATCCCATTTGGGGTGGCCACAAACAAATCGCCTCCACGTCGCCCTGTCCCTCGCCACTTCACTGCCCTGCTTCCATGTCACACCCCTCCCTCTCTCTTATAGTAATTGCAATAATAATAAAAGTAAAACACTTCTAGCCAGTCTCCTATGATTTTGTAATGGTATTCCAGTGTGTATGTTGGACTTTAGCAAAACAGTAACCATCCATCCATCCATGCATCATCCAATCCCACATTGCCCCATGAGGAGCGTAGGAGCCCGGGGCTAGGCAGTTGGTCCCGACATTTAAGATGAGAGTGAAAGAGAGAAACCTTTACTTACACAGGTTTCTCTCTTTCACTCTCATCTTGAATGTCGGGACCAACTGCCTAGCCCTGGGCTCCTATGCTCCTCATGGGGCAATGTAGGATTGGATGATGGATGGATAGATGGATGGTTACTGTTTCGCTAAAGTCTGACGTAAACATTGGAATACCGTTACAAAATCATAGGAGACTGGCTAGAAGTGTTTTATTTTTATTATTATTGCACCATCATCCACTCACTTGATGTAGTGCTGCCTACTTCCTTAGCGTTTATCATTCTTTTTCTCTGCCTGCCCTCCTCTCTTCCTATTTCTCCTATCTTTCCTGTCACTTCTTATTCCTTTTCTTTCCTTTACAGATGGCTTTACATTGAGTGACAAGCCAAATGGTTTCCTGTAAGCCAAGAAACCATTTACAACGCTGGGTGGTAACCATATAACCAAACCGCTCCCTACGTGTCAACAAGTGGGTTAGTGGAGGGTTGGTGACCCTCCCTGTAAAACAACTAACTCAGTGTCAAATGGCCACCCTTTGCGGGATTATGGTGTCTGGCAATAGATAGATAGATAGATTATTGCAATTTGAGGAAAATCGTTACAAACTTTATCAAACTTCAAGAATGAATTTTATTACCACATATTGTTATAAAGCTTATTGATATAATGTCATGAGTCATTTCATAGCATAGCAGCACAGTTTGCAACTACAAAAATGTTCGCTAGCTAATGCACTTAGCATCATGACTTCTCTGATTATCGCAAAAATATCACTAAATCACTTGTATTTTATCACAGTAATTCACAATATAATATAAAATAACACTTTCAGCCACTCTTTTATAATTTCAGTGTGATTCGGGTGCGTATTGTTTCGTATTACTTACGAGAGAGAGAGAGGGGTGGGAGGGCAGCAAACCGGTTTAGACCAGGGGTACAAGAGAGGGGGGGGGAAGGGAGGGCAGCAAACTGGTTTAGACCAGCTTATTGAGCAGTACGAGAGGGGGGGGGAGGGCAGCAAACCAGTTTAGACCAGCTCATCAAGGGTACATGGAAGAAAAGAAATACTCCCAGACTGTCCTAACTTTTCCCCTGATGAATTAATGGCATTAATAAATGAAGTGGCCAAAAGGAAGAGTGTTATATTTGGTTTACTGGATATGCCATCACTAAAACAGCCATGAACTGTGCCTAGGATAATGTTACATTTGCAGTGACCAATGTCAGCAGAGTTCAACGAGATAAAATGCTTTAGTAAATCCAGCCCCGGTACTGTATCCACCTGCGGATATTTAAAACTGTTTATGTTATATCCACCTGCGGATATTTAAAACTGTTTATGTTGTATCCACCTGCAGATATTTAAAAGCATGTATGTTAAAAACATGGATGTTAACCCATTCACTGCGTCAGTGTTTGTTTACATGTACATCCTGTGTGCGGCAGTTTTCAAATATTTAGAAAAAAATATTAGAAAAAGAAAAAATACTGTATTGTCAAAAGATAGAGAAAACAAATCCCGAGTTCAGTGGTATATAATACAACATAGCAAACAAAAAAATTACCTCTGATACAGGTCTGTGAAGTAATAAATATTCCCTGTGTGGTGGTGCCAGGCGAACGATGTGTTATGGTTGCATTGTGTTGTCAGTGTCAATCTTGCGATCAGATAAGGTGTAAATCAGCATCTGAACCATCATTGTCATCATCTAACAACATATCACTATCATTACTACACTCATCCAGAGATTCCAGCCAATATTTGCATGGGCTACTGCTAGTGGCGGCATGGAGAAGATTTCATACCTTTACCTTCATCATTTTGTAGGTAACTGTACTGAGCTCTGCACCTCGTAAAAATACATAATCTATGTAGGGGAATATTCTATAGGGTGCCATGAGTTGCTTGCTGATTTAGTTCGTGCCATTTCTGAAGGCGGAATTTTTGAAAGCAGGAAATCATATATGATACAGCCGCAGTCAGAGCCATTTGGATTCAGATATATGATACAGCTGCAGTCAGTGGGTTAAGGGATGACTGTACTGAGAAATACAGTGGTTGTAAGTGCCATGATTACATTGTAATACTGTAATCCATAATGATTCACAAACATGCATTTCTATTCAAACATTATTACAGTAAAACCTCAGTATAATGGACTTCAATAGACGGGAATTCGCGTTTATCGGAATCGAGGAACTGCCGGACTAAATTCCTATCCATCTGAATAAGTTCAATAAAGCCAGAAGCAGTCCAGACTGCCTGACCATTTCAGCTATGTTCACCACAATAAGGTAAATAAAAGACTTGTTTATCAGTGTACACAGTATTATTTTATATATTATACCATTTTATAATTGTACAGTAATGAAGGTATAATACAGTACAGTACTGCAGTGGTAGTGAAAAGAGTTTAAAAACTGTTGGTGCGATCCGGACTAATGTCTGATAAATCAGAAAAAGTCCAGGATAGCAGGGGAAGTCCGGATGTCGCTTTTATCGGAATTTCGCATTTTTTTGGAATAGTTTGGGCCCCAATTAGTTCTTTACAGTGAGGTCTTACTGTGTATAAGTAATACGGCCATAACTGATTAACTTTTTCAGTTTAAGTTTAAACATGAATTCTTTTCTTGTAGCCTCTACATTTATATCACAATCCCAAGTCAGTGTTGGCTGTCATTTGTATGAAATTCAGTTTTTAAAAAATATCTTTTACCTCTGTCTGCCATCATTGTCATATCAGCTGTTTACCCACGGGGCACTCATGGCTGTCTTTGTTGTCCAGTGCTACCACGCATCCTTGTGCACAGGAGTGGGTAATCCCTGTCTAGGTTCTGTAGCAGGATTGCTTTAGGCCAGTCCCAACCAGTCTAATTTATCTGAAACAGTCTTGCCAGGGCAGCCACAGGACAGCTCAAATCCAGTCAGGAGCAGTGTGAAAACATCAGAGGAATGTTCCTTTACATACATGATGACAAATAACCTACAATGATTCATTTGATTATATGGAAGTTTGAGGTATTTGAAATTTGTGAATGCAAATGTATGTCAAATATCAGAACAGTATTGTATGTAATTCATTTTAATAACTTGGAATTGTTTTTCTGTCAGTGCCGGGGCCAAATGGCTCTCCCCAGGGAAGCTCTGATGGTGCACTGTTGCTGGGGATGATGTGGGTGATGCTGGCAGTGGTGCTCTTTTTCATGCGGCCTGCCACACTACGTTCAAACCCTGACTCCAAGCCTGCCAACAGCAACCAGGTAAAACACACACACACACACACACACACACACACACACACACACACACACACACACACACCAGGGAATGTAAGTAGTATTTGTGCTCATAGTACTGCATGATGGCCACCTACTTTAGTAAAGCAAATTTGGAAAAGAAAAAGGATAAAGATAGAAAGCAGGATGATGATTTCTACCAAGAACTGGTTGAAATGGAGACTTACAATAAACTGGTGGAACGAGTAAGCAGACTAGAGATGGCTTTTCAGAATGAGATTGATGAAATTAAGAAGCAGATGCACTTGCAAAAGGAAGAAATAGAAAAATTAGGAAAGGAAGTCAGCAAGAAAGACAACAATTGATGAGCTGACAGTAGAAGCGGGTTCACTTAGGAGGAAAATTAGTGAAATGGCAAGTACAGTAGTCAACCACGAGAGTATTATGGAAGAGTTCAAAAATGATTCAGAGACAATTAGGCAAGTAAGCAATCTGATAGATCAGAGCAGTGATATTGAGGAGAAGATAACACAGTTGAATGAAGCTGTGCAAAGCTACAAAAATGATGTGGAAACCACTTATGCAGAAATGGTGAAAGTAAAGAAAGACTTAGAAACAAGGGTGGAAGAAAAAAGCATAAAAAGGAAGTGAAAAGAATAATCCAAAACAATTCTAAATTAGTCAGAGATTCAGCAGATATCAACAAATCTATAGTAATCACTGGTATAGAAGAGGAAGAAGTAAGAAACAAGACCTCGAGAGACAAAAAGGAGATGGCAAATGTAATGAGCATATTGAAGGAAGTATCAGAGGAAATTTGTAGTAAAGACATAGAGGAACACAAAAGGTTAGGGAAATATGAGAGAAACAAGTCAAGGCCCCTAAAGGTAACCTTCCAGAGTGTAAACACAGTGGAGGAGATACAAAAAAATGCAAGGAATCTTATGGAAAAAGAGTTAAAAAATGTATGGATGAAAAGATGCATAACACAAGAGGAACTGGAATTACTGAAAGAGAAGAGGGAGGAAGCAAAAACAAAAAATGAGGGAAGATACAAAGTAATTGGATTACAGGTACGAAAGTGGTACATAAACAGGAGGGAATAAAAAGGAGGAAGGTAGTAGAACCAAGTCATGACAAGTATATAAATAAGATGATTAAGTTGATGTACTCAAATGTGGATGGAATGGTATCTAAATTATTAGAGATGAATGATTATATAAGAGAAAATGAACCACATATAATATTCCTAACTGAAACAAAATTAACACCAAGGATATCAAATGACATCCTAAACTTCGAGGAATACAATATATGGAGAAGAGATAGGAACTTAAAAAAAGGAGGAGGACTTATAATATTAACAACAACAAAAATGTAAAAGCCAAAGAAGTAGAACTAGATATACCCTCACAAGTAGAAGTGATTGCAGTAGAGATCAGTATATCTGAAGGGAAAGTAATTGTAGCCAATTTGTACATGCAACCCAGATCAAACACATGGGAAAGAGGCGAATATGAGGATCTGGCAGAGAGTACAATTCAAAGTTTAAGAGCATTACTACATAGAATGGAAGAGAAATCGGAAAGAATTATACCAACTGGAGCTTTTAATACAAATATAAATTGGAATACTCTAGATATAATAAGCCAAGAAAGCTGTTGGGACCAAAAGCTCCTGGATCTCTTGCAGGAGTTTTTCCTAATTAAACATGTGAGGGAAAGCACCAGAAAAAGAGGACTCGATGTACCCTCAATGCTAGATCTTATATTTACTAGGCAAGAAAACGATATTGACAATTTAATATATCACCCTCCATTCGGCAAAAGCGACCATGCAGTACTAAATTGCAACTTTAGGATTGCAAATGACATAGTTAACAGCAATGAACATTACTAAAAGAGCCTAAACTATAAAAATAGAAACTATCATGACCTAAAAAAGTACTTCTTAGAAATTGATTGGGGAAAGGAGCTTAGAGGACAATTCCTTGCAGAGCATTGCGCTGAATAACTTAATAAGCTCCTTGACTCTGACTGTTGCACTGCGGCTGGTGAAACTGTTGCACTGCACGGTACATCTTGTGTAGTTTAGTGATGTATCCTGATGAGCCTGAAGCAGGTAGGGAACAACCACAAAAGCCATCATGTGCGCCGCCATAACAGCTGTCCGAGAGGAGCTGTTCACTACATGGTTGCCGGATGGGAACTGGGAATGACTGAGGGGGTCTCTAGCCTATGCTG
The DNA here is from genome assembly GCF_032717465.1 of Coenobita brevimanus. Lineage (NCBI taxonomy): Eukaryota > Metazoa > Arthropoda > Malacostraca > Decapoda > Coenobitidae > Coenobita > Coenobita brevimanus. The sequence goes on along the minus strand of NC_136959.1, from coordinate 54,456,036 downwards.
GGTAAACTACTGAGTCAGACAGCGCGGTGCCACTGGGCTATTCCCACCCGGTTGGGCAAAAATATTCGCACGACCATAATTTCCACCTGGACGCAAGCATTTTATCCAGATAAAATGAAAAAATGTACATAAAATGGTTTAACACAGCCACATCACAGCGTCCGGGTAATAGATTGTTCAGATAATGGATGTCCAGATAATCGAGGGATTACTGTATTTCAGTCTTTGATTGTACTTGAAGACGTCTGAGATTAAATAAATTGCTGTCTGGATGGAATTGGATTATTATTCCATCATTAGGGTTCATTTGCTGGTGATTTAAATGGGTGATTGCAGGGAGATAGATATTGAAGATGACAGTAGTCAGGACACATCCTTGCTTTACATCCATATCCACATTGAAGGTTTCGGATTTGTTCCTACCTATGGACACATGAGCATACATGTTGTCATGCAGACTCTTCAGGATGGTAAGAAATTTGTTTGGAACTCCAAATTTTGAAAGAGTGTTCCATAAAAGTTTTCAGTTGACAGTGTCAAATGCATTTGGAAGATTGATGAATGTAATATACAAGTCATGGTTCTGCTCATGGCATTTTTCTTGTATCTGTCTGGCAACAAAGATCATATCACAAGTAGTGTACTTTGTTCCTTCAGAAATCCACTTGTTTCAGGGAGTGTTGGCTCAGTCATATGTGTTGCCAGTCTGGATAACATTATTTTGGTTATTACAGTACTTTACTAACTTTCATAAGAGGGAGATGCCTCAGCGGTTGTCACAATTTGAGTTGTCCCCTTTCTTCTTGTAGATAGTTAGAATATCAAAAATAAGCCTTTCAGACAGAATTTGTTCTTGGTTCCAAATAGTATGAAATTATGGAAGCACTGGTGTAGTAACTGGCTGTCCTCTTTGATCTGTTCAGATGGTATGGCATCAGGGCCAGGGCTTTTGTTATTTTTTAGCGATTGGATGGCCTGAACAGTTTTTGCAAGTGTTGACGAGGCTTCAAGATCTACCGCTTGAGGGGTATTTGGGATGTTATCAAGGGTATTATGTTCCACCGGGTTTCTTTGATTTAGTAAAGTGTTGAAGTGGCGTGCCCATCTTTCTAGGATTCCTTGCTTGTCTTGCTGGAGCCCTCCTTCGGCTGATTGAGCAAGGTTTTTATGTTGTGTTTGGTTGGCCCATAGTTTGTTTTAATGGAGTTGTAGAACCCATGTTGGTTGTTAATATCAGCTGCCTTTGCAGCTCTTTTGCTTGCGTAGTCCACCAAATTATTTTCCATGTCATGCAGTTTTCTCTGGGTTTCGCTTCAGAGATTCTGGATTCAGTTCTTAGGATTAAGGAGCTAGGATGAGCCAGCCCGTTGTTTTGTGTTCTATTCTTCATTGCAAGAAGGTTATGTATGCCCTCAGCATTTTCATTAAACCAGTCTTTTTGGCAGCGAGTGGAGAAGCCTAGTGTTTCTTCTGCAGTGCTTAACAGTGTCTTGGTGTTTAGCCACTCTGTGTCTAGGTTTGTTGCATTGTTGTTAAGATCAAGTGGTGGGCATTGAGAGAGCTTCAATGCAGTAGCAACGTGGAAGATGTTACACGTTGCCACGTCCTTGAAACTACTACAGTTTAGTTTCTTGATGGATGGTATGCGGTGCATTTGTGGGCATATGACTAACTGCAGTTTGGTGACTCTAAGGTTATGGTCTGTTGAGCACTCAGCACCTCTTGTAGCTCGGGTTATGAGAACTTCTCTTCAATCTCGCTGCCTCATTATGACATAGTCAATTGGGTGTCATTGTTTAGATTGTGGGTGCATCCATGTGGCATCTGGTAGCGCTCATGACTGGAATGTCACTCAACCATATTGCAGAACTTCTGCCTATCAGAATTCTTTCATTCCCCGAACTGCATCTCTCTGGAACTCGCTTCCCCAGAGTTGTTTTCCTCCAAATTTCAACCTACAACTGTTCAAGTCTAACTGTTACAGATATTTTATGAACAGAGGACACCAGTAATCTGGTGTATGGATTATTTTTTTTTCTCCATTTGTTTTTCCTTCCTCCGTTCTGTTATTTGAAAAAAAAAGAAAAAAAAAAAAGTTGAAAGATAGTGTTGGTGATGACCAAGCTTTGTTCCGAGCATCAGGAAAGCAGTCTAAGGCCATTGCTGTTCATGTTACCAACACCGTGGCAGCCTATAATACCATGCCAGAGGTGATTATCTTTTCCTACTCTGGCAATAAAATCTCCAAGCAGGATCAGTTTGTCATTATGTGGGATTGAATGAATGGTAGCATCCAAAGAGTCATAAAAGGAATCTTTGACGGTGTCCTTAGAATCAAACGTTGGGGCATAGGCGCTGATGAGTATTGCATATTTGCCTTTAGAGATTGGTATGCGCCAGGGCTTCAGCCTCTCTAATATACCTACAGGTGTTTCGTGGATAATCTGTAAAAAGTTGCTTTGGATTGAAAAGCCAATACCATGGTTTCTTCTCATACTGTCTGGGTATTCCCATCAGAAATAGACATACTCTCCTGCTTCTGTAAGGTTGCCCTCTCTTGAGAGGTGAGTCTCATACAAGGCAGCTATGTCGGTTTTATGTCTTTTCAGTCGTGTGTTGTGGTCGGTATCAAGCAAGGTTTGTATGTTCTAGGTAGCAAGAGTCAGAGGAATTCTTCTGTTTTTTTCAATCGCATTGTGAGATGCCTTGACAGATGTGGTTATCTGTCCAGGTGATGCAGAGCAGGAAATGTTAAGGTTACCCCATCCCATCAGGGGTGAGCAGTTGGGCATCAGTTTCCAGCTATTTAGTCGCACTGGATGCTGCCAAAGGCATGACCTGCTCCTATGCCATCATTCCAGTGACCACTGGGCCAGTGCTGCCTATGTGCAGGACTCAAGCTAGCAACTTCCAGTTGCATCCATGACCTGTCACCATCACCCTGTCCTGTTGTCATAGGTCTTTTGTTTTGGTGAAAGATGAGATGGGAGGTGAGTATAGTAGTGGGTATGCACAATGAATGGATTTGGTGTGATGGTGAGGGTGTGCAATCCTTACCACCATGTGACTTGGCCCTTTCCAGCCTGTGATAGTGGCATGTAGATTCATGACAACCATCTGCTGAGCAGAGTTACAGGGGTCCACAAGGAGCTCTGTCTGTCGAGCCCCTCCTTCTGTGGGACTCCATTCACGGATTTTTTGTTCAGGGTTTACTCCCTTAGCCTTAACCCAAGCAAGGGCAGTCCACAAGGCATTGGACCTGGGAACACTTAGTCTGACCCCTCACAGATGGCCCCCCCCAGCATGAGTAACGGTGTCCTCCTGGTGAATCTTGGGAGGATGTCCCTCCACTGGTACGGCCCACCAGATTTACAGGGCACACAAGCCCCCCACCACGACAAGGTGGTTTCCGTGGAGGGACACACACACACACACACACACACACACACACACACACACACACACACACACACACACACACACACACACACACACACACACACACACACACACACACACACACACACACACACACACACACCCACACACACACACACACACACACACACACACACACACACACACACACACACACACACACACACACACACACACACACACACACACACACACACACACACACACACACACACACACACACACCCACACACACACACACACACACACACACACACACACACACACACACACACACACACACACACACACACACACACACACACACACACACACACACACACACACACACACACACACACACACACACACACACACACACACACACACACACACACACACACACACACACACACACACACACACGAGGCACCGTTAGAGTCAACATGTCTGTCTCCTCTCCTCACTGGCCACCCTTGGCCACAACTGGCCACATCTAAATAGTATCTTTATATGAGGCAGACTCTGTACTAGGTTAAACTAAATGATGTTCTAATACAGTAGAACAAGTTTAAGCAAAAGTGTTGTCCAAAGAACAGAATACAGCCAATTAGTGCAGGAATGCGCTGACCAATGCTTCATCAGGTGTGTTTACTATCACCAGGTGAGAGGAGGGAAGTGCATACTTATAAGTCGAATCTTTCTCAATAAGAACCACATGATGAGTACCATCTTTAGTAGAGTGAATATGGAAGGAGTTAAGAAAAGGGATAAAGGTAGAAAACAGGATGATGATTTTTACCAGGAACTGGTTGAAATGGAAACATAACATACTAGTAGAGAGGGTGAACAAATTGAGTGAAATGGATGAAATTAAGAAGCAACTGCACATGCAGAAGGAAGAAAATGAAAAATTAGTAAAGGAATTATCCCGTGAATTGCGACATTTACCTTTTTTTTTTTTTTTTTTTTTTTTTTTTTTAATCTCCCCCGGTGGTGTGCAAAAAATGAAAAAAAAAATTGTTTTTATTATAAACTTGAAGATAAACTTCCAGGGCATAATCTGATGAAAAAAAAATCTCTCTCTCTCTCTCTCTCTCCCCGTCTTTGCATAGCGCCATGCATAAGTTTGCGTAGGGGTGTAGTGAGTGATTTTTTTTTTTTTTTTTTTTTTTTTTTTTTTTTTTTTTTAATACAGTATTATAAACTTGTAGATAAACATCCAGGGCATCATCTGGTGAAAAAGAAAAAATCTCTCTCCTTCCATCTTTGTGTAGTGCCTTGTGTAAGTTTGTGTAGGGGTGGGGTAGTTAGCGGTGATGCATGGCCACTGGAAGGTTAGCACAGCCTGAGCTGTGGCCCGCAATCCATGGCTTAAACAAAAAAGACACAAACAGATGAGGTATCAGTTGAGGTGGGTTCACTTAGAAGGAAGATTAGTGGAATGGCAAGTACAGTTGTCAACCTTGAGAGTATTATGGAGGAGTTCAGAAATGATATGGAGACAATTAGGCAAGCAAGCAGTCTGATAGGTCAAAGCAGTGATATTGTATCAAAGATAGTCTGGATGAATGAAATGATGCAAAGTTGCAAAGATGATGTGGAAACTATGTATGTTAAAATAGTGAAAGTAAGGAAAGACTTAGAAACAAGAGTTGAAGAAAAAAAGCATTAGAAAGGAAGTGAAAAAATAATCCAAAACAACCCAGAATTGTTCAGAGATGCAGTAGAAATCAACAAATCTATAATAATCACTGGTGTAGATGAAGAAGAAATAATAAAAAAATAAAAAAATTCAAGAGACAAAAAGGAGATGGCGGATGTAATGAGCATACTGAAGGAAGTATGAGAGGAAATTTGTGATAAAGACATAGAGGAACACAAATGGCTATGGAAATATGAGAGAAATAAGTCAGGGCTGCTGAAGGTAGCCTTCCAGAGTGTGAACACTTTGGAGGAAGTAGTAAAAAATGCAAACAAACTCAAGGGAAAAACCACGGGGGGGGGGACACAATCTGGCCGCACTATGGGGTGATACTGCCAGTCTGCACCCAGGTTGTATTAGGAAAAATCCAGCCACCATATTCCCTGCGTGTCGTAAAAGGTGACTAAAAGGGGCAGGGGCAGGGGACTAGGGACCCCCTCCTGTGTTTCTTTGTTTCTACAGTGAGATAGGGAATAGAAAGGGATGGAGGATTGAGTTATGCCCGTACCCTGAAGATTGGGTCAGTGAATGTGCGTGGATGTAGTATGATTGAGGCTAAAAGGGAGGAGATCGGGAGAATGTTTGTGAGAAGAAAGTTGGATATGTTAACTTTGAGTGAAACAAAGATGAAAGAGAAAGGTGAGTATAAGTTTGGTAGTGTGAATGGAAGGATGTCAGGTGTTGACAGAGGAAGGGCAAGAGAAGGTGTGGCCTTGTTAGTGAGCCCGGAAGTGCAGCAGTGTGTGATTGAATGGAAGGAGGTGTCATAGAAACTGATGTGGGTGAACGCGAAATTTGAAAATGAGTTGCGGGTATTTGTGAGTGCATATGAGCCTGGTAGTGAAAGGGATGCAAAAGAGAGGGAGTCTTTCTGGAACAATGTTGATGAGTGTCGGCAGAGTTTTGGAGTGAATGTGAGTGTGGTAATGATGGGAGGTCTGAATGCAAGAGTGGGAAATGTAGCAATTGAAGGTGTAGTTGGTATGTATGGTGTGCCTGGAAGAAATGAAAATGGGCAACGAACGATAGGGATGTGTGTTGAGTGAGAGATGGTGATTGGAAATATATACCTTGTTTGAGAAGAAAGATATAAATATACATGGGTGAGACAGGAGGATGGAAGGGTTGTTGATAGAGCATTGATGGACTATATGATTGTGTCCAGGAATGTAAGAGGAAGATTGTTGGATGTGAGAGTTTTGAGGGGTCAGGGCAGAGGTATGTCTGACCACTACCTGGTGGAGGGAAAGTTGAGAGAAGATAAGATATGGGTGAGAGCTAGGAGAGTTAGATGTGGCAGGGAGGTTTTGAAAGTGAGTGAGTTGGATAAAACAGAGAAAATGATGGAGTATCAGAAGAAATTGAAAGATGAGTGGTGCAATGAAAGATCAGGAAAATGGCAGCGTGGAGGAGGAATGGTAGTTGTTTAAGAGTGCTGTGGTGGGGCATGCAGAAGAGGTGTGTGGTGTGAGATGAGTGGGTGATGGTGTAAGAAAGGGAAGTGAATGGTGGTGCGAGGAAGTAAGTATGGTTGTGGCTGAGAAGAGACATGCATATGAAGTGTAGCTGCAGAGGAAGGATGAGGTGTCATATGAGAGGTATAAGGAAAAGAGGAATAGGGTGTGAAGGGCTGTGCATGATGCTAAAGTGGCAGCAGATGAGAGGTGCGGTAGGTGGTTGACTGAGAAATTTCAGCAGAATAAGAAAATGTTTTGGAAGGAGGTGAAAAGGGTGCGAAAGGGAGAGTCTGGGAAGGACGAGCGAGTAAAAGCAGAGGATGGAAGGATATTAAGCCATAGATTGCACAATTACCTTTTTTTATCCCATCCTGTGGTACGCAAAAAAGAAGGAAAAAAAAAAAAGTTCCTTTTTTGTTTTTGTTTATTATAAACTTGAAGATAAACATCCAGGGCATCATCTGGTGAAAAGAAAAAATTCTCTCTCTCTCTTTCTCTCTCTCTCTCTCTCTCTCTCCGTCTTTGCGTAGGGCCATGCTTAAGTTTACGTTCGGGAGTAGTGACAAAATGAAAAAAAAAAATTAAAACTTTTTTTTTTTTTTTTTTTTTTTTTTTTTTTTTTTTTTTGAAACATGAAGATAAACATCCAGGGATCATGTGGTGAAAAGAAAAAATCTCGCTCTCTCCGTCTTTGCGTAGTGCCATGCGTAAGTTTGCATAGGGGTCGAGTTGTTTGTGGTGATGCACGGCCAGCACAGCCTGAGCTGTGGCTCGCAGTGCAATGCTACCCAGCGTCAGCTGTAGCTCACAATCCACGGGTTAATTGAGATAGATGCAGTAAGGAAGAGATGGACAGAGTATTTTGAAAGATTGTTGAATGTAGAGGAGGAAAGGGAGTCTGAGATTGTGGCAGATGGAAGGTTGCAAGAAATAAATGTATTGGAAGAGTTGAATGATTCCTTTGATCACGATGGAGGAAGTGCAGGAGGCAGTAAAGGAGATGAAAACAGGGAAAGCTGCAGGTATGGATGGGTGTGCTATGGAATGCCTGAAATGTGGTGAAGCAACTATTGTTGAGTGGTTGGTAAGATTGTTGAATGTATGTTTTGTGGGAAGTATGGTGCCAGTTGACATGGCAAGTGCTTATGTGGTTCCATTGTATAAAGGTAAGGGTGATAATTATGAATGTATTGTACTAGCTTTAGAGGTATAAGTCTGTTGAGTGTTGTAGGTAAGGTGTATGATACAGTGTTAATTAAGAGAGTTAGGGAGGGTACAGAGGGAGTGATTGGTGATGAGCAGTGTGGCTTTAGGAGAGGGAGGGGATGCATGGACCAGGTGTTTGCTGTGTGTGAAAAGTATTTAACGAAAGGTAAGGATGTGTTTTGGGCGTTCATGGATTTAGAGAAAGTGTATGATTGAATTGATAGGGAGGCTTTATAGACTGTTTTAAGATTGTATGGACTTGGTGGTAGGTTGCTAAAAGGAGTGAAAAGGTTTTATGTAAATAGTAGAGCATGAATAAGAGTGGGAAATACTGTGAGTGATTGGTTTCCCATGAGAGTAGGGCTGCAGCAGGGATGTGTGATGTTGCCTTGGTTGTTCAGTATTTGTTGCCCTGGTTGTTCAGTATTTTTATGGATGGTGTTGTGAGGGAGGTGAATGCAAGAGTGTTAGGTGGAGGTTTGAGTCTTGTGAATGCTGATGGTAGTGAGTGGAATCTGAATCAGCTGCTGTTTGCAGATGATACTGCACTGGTGGCTTATCCAGAGGAGAGATTGAGACAGTTGGTAGAGGAGTTTGGAAAGGTGTGTGAAAGGAGGAAATTGAGAGTAAATGCGAATAAGAGCAAAGTGATGAAGTGTATGAGGTTGGTAGATGGTAGGAGGATGAATATAGTTTTAAATGGTGAGTTGCTTGAGGAGGTAGAGTGTTTTAAGTATTTAGGGTCACATGTTGCTGTGGATGGAGGAATAGAAGCAGAAGTGAATTTAGAATGAATGAAATTGGAAAGGTGCTGGGAGGAATGAAAAAAGTGTTTAGATGTCATGCGCATAGAATGGATATGAAGAGAAGGCTGTATGAGGGTGTTGTGGTACCGACTGCATTATATGGGGCTGAAACATGGAATATGGGTGTAGGAGAGAGGAAAAGTATGAATGTAATGGAAATGAGGTGTCTGAGTAATATGTGTGGAGTGGCGCGTATAGATCAAGTGAGAAATGATGAAGTGTGAAGGAGAACTGGAGTTGTGTGGGAGATGGCTGATCGAGTTGAGCGGAGGGTGTTGAGATGGTTTGGGCATATGGAGAGAATGGATGATGAGCTATTGGTGAAAAAGATAACTGGATCAGATGTGAGAGGTGTAAGGCTGAGAGGAAGACCATGAATAGGATGGATGGACAGTGAAGAGAGTGTTGGATGTGAGAGGGATGTCTGTTGAGCAAGGAAGAGTGGTTGCTTGTGATAGAAATTATTGGAGAGAAATTGTAAATGAATAAATGATGACGCAGCCCTGAGGGGATATTCTTCTGCATTTTGGTCTGATCAGCTGATAAGGTCAGGTGAGGGTAAGGGGATGGGTCCATTATGATGTGGGAGGGGTAAACCAGCTTTGCTGTCAGGCCTTGCTGCGGATGTCACTGATTGCACTGTGCAGTTGACCCTTATGCAGTATGGTGTGGTGAGGATCTGTCCCTTCTCCCTTTTGGGCTATAATGTGAATGAATGTGTACATGTGGTTGAGTAAGTTGGGACTGTGTTGTCCAATCTCAGCTACCTCCCTTTCTCTGGGGGAAGCAGCCTAGGTATATAAAATAGAATATCTATCTATCGCCGGACGCCTTAATCCCATATGGGGTGGCCACAAACAAATCGCCTCCACGTCTCCCTGTCCCCCACCATTTCACTGCCCTGCTTCCAACTCACACTGCCCTCCCACATATATATAGCTCTCCACTCCATCCCGGGACTGTGTTGTCCAATCTCAGCTACCTCCCTTTCTCTGGGGGAAGCAGCCTAGGTATATAAAATAGAATATCTATCTATCGCCGGACGCCTTAATCCCATATGGGGTGGCCACAAACAAATCGCCTCCACGTCTCCCTGTCCCCCACCATTTCACTGCCCTGCTCCCAACTCACACTGCCCTCCCACATATATATACCTCTCCACTCCATCCCTCCATCTCATCCTTGGTCTCCCCCTCCCCCTCTCCCCCTCCACCTCACTCACAGACACTCTCCTCATCAGTCTCTCTCTCCATCCTCTCCACATGGCCAAAATAGAATATAATATACCTGTATATATATAGTACAAGTGCTCGTGGGCCCTTTGGGCTCTCTTGCACTTGCTCTTGCAGAGGGCTCTCACGCTGCGCGCTCGTTTCTTCGTACTTCACGCATGCGTTGCAATCATTTCAGGTAATCCGAGTCATGTTTATGTGCTGTTCTAGTCTAATGTTGTCACTATCGGTCGTCAAGGTGACATTGAAGGGTCCATGATGGTCCGTTTATGTGCTGCTCTAGTCTAACATTGCTTCTTACTCGTTTCCTCACACTTCACGCGCTTTGCAATCATTTCAGGTAATCCGAGTCACGTTTATGTGCTGTTCTAGCCTAACGTTGTCACTGTTGGCCGTCAAAGTGACATCAGTATAAAGCCAGCAAAAACTCTACGGTGAAGGCAACCCAAATTTCACACACTCACGCCAGGAGCGGCATTTTTTCATCAAACTTTGATCACTCATTAAATATAGTAAAAGTTTTTCATTTGTGATGGAACCAAGTTTTTTCACATCAGTGAATTTTTTCCGATTTTCGTGCCAATTTCGGTGCGATTTGTATGTGGTTTCGGCTGCCCAAAATACAAACACACACACAGAAGGTTACTGCTGTAGTATATCACATATATATATATATATATATATACTGTAATCCCTCCACTATCTGATGTAATAGAGCCAAAGGCATGTCCGGAAAGTGGGCCCCAGCCTCCTGGACTTGTACTTATGAACCCTAACCTAGCCTGACTCAGAAAAACACCTGTCCAGCTCCCTACTGGGCATGCATAGCATCTGTTTAAACCTATTTAAGACCCTTTTCACACCAATAATGGATGTAAAGCATGAAATAAATGAAAAGGAACCAGAGAATGAGGAATTAGAAGTGATTATACCTCAACCAGGGTACTTACAGCACGTCTGTGGCTGCCTTCTCTATGGCTTTGCGGTGAAAATGCTCTTGAAGCACGTACAGTAATCCAGTGTTGTGCTGCACTTAATTCTTTGCACTGTAAGTTATAATTGTCTAACACTGCACATTGTTCTTAACTGCACCACGCAAGTTTCAACCGCCAATTTGCATTCCACAGTTAATCTTTTGCACTCTAAACTCTGATTTCTTAACACTGCAGAACACTGTAAATTCCCATGTGGTCTACTGGCGAGGTATTGCAGTTTACTTACTGTTTATTCACAAAAAATGAGCACGTGTGGCATCCACTACGATAAGCATCTACTTGCGATCAAAATTAGGCAGTAATTGTTGGGAGTATTGGTGATGGGGAAACAGCGTTGCCAGATCACAATGGCCACATTACCAAACTCCTCAGTTTCCATTACCAAATTTAACTCTTCATTACTAAATTCGTAAACCTAGCATTTATTCTTCACTTATTATATATACAAGTGGTAATACATGTAATCACTCTCCTTATAATTAACAGCATGTTGATTATTTCCACGCTAGGTAGGCTAGTAAATTAATCAGAGAGAGCAAACAATCCACCATCTCCATCCTGTGTATCCTCATACATGTGAAAAATCCATTTGGTGATGCATTATTCTGATTCATTACCAAACAAATTTTTCATTACCAAATTGGCCCACATTTGGTAATGAAAAATAACAAATGGCAACCCTGACAGGGAAGGGGGGAGAGGGGAGGGGGGAGGAAGGAAAGGGTTAAGGGGCTGTGGTGTAAGCAGCTGTTCAGCACTGGGCGGCAATTTCAAATTACGGGGGGGGGGGGATTCAGATCTGGGGGGGATTTTGTTCTTATTTTGGCCATTTTTGGGTTCCGAAGGTCCAGGCCCACAATGTCCAGCATGTGGGGTGTCCGGAAAGTGGGCGTCCGGATAGTACGGGGATTACTGTATATGTATACTGTATATATATATATATATATATATATATACAGTGGAGCCCCTCAGATAGCTTTTTTTTCATTAGCGAATCCACGGATTGCGATAGGAAAGAAACTATCTCATAGCGATTAATGTTGCATGGTTAGCGTAAATACGCTAGGCATTTAACATGTAGCGAGCAAGGATAGTCCATGGTAGCAAGTGGGTGGGCAGAGTTGCCAAGGTCAGACCCTGGTAACACTGACAGTAAGTGCGACTCTATCCTCACTCAGTTCTTTGACCCATTGTTTATCCACGTGCCGCGCATTCATTCAACTCGTCGCAGTCTCGCCATTGTTAAAGTTTTTTGTGACCTTCCATTTATTGTCTGGCTACTGAGTGTTCTATTATCATGGCTTCAACTTCGAGGGCTGGCCCAAGTGGTGGCGGTGGCTCAGGGAAAAAAACAGTGCAGGTAGTGTAAAAGTGATAAAAAAGGCCAGAGAATACATGTGTGGCAAGCCAAAGAAACAATACAACATGGAGGAAAAGAAAAAGATAATTCAGATGATTGAAGATGGTGCAAAGACATGTGAAATTGTTAAACTGTTAAATTTGCCTGAATCAAGTGTAAGAAACATAAGAAAGAAAAAGGATGAGATAAAGGCAGCAATAAAAACCACAACAAATTATGGGTGGTGCAGGTGGAGCTAGATGGGCCATGCACAACTATCTATCTATCTATTGCCAGACGCCTCAATCCCGTTCGGGGTGGCCACAAACAAATCGCCTCCATGTTGCCCTGTCCCCTGCCATTTCACTGCCCTGCTCCCAACTCACCCCCCCCTCTCTCATATACCTCTCCACCCCATCCCTCCATCTCATCCTCAGCCTCCCCCTCCCTCTCCACCCCTCCACCTCACTCACATACACTCTCTTCGTCAGTCTTTCACCCTCCATCCTCTCCACATGGCCAAACCATCTCAGTGTATTCCTCCTAATGCTTCCTATCACATCCACATCCACACTACAATGCTCCTTTACATCCTCATTTGTCAGCCTGTCTCTCCATGTGACTCCACAGGCTCCTCTTAAATAACTCATTTCCACTGCTCTCACTCTTGACTTGTGTCCTTCCAACAACGTCCAAGCTTCATTTCCATACGTTAGAGTTGGTATCACAATACTGTCATGTAGTAACTTTTTCACTTGCATGCTCACTTCCCTGTTTCTTATCACTGCTTTCAAGGAACCAGCAACCATTCTTCCCTGCTGTACCCTTTCAAGCATTCACCCTCCAAACCTCCATCCTTACTCATCGCACTACCCTAGTACTTAAACGTACTTACATTTTCCAATTCCTCACCATCCAACCTTGCTGTACATTCACTGACTTCACCTTTCTCAAAGATCATCACTTTACTCCTCCCTACATTCACCTTTAGATTCCGTTTCTTACACACTCTCCCAGATTCATCCACCAAGCCTTGCAGCTCCCCTTCATCTTCACTCAACAACACAGTATCATCTGCAAACAACAGTACAGGGAGTTTCCAAACACTACCTTCTCTCACCAGGGCCACTCCACCATCCATGCACGACACTACTGAAAAAAACGGAGTCCAAGTGGTGACTGAACGTTATGTAATGAAGTGGTTAGCAAGGCGATTAAGAAAAGGAGCAAGTGTTGATGGACCAGAAATTCGTGCAAGGGCAATAGCAGTGTACTGTGGACTATGTGCAAAAAAAAAAAATATCCAAAATCCTGCTCCTTTCAATGCCTCATGTGAGTGGCTACACAGGTTTAAAAAGCGCTGTGGGGTAAAGCTGGCTTTCTACCAGGGCGAGGTTGCATCTGCAGACACTAGAGCTGCACAAGAATTTCCCCAAATGCTAAGGCTATTATGGAGGAAGGAGGGTACACTCCAGATCAAGTTTTTAATTGTGACGAGACTGGGGGGTACTGGAAGAAATCACCCAAGTCCACCTATGTCCACAAAAACCTTCATCAGGCTGCTGGAACCAAAATGGCCAAGGATCACTTCAGTGTCCTGCTTTGCTGCAGTGCTTCAGGGGACTTGAAAATGAGACCCATTATTGTCTATAAATATGCCAAACCACATTCCTACCACCACTGTGATATGAACATACTCCCCAACTGTGTGTGGTATTCAAACAGCACTAGATATATGACCTCAGGTCTTTCCATTAAGTGGTTAGATGAGATTTTTGTGCCCTAGACTCACGAGTATTGCAAGAAGAAAAATATTGACTGGAAAATATTGTTGTTCATGGAAATGCACCCGGGCACGCTCGCTTCATGGTAGACCGCCACCCTAGCATATAGGTTGTTTTTATGCCTCCCAACACTACCGCCAAAATTCAACCTTTAGATCAAGAGTTAATTGCTAACACTAAACTCTTCTTCTGTGGCAAGCTCCACAGCAAACTGAGGGAAAAGACTGAAAACTTTCGAGAACTGAAGGAGATCCAAGAGGCTAATTCTAGCGACAGTGAACCCGATCAAGAAGCAAGTCAAGAGGAAGAGGATCAAGAGGAAATGACCGTCAAGGCCTTTTGGAAGTCTTTTAAGATAAAGCATGTAGTGGATTTGTTCTGTGAAGCTAGGGGCCAAATCAATCAAGCCACCATTGCATATGCTTGGGCCCCCCCTGCTTCCACATTTGAAACAGGCAGGTGAGGCAGCCGGGCAGGAGCTGCAGGTGGTGGCACGTGAGACTGCTGACATCATCAGAACTGTGCCGGTACTCTTGTGTGTGTCTGACAAAGAAATCGTGGACATGGTAGGAGGTGAAGATCGAGAAGAAACTGCTGAGGAGATGCTGAACCAAGATGAGGAAGAAGAGGAGGAAGTGCAAGAAGATAAGGAAGAAGAAAAGAAACCAAATGAGCCAAAAGTGAAGGATTTGTTTGAAATCCTGGCCGTACTGTCCGAAGTTCAAGACAGGGTAGCCTCTCTCCATTTTAACTGTTGAGACCAAGCCTTAGTGTATTTCCAGGATCTGACGAAAATCTTCACTGAGAACCTGAACGTCAAAATAATGCAAGGCGCCAGACACTGATCACACGATGTTTAAGTCAGCTGCAAGAAAGGTTTGAGGCACAAAGACAAGCCATTTTGAATGCCTCATCAGACGAAGAGGACGATGTCGACATGCCCCCTGTTCAGCTCGAGGAGGACCTCTATGATGGTTGGGAAGATGAGGAAACGGAGGCCCATCGCATCGAAAATGAAGTTCGTTTGCGTGTGTTACAATGTGAGGGGCGAGAGGAGGACTAGGGACGAGAGATTGAGAGTGAGCAGAGTCAGGGCCATGGTCACTAGGCTGCTGCAGTACGGTAACCACCAAGCACGACAGTAATTTTAACAATAAATAGCAAAAGTGATGTAAAAGTTTGTATATCCTTTTGCATGTTAAGTGTAAGTTTATTTTATTAGTGTTTGCAGTAGGAATTTAGGGTTTAGTTGGAGTGTATGCAGTATTTATTTTTTAACGGCTCTAGCAGGTTGCCACGGTACGACAACTATATTTATCAGTAAAAAGCACTCAAAACGAATTAAAAGTAAGTTTGTTAATCATCTTTGATTATGTAGTATACATTTATCTTATTACTGAAGAAATATGACGTGATATTAATGGTTAATGGAGGAAATCAGGGATATAGCTGAAGGAGTCAAGGACTGTATTAATTTTTTTAGGTTAGAAGTTTGCCCCTCAGATAGTGATTTCATGGATAGCGGCCATTTTGACGGACTAATAAGGTCGCTATCCAAGGGGCCCCACTATATATATATGTATATATATACAGTGTATATGAAATGGAGTCTTTGGTAAAAAAAGAGAGGTTGTCATTTTCTGTACTTTCTTTGATCATCACCAACATTTTGTGCAGGTCAGAGAGACTTGTCTCAAGCCTTGGAAAGCCAGGGCTGGGGGGTTAGCTACTCTGAATGCATTAAAAGCAGAAAAACTTCTTTAAAGCTATTGTTGAACTTCCCAGCAGAGTAAGTCCTCCACCTTGAGGATATACTGTACTTTTTTCCTCTTTACCTCACATTTGATGCTTGTCATCTTGGACAGACTTTCTTTATGCCCAACAAAACTTTATTTTTTTTCTTTAGCTGTTTTGATAGTAAGCTGGCATAAAAAACTTCTTCAATGTTAAAACCAAGGTTTCCCCATTTATTTACAGGATGGGGGAGCCCCACCATCACCTCCAACAGTCAACTAACGTTTCATCATCTCTAATATCCTTTGCTTACTTCAGTCAGCGTCCACCCCTCCTTCAGCCCCAAGTGACCTTTGTGACTCCCGCATATGTTGACGACATGAATGAAACCGGACAGAGCACACCTTGAGCAGACCCAGTGATCCAGGGTACAGATGGTCATACACTGAAAAAAATAAGATCTGAAGCTAATTTGAAATGGGAAATATTTTAATCTGTTTAAAACTGAGCTAATAGATGCTTAGAAAATCAGAGATGGTTTTTTCTGTGTATTAATTATTGCACATGATTTCTGTACTCTATCTTTGTTTTATTCAGTTGAGTAATTTGTTGACTTAAATCATTATTTCTTGGTTATTTTTCACCATAAATAGTTAAACTTCATTTGGTGCTTATAAAATTAGGCTCCTCCAGATATATGTATATATATATATTTATATATATATATATATATATATATATATATATATATATATATATACACCAGTATATTTTTTACACAGTTGCAAATATTATAATGATTTTTTTTTTTAATTTTCATAGGTGTTCATTATGTTGTTAATTCAGGTGATGGCTTTCTTTAAGGAAGCATACAGTACAGTATATGTAAAAGGGCTATTCAGAATCCTAGATTGAATGTTTTTTTTTTTTTTTTTTTTTTTTTTTTTTTTTTTCCATAAGACCACCTTGAGTTAGAAGTTATATATACTGTACTGTAACATGCTGGAGCCTTGGTACTGGTGACTAATTTTTTTTCTTTGGTACAGTTGCAGATATTATAATGAATTTTTTAACTTCATAGTTGCTCATATTCTGTTGTTATATCAGTTGATGACTTTCTTTAGGTAAGCATACAGTACAGTATATGTAAAAGAGAACAGTTCAGAATCCTAGATTGAAAATTTTCTTCATAAGACTACCTAAAGTTAAGTTATATACATTGTACTGTAATATGCAGGGGCCTTGGTATCAGTGAGTGAAAAAGTAATGTTACCTTCATTTTATTTAGCCATTTTATAGTTATTCGGGGTGATGGTACTGCTGTTTTTTATTTTCTTCTCTTTCAAAGTTACAAGATTGAGTTTGCAGTGAAATTTGATATATATACAGATATATATTTAGTATACAGTATTGTACAGTCAGCACTCACATAACGTGCGATCCTATAGCAAAACTCACATAACACAGGAGGCAAATTTTATGTTCAAATGTTGCCACAACACAAAAATGATAGACATTACGCGAGTGGAGGAAGCTGCTCATTTTTTTTTTAACACCATACTACGCAGCAACGTTAGACATAACATGGCCAGAGGCCCCAAATTATGGTTCAAACAGTATAACTTGGTAAACTAGGGTCATAACGTTGTGGGAACAGACACAACGCTGCCAGTGATGGTCATAGTGCGGGTTGCATCAGCCTATGATGTATTGCTCTCATGTGTCTGTGAGGGGTGTCGTCACGGTCCACTGAGCATTCCTGTCCCAGTTGAGTCTACCCTCTCCCCTTGCTCAGGCTGCATACTTGCTTTGTGTGATCTTCCCTTTTTTTTTTTTTTTTTTTTTTTTTTTTTTTTCCCCCCCACTGAACCCCACTCCTCCTCCCCCCAGCAAGCCCACAGCCTCTTCCATTCAAGGTGAGGAATCCTCCAGTGTTTGTATATAATGAAGTCTTTATTAGGTAGGTAAATGTCCTGGGAAAAAAAAAATGAAAATTGTACCAAAAGGTGAACTGGAAGTTGGGATGGTTACCATGAAATGCTTTAACATGTAAACACATGACCCTACAGTGCAGAAATCTCATAAAGCGGGAGCTTCTGGGTACAATATTCGTGCGTTATGTGAGCGCTTGCTGTATATTGATATATATTCATTGGTGATGGAGTTGGATAATGCAGTGTAACTTTGTCTTTGTACTAGATATACTGTATTGTTTAATACACACAAAAAAAAAAGAATCTCAAGAGATTCAGAAAAAGTTTAATATGTTTTGTGGTTACAAAATAGTCACATTAATGACATCTTAATTCATAGTTAGGTTCAAGATACAATTAAAATTAATAATGGTTATTAACAAATATATTCTTTAATGTCACACAAAAGCACAAGCAGAGTTTTCTACGGTATTTTACCAAGCAACTACTATTCATTCACCTTTTGAAGGTGAGATAACACCACCCACTTACTAGGTATGTCTTATTAACCAAGCACAGGCAATGCATACTTCATTAGAAGCACTTTACAGTTCTGGTTGCAAGTGCTTATAACTCTCCTTCTTATCTGGCATTGTGTTAGTAACATCATTGTTTTATGTCCATTGCACTGATACATCAGCTGAAAATAATTGGAAATGCTTGTTCAAAATTAAAGTTTTACATTACGTTATAATTGCCAGGGCCTTATGTGCTTGTTACAGGCAGCCTCTGAAAAGTGATTGAATAGTAATGTATAGAGTAGTTATGTGAATATTTTATTCTTTAGAGTGAAATGTGTGATAGTTATTATTAATTTACTTTCATTATTACATATCCGGTATAGTGGCAACACTTTGATTTTGGTTCATTTCCTTGCAGAACAATATAAAATCACAATATGACCGCTTTCATAGAGCCATCCCATCAGCTTTTAAAGAGACACGGCTGAATTGAAAATATTGGAATTTTATATTCTAGCTACCAAAAGATTCGTTATGAAAGTGCAAATGTGAAAAATCATTCCTTGTCCAAAGAAATAGTTTGTATACTAACATAATATTCAACTAAATACCATGCATATTTAACTGCAGATGATGGTTGTGCACTATATGGTTTTCTTGTGTATAAATGGTATTAATGGATTTATACACTAAACTTTACATTCATCTCCCATGTACTGTACACAACATTTGTGGTATGTGAGCATGTCAGATGAGTGTGGTGAGAAACACTGCATTGTATCAGTGATATTTCAAAGTTACAGTGTTATCTTAAAGCCTCTATTATCATCTGCTAAAGAGGCTTTCTAGCACCTTTTTCCATCTTGCTTATTTCTGGATTGAGGACATGAAAATTCTTGTGTATAACATGAGAAAATATGAAGGTATGAGATATAAAATATATTATGAAATGAAACAGGTTCTAATAGACTTCCTAAGCTCATGAAAATACATGCCTAAGCTACATACTGGTACTGGTTCAGCAATGTCTGGGAAAACATGTTAGAACTCCACATGACATTATTTACACATGAGTTTTTAACCCATTCAGCCTGAGAGCTCTTTCCTAAGCTTAATAAAGTCATTGTAACTCAACTTATGTCATCTGATGACAGTTAGAATATAATATGGCCTACAAATGATGTATAGATTTTATGACCTTAACTCTGTTGTCTTCTGTGGACATATTATTTTACTCTGGCTACCGCAAAACTGTTTTTTCAGGTGAGGGGAATTCTCATAGTGAGAAAGTTGTAAACTATCTTAATTAACTGGGACAGCAATAAATCCCCTCAGCTGGTCCAGATTTAGCCTGAATAAAATATCTCTTTGTGTTTATGGCAGCAAAAGGGCTAAGGAGCCTAGTGTAAAGTTTTTTAATTGTATGTTCAACTGAATGACAAAATGTTGCCAGGAAATTGGTTTGGAATTTTGCAGTGCTTGTGTGGGGACCAGCCATTTTGAAAACCGAAATGTGCCAGTGATATGGGTTTCTGTTTGACTTAGTTATACAGTTTGATCATTTGATGGCACTTGAACTTTGCTGTTTGAGTGATATACAGTCACTGAACTCACTGTGACAGTGTAAGACCTCCCATCCATAATTAACATGACTTAAATGTATTTCATATATTACAACTTTATTCAGTGCTTGCACCATTAGTTTATACCTCTAATTTTACTACTAAGGAAGGTACCTGTGATTTAGTCCTGCTTTGCATAAAGGTGGGCATAAATGAGCAACAGGAACATGATCTTGACTTATTCCTTTACAGTCAGTAATCAGTGACCCAGAAACAGTGTATCATGCAGACATTGTTGTATTTTTTATTTTTTATTCTTTTACTGTACAGTACTTTTTTACTGTACAGTACTTAAAATGGATCTAAAACAGAAGCACTGAAAAATATATACTTGCATACTTTTGTGCAGTTTTTTGGTTAGAATGGACAGGTTAGGACAGTTTATCAGTAAGAAATGACACACTTCAGGTAACAAGTGACCTATAATTCTGGAAGAATATTTCACTGATTGAATGACACTAGCTATTAAAAGTGACATCTCAGTCTGATACTCTGAAATTGACTTAAAGCCTTAGAATATGACTATGTACCTGTGACAGGTAAATTGCTCGAAAGATTGAACTTTACAGCTAGTACAGTGGAATTTGCTGCTTTTTCTCTTAAAATGTACTGTATACTGTATATTTAAAATCTATGAAGAGATGTTGGTGGTCTGATAAATTTCACCATGAACAATTGTACCAAGCAGTTTTAGCATCAAAGAGTCAGTGATCTCTGTAAGTGATAAAGATATTGCATGCGTCTTTCTTCATAAGGTGACGGTCTCAACCTTAACTGATGGTCAGGAAGTATAACTGGTAACCTACTCCAACTAAGTACACTACCATATATATTTTTACTGAAGTGTTTGCTATCATAACTGCTGACTGAATGTTTAAAAATGTACTGTGGATTGGCAGATGTCACTTGTAATTGCCTAATGAAATGGATGAAATTCAGTTCAGTACTGTATTTGTAACTGCTCATTATTACAGACCGATTATTTCCCATACAACATCCTTGCCAACTGAAAATATGTAAAGTCAAGTGAAAATAACTTCTAAATGACACCCACAATACTTGTGTTATGATAAAATAATACAGCAGTAGTTTTAAATTAATGTAGGTCATTTTTTTCTTACTTTCTTTTCAGGAATCAAACAGGTTTTACCTTTGTTAATTAGTTTTGGAATTTGGGGAAGATGTATTCTCTGCATTTACTTTATTTAGAAATATTTGAGTTTTGAGTGAAGAATATATATAAATATATATCATATACTCAGTTTAAAGGTTAATAAACTTGTAAAAGGTAACTTGTAATCTTTAAGAACCATTTCATTATATCATTTATCTTTCAGATTCTAGGTAGTAGATGGTTGGCTACCATCAACCATAGGAGGTTCAACCTTTTGAGTGAAATAACAAAGATGGTAACTAACCACACCATCACTTTTAAGCAGAAAACATTCAGCCACAACAGCATGGAGTCAGAGGTCAAGCTGAGACTCAGTATTGTTAAAAATTTTATTACATGTCTCTGACTTATTTTTTTCCCAACAATTTTCTGCCATTGCTGGAGAGGATTTAGCTGGTTTTGGCTGTTGAGTTGGATTCCAGTCCTTAGAAAATGTCAACCATACCAGGGCCAGTCTCAGTATGGGGATTTTCTTTTAAGAGGAAACTTGGCATCATTTGACTAACTGACTGACTAACTTTCTCAATCCCACTGAAGTGTAGCTCGTAAGATTGTGAAATACAATTTCACACAAACAGCATATCAAATTACGTCTACTCTACAGGTCTTGCTTAACCCGTCACGTCCCGAGCTATTTCGCACCTCCGACACCCCCCAATCCCGAGGTATTTTCGAAAAAACTTTTTTTTTGGCTAAAACCTCTGCTTTTGGTGAGAAACATCGAAAATTCATAGAGAAATCACTCACCTGAGGTTTAAAATACTCGATCCAGATAGCAGTACCTCCTTACCTTACTGGGTTTTCTAACAGGCTGGCACCAAAGAAAACGAGTTCTATGGGAGGGTAACTATTTCACCCCACTCATAAACGGTATTTATTTATTTACTTGGTACGAATTTATATGTAGTACGAGAGTATATTGGTTTTCAAACAGTAATATAGGCATTATAAGTATTGTTTCACTCACTAACTCATCACCATACCTGGTCTTTTTTTGCCACATTACCTGATCATCATTTCTGACTGTTTCTTCCTCTAATGCTATGTAAACTTTGTCCTCCACATTGTCATCGATTGGGGAATCACTCTGGCCCTGAATGTCTTCATTGGCCAGGTCACTGATAACAGGTGAATTGCCGAGACAATGGCGTGCAGGGGGGGGGAGGTTATGCGGTGTAAGGCATTGTCCCTGCTTGGCATCTTGTAGAGGAATAGAGGAAGGTGTCCCGTGTATATGTACGAAAAATCACGCGCAAAAATTGAAAATTGTGCAAATTATGAACTTTGCAATTGCGCAACGTACCAGTACGTCGACGGGACTGGCAAATGCAAAATGTTGCAACGTACCCATACGTCGACGGGACGCCTCGGGTTAAATACTGTATCTGAGTAACGATGAACTCTCTTGTGTAATTTTCCCAATATTTTTCCTCTCCCACAATTATTGCACATCCAGCAATTATTCTTAATAGTGCAACTGTGGCTTGCAGAAATCCCTTTCTGTTTTGGCAGGAAGCAAATTGGAAAAAAAAAAAATTGCTGTTTTCATCTGCTGTGAAATAGTTATGGAGGCTTCCAAGGAGAGGGCTTCAAATCAATTTCAACATCATTCAGGCTTTAGAGCTGTTGATAAGAGGAATGTTTTGTGGTAGGTGGGGGCACTCACCATCCACTCACTCGATGTAGTGCTGCTCTCGGGTGACTGTCCTTTCCTCTCTTCCTTCTTTCCTCTTCTGTCTCTCTTTCCTTTCTTTCCTCATCTGTCTGCAGGTGATTATGCTGAGTGACAAGGCAAATGGTTTCCTGTACACCAGGAAACCATTTACCATGCTGGGTGGTAACCATATAACTAAATTATGGCACCTGGTGGTTTAGTGGGTAATTCAGGTGCTCCAGCTGGATTGTGCCTGTGTAGGTTTTAATCCAAGGGGTGGTTGGAGTTTATTTCTCACATAATGGCACTCAGGGATGAGTGAGGCTGGCCACTCTCATCTTAAATATCAGGAACAACTTGCCTAGCCCCTGGCTCCTACACTCCTCATGGGGCAACACTGGATTAGATGATGAATGATAAGAAGAATCTTCCCAGACTCTTGAGAGATGGAGTGGTTGCTTTTCTTTTCTCCTGGTATAATGTCTCACAAGGTATTTTAACCTTCCCCTGGGATAGTCACTGTCTCATCTACTTGAAATGAACACCTGATAACATCATTCTCACACACTGCTAAAGGACCAGCTGGAACCCCTGTTGAGCTGTTCTCTTTGTAGCTGTGAGATGTGTTACTTGAACTTGTCTTGGCTGTTATGCTGGGGGAACATAGGAATAAAGAGGGAGCAGCTTGACTCAACTTTACATTCACAGTGAAAAAAAATGCAATCCTCTGCCTCGACTCAGGCAGCCTAACCAAATTCCATGGTCACAAACAGCTTCTTGTTTTCACTGCTATAAGGCGAGTTTGTCATTTATCACTTCTAGCCAGTGACAGCTTCAGGCCATAGATCTTAATGCTACACCTTGCCTCCACCCTCTGCGGTACACCCTTCATACAATAGAGGGGTCATACTGTTCTACGATGTTTTGGGAGAAAAATGTTTTTGCCCATTCCACATGTCCACTCCACACAGGGATGATGTTAATGGAAGGGACAATGAGCCACCACAACTGATAAGTGTGTGATTACAAAATTGGTGTCACAAATGTCACTGAAAAGTCTAATCAGGTCCAGTTAGGTCCATCCAGTTCAGTATTAGTCCACAAATTCCTTTATCAAATCTGGTTTGGTTAGATCAAATCAGGTTTTTTCTTGGACCACTCAAGTGCATTTAGGACTAATTAGGTCCAATCAGGTTCACCAGCGACACTTCAGATCCAGTCAGACCCATCTCATTCATTTCAGTCATGTCAGATCCATTCATGTCAGATAATGCCCATTCAGATCATTCATATTCATCAGACTTGGTAAATCATGTCAGATCCATTCAGGTCAGATAAGGCTCATTCAGATCTTTCATATACATCAGGCTTGATCAGACAAGTTCAGGCCAAAGGTCATTCAATTCCAGTTAGGTCCATTCGAGGCCTTCACAACCAATCAGGTTCAGTCATATTAGTTCGGATCCAGTGATATCCACATAGGTCAGCTTAGAGCAGCTTTAGTCATTCTATTTTATTTCAGCCATATTCAGACCTAAGTACAATCAGGTCTCATATGCTCTTTAATATCCTCACTGTTCACTACTACCTTTCATTCATTATTCTTCACACACTGCTTGCCTATGATATCCCTGTTTTCCGTCTTCATATGATCTCCCATCTTAAATATCATACTTCTTTCAACACTGTTTAGGTTATCCAGTAAAAGTCTCTGGGACTCAGATTCTGCTCTGTAGCCTACACCTCTTTTTTAGCCCTGTGCTTGGCGGCCAAGTATTCCTCTTTGTTACCACCCTTTTTCCATTCCCGCAATAGCATTCTTTTCTCCTTTAACTGCAGTTCTTACACTCTCATCTCACCACCATGTTGCCTTATGTCTTGGGTGGAGGGGTGGGCCCTTGTCCATCCACAATGAATTAGTAACTCAGGAGATTGTTCTTGAGAGCTCTGTAATGATCATTAACACTTCTGTCAACAATTCCCTGTTCAGCCACCACTTTATGTTTGTATTGTCCAACATACCCTAAATGCGAAAAAGAAATGTATAGAAGTTGAGGGAGCTACGGATGTGACAGTGATGATGATGATGAAGGCTATGTTGATAGTAATGATGAAAGTGATGATGAAAAGTGTTAACACAAAGGAATGAACAGCAGTAATATTTGACCACCAACATAAGCAAAAGATAAGTCTTGTGCAAATAGTGATAAATTATGATATGCATTAGTTCATATACTCAGCTTGTCAAGTTTTAAGTACTGTACAGTACTGATGTGATTATTAAGGATGTAATCAGCAACAGTAGTAGGATCACCAACAATAAAGTTATATTGCCAGTGCTGGGCAGGTGCGCAAACGCTTGCGCAAAGTGCATTTGCGCACCCTTGCGCTCCGGTGATATCGTTTGCGCATTGCACACCGCACGACACCATGTGCAATTTTGCGCTTGCGCACATGAAAAGGCAGGTGCACAGGCGCAAACTTAGTTGCGCTTGCACAACTAAATATGCACTTGCGCACCTGCCCTGTGGATTGCGCACTGCGCAATCCAGGGGACATGTGGTCTTCCAGGGGACACGTGGTCTTGGGAGCTTCCCACATGGCTGGACAAGGGATGGGGGAGGCTGGGGCGGGTCGCGAGGGTGGGTTGGTGGGGGGAGGTGGGAGGGAAGGGGGTAGTAGCATTTCTTAATATGCTTCAACAGAGATAATGTATTTTTAATATTTTTTAAATTATTATTATTAGTAAATAATAATTATAAATATGCACTATTTATTAAGATTAGCATATGCAATTCCTTACAAAAACCATTAAAACATATTTAAATCAAATATCCACAGCCTAATTGTTTATTAAGCTGTGGATATTTGATTTAAATACTCAGTTTTCATGATTTTTTATTTTTTGTAACGAATTACATATGCTATTGTATATCTATATTGAATTATTAAATAAATTGTCTTGACAAGGCAAGAGAGAGAGAGAGAGAGAGAGATAAAGAGCATTATTCTGAGAGAGAGAGAGAGAGAGAGAGAATAAATACGGGAATGGCAACGGAGCGTCCTTTTGAGTGAGGAGATAAGGCATAAACTTCGTCCCTCTTCTCTCTCTTATTCTCCATTCCTTCCCTCCTCTCTTATTCTCCATTTCCTCCTTCCTCTGTCGGAGAGAGAGAGAGAGAGAGAGAGATTGATGATACAGTAATCACGTGATCTTTGCCAATGCCTTGGTAAATATAGGTTGTTTTTCCCTGACAATGACCTACTGTACCTCAGTCACCGCGGGTGGTGGACAGGTTGCTAATTTAGTGATTTATTTAATTATACCAATATATATTTTACAGTATTTCCCACAAATATATGCAAATTATTTGCGCTAGCGCTTTGCGACATTGCACAAGCTAAATATTAGATTGCACACTTGCGCAAATTACAGATAATAGAAAATAACAATAATAAATAAAAGTAAGTAGGTATGCTGTTTTATTTAAATATTTCAATATTTTTCAGTAATTCCCAAAAATATATGCAAATGGTTTGCGCTTGCTTTTTGCGACATTGCGCAAGCTAAATATTTGTCAGATTGCGCATTTGCACTTGCGCAAGGTAGTGAACTGTGGATTGCGCTTTGCGCTTGCGCAAGGTCCTACTTCGTTTGCGCTGCACACCACTGTATATTGCAACTTCAGCAAGGGTGCAAGACAGAATAGTCGGCAAATTGTGGTAATTTGTCGCCGTTACCCATCAAATTTATGTTTTCTCTGTATGGTAACCCCACCCCCCAATGATGTCACAAAAGATAAGCGGGGAAGCAAAATGGTAGGGAGAGACTTCACTTAACTGGGATGACTGGAGAGGACCAAGGGCTGGTGGATGGAGATATGACGCTGGCATTGAGCATTTCCTGGACCTGCCAGTCTTCCTCGGCCTGTTGCTTGGGGTTTTTCCGCCGTGATGGTTGACAAATGGGTGGTCCTATGGTGTGGATTTCATGCGCCAGGTATGTGGTGTGGCCAATGTCTGCTGGTCCTGATGAGAAGAGGTCTTGGAAGTCCAGGAGGAGGTGTCAGAGGCTGTCAGCCTGGTGTGGCAAGAGATTTTCTTGTAGGGGGGGTAAGGTGGCAGGAGATGAGGGGGGATGTGCACGATTCAGCTTCTTCCATTTCACCGACCACTAATCCTCTGGGGAGGGTTGGGGGGGGTGGTGATGTTGGCAATGCGTACTGCGCCGAGGTGGGGGGGGGGGGAAGATGGGAGACAGCAGACAAGAGGAGTTGGTTCCAGAAGGCAGGTTAGGAGAGAATAGGATGGGGGTTCCGGTGGGTCTGTTCAGGTGAAGCCAGGCTTCTTAGTAAGGGAGGAGGCGATGGTAGCAGGGAACGTGGTATGTGGAGTGTGAGGGGTAGGGGACATAGGGGGCAGGCTAGAGGACATGGCGGTGGGGGGGGGGGTGCATGTGCAGAGTGACTGGGAAGGGGAGTCTGGAGGCTTCTGGAAGTGGAGACATTACTTGTGACAGTTGATGTTGGTACATATGTTTTGCAGGAGGTCCAGCCCTAAGTAGCCATCGTAGGCATGGCAGGTCGAATCAAAGATGATGAATTTGTGCTAGGTTGATACTTTCTGATGGGTATTGGCATGCAGGGCCTGGGTTTCCCCATGTGTCGGCAGGGGGCCATTGTGGTAGGTCTCCATATTATAATTGCAAATCATACTAGATAGATAGATAAATAGATAGATAGAGAGACAGATAGAAGCAGGAAGTCAAATGATGAGAAGGTGTTGTGTCTGCGAGAATCGTGCAATGCTAAACATGCTTACACTGAGGAAAGCTGACTACAGCGGCCAGTAAGGAGATGATGCAGTTAGCTGTCAGCAGTCCTCTCGTGAACAAACACCCACGAGGAACACATGTGACACACCCCTGCTATACCAGAATTTAGGAAAGAGTCAGACCTAGATTAGCCACCGAACAGGCTAGACAGAAGGAGACAAGCGACCCTAGAGAGAGGTCGAGACGGAGATTAGCCTTAGAACAGAAAGAGAGAGAGATAGCGAGACAGGGAGGTAGCTACCCGGGAATTATACTCTTATACCTGTTTAATATTTCCAAGACAAATAAAAATAGTCCCATACTATTCTTTACCTCTCCCGTCACTACATGACATCTGGTGGGGAAACTACTACAAGATATAAAAGCCGCTCGACCACAAGTCTAAAATATACTTCTCTACAAGTAACTACAAAGTCTTTACGACACCATACCCCACATCTACGAGGTGAGCTGAAGTGAGGAGAAGTGGGCTGAAAGCTGTGACATGGTGTGAGTAGAAATGACTATAGAGGCAGGATCTGGCTGCTCCCATGTTAACTAGTAGCCTCGCTTTTACCCCATTCAGTTTCATCTTGTCATAGACTGGGGGACAGTATTTTTGTGCAGTGGCCCCCTCCACCGTGGGGAGGTGTGGGGGCGGTCCTAAAAATCCAGCTGTTGTGGGGCTCCACTTCCCTGGGATCGGCGTAGTCGGCGGGTGGGTTGTCGTTCTCGGCGCACTCATCATCTAGGGTGGAGACTTTGTGGCACCCTTGGGTGGTTGGTCTGCGCCGGGCAGCTTTTAGCTGTTCATGTATGTTGTGACTAGGGCATCAGTGACTACAGGTGGAGAATTCCCATGGGCTGATAGAAATAAGGTTAGTATTCTCCTTAGGGGCAGGGCATCTTTTGGTAGGGAGTGCCCTGGGTATAGTGGATGTTGCTGAAGGGCTTGTGTGGGTGGGTGGGGTCCGTGGTTTGGGGTGCGGTGCCCTCTGTGTTGGGAATTTGCTGACTGCGCCGATGTGCTGTGGCATGGTGCAAGTGGCTAGAAGGCGTCTAACCAGGTGGACGTCTTTTTCGAGGTTTCCTGTCTGGTCATAGATTGTGAAATGTTACCTTATGGCGCTGGGGAGGATCCTCAACAAGGTATTGAAGATATGTTGTTCTCGGGTGGCCGTGTCGGTCTCCAGGTAAGCGGCAGTGACGAGTTGCCTGGCCTGGATGAGTGTATCGTCCAGGTTCCCATCGTAGGTGACGGTGTCGAGCTAAAGTGATGGCTTCCCCTAGGGATGACGTGGCTGCCTGGGTCATGATTTGCATAAACTGTGCCCATGTCAGCTCCGGGACAATCTTCGTGGCGATGCTTGACACCGGTTTTCCCAAGTGTGGTAGAGTAACTGCTATTTTCTCCCTGTCGTGGTCGAATGCAATGTCCAGTAGTGGTTTAATCATGCACATGTATGTGTTTTATGTCGCATTGTTCAGGGTCAAATTTTGGCAATTGTACATGCTGTTTGGCTGCCATTTTGTTAGACTTTCCTTTTCGTTCCTTGTTGCTCTCTGAACAGGACAAGAACCACCGCTAGCCACCAGTGTTATGCTCCATGTTCAGAGCTCAACTCCTTGCTCTCTGTGCATGAGCAACTGGTCTGGGGCTCCCTTCAAGACCGGATCGAGAGCATGCAACTAGAGGAACAGGGCATAAAAACTCGGGTCAACCAACCTTACACGTATACTGTATTACCACAAAGATATACAATGCTGGACACAATACAATGTATGGATTAAACACACTATTAGAGACACAGAGGACCCGGGTTGGGCTACCAGTGACTGGGCAGCTGCAGGTGTTGTCCAGGTGTGGGAGGGGTCCCATCAGGTGTGCTCTCTCACAGGAGACACGAGACCACCATCAGGAGCTTGGTCGTCCGAAGTGGGCTGCTGGG
Source organism: Coenobita brevimanus (assembly GCF_032717465.1). NCBI lineage: Eukaryota > Metazoa > Arthropoda > Malacostraca > Decapoda > Coenobitidae > Coenobita > Coenobita brevimanus. The sequence goes on along the minus strand of NC_136959.1, from coordinate 54,426,715 downwards.
AGGTGTAGAGGGAGGCCTTTCCCTGGTGGGGCCTCGGTGGGTAGGTTGGCCCTGAGGACTGTGGCCGAACAGGGCTAGCAGGTGCGCTTCCCTGCACCTGTTCCTGGAGGAGGACTGCTAGACGGTGGAGCTGGGGAGGTCTCGGCCAGGAGTCCCGGGGATGCCCTTGGGTGGCTGGGGGCTGCAGCCTCGCTCGGGCTGAGAGACCATCAAGGGCTACCTGTGACGTCTCTTCCTCCGGGAGTCCAACAGTGAGGGGCAACGTAGGGGTGCCAGCTACAGTGAGCGTATCCCCAGACACACTACGGGGCTGTTCCAGATCCTTTCCAGCTGCAACTCCACTGGGGGGCTAGCTCTGTGGGGAGAACGAGAGGGGTGTCCCACATGGCCTCTGGAGGGGTGAGGCGAGCAAGTAACGTTACCCTTGAGGGGCATCACAGAGGTAGTGGACAAGGAAAGGACAATGGCCGTTCCCTCCCCGACGAGCATGGGGTGCTGCTGTGGTTCCGCTGGACCCTGGGACAGGAGGTGAGAGAAGGACGGTGGTCGTTCTCTCCCCGGTGTGGACGGTGGCCTTTGCCGTGGTCTTGCTCCCCGTAGAGGCAGCAGATGAGGAAAGGGTGGTGGCCGTTCCCTCCCCAACGGACACGGGGCGCCGCCGGGGTTCTGTTTGTGCCTGTGGGGGAGGCAGGTGAGAGATGGACGATGGCCGTTCTCTCCTCGGCGAGGACGGTGGCCATCGCCGCGGTTCTGCCTTGTCCTGGGACAGCAGGTGAGAGAAGGATGGTGGCCGTTCTCTCCCCAGCGAGGACAGTGGCCATTGCCTTGGTTCAGCTCCCAGTGGAGGCTACAAGGGAAGGACAACAGTCGTTTCCTCCCCGGTGGGTACAGTGGACGGTGCCGCGGTCCTGCTGGGAGTGGTAGATGAGAAGCGTATGGTGGCCATCTTCTCCCCGAAGTGGACGGAGGCCGTCGTCACGGTTCTTCCTGGGACTGTTAAGGAACAAGTCCCACCCCGTTCCTGGCGAGTGCTGGTCTGGCCTGAGCGTAGTGTGGCGGGGTGGCGTACTTCCTGCGGGCTCCATTGAGGGGAAGAGGGGCGTCTCGTGACGGGACGTATGCCCGTTTGGATCGGGCCCTTTCCGTGCTTCCCTGTGGTCTCCCCTTGGTGCTGGTCTTCCCGGTGCTGGTATTTCACTTTCCAACCTGGGGACACAATTGGCCCCAAGGGTGCTCCGTCAATTGTCATACCCAAACGTACAGGTAACTTGCGAGGCTAGTGTCGCCCAACCGCAACGTGGTGATGGTAACATCAAGACAGGGATGGCGTGCCCAAGGGATGTGCAGAGGAGTCTGCATAAACGCCCCAGGTGGGAGGCAAGAGATCAGTCGCAGGGTCTGCATTCTAGTTCGTCATGCAGGCACCGTGTGCGGGGTTAGGGAATGAGGTGGGATCAGCGCTCGCCTTTGCGCCTGGAATTTCGTTGCCAAGGATCACTCCATGTTAGGGGATCTATTATAGGCGAAAGCGCCGGGGGATGGGAAGGCAAGGAGAAAGAGGCGCTACAAAATAGTATGGAGAAGCCTGACATGAGTCCTTGGACGATCTAAGAAGAGGGTGGGTGAAGACTGGATCAGTATAAAGCCCATCGGTTGGGGCTGGAAAAGGTCCATACACTCAAGGGCCTGGAGGATGGCAAGGAGTTTCGCAGTCAGGACGTCATGCCGTCCATTGAAAGACCAAGTATGGCGTAAGGAAAGGTCCTAAAAGTTGGCCGCCGAGGCAAAGGATGACAAGGGGAAAGTGGGATTCATCCGTGTGTCCGAACAAAATGATTTTAGCAGATGCTCTTTACTTCGTTCGTACACGTTGGTTGACATCTGTCGAAACTCGTTGACTTTGTGGTATCGCCATATTTTGGGCTTTACTTATTGTGTATTTATTTATTTTTTTATGTCAGATGGTTTGACGAATGTTTTCATGGGAAACGATTTTCCTATGAGAAATCGTCGTTAAAGCTTTGAGAACGAACGCTAGGCCTAGTAAACAACACAGACGGAGTGGAGCAGGTAGTACTCTGTACTCAGTAGATAAATAGAAGACCGTGTGTGAACTGCGTTTATCATGACGGCCGAGGGGAGTAAACAGTAAGTGCCGGCCTAACGTTATCACTTTGTGCCGTATAACCACCGTAAGGTAGGGAATATATGTGAGATATTTTGAGAAACCTGCAAACATGTAGGCATTACCAGGACTGTTCTCTGCAACCTGAGTGACCCAGACATAAATAAATATCCTCGTTTATTATACAGAATTTACCATTATACACCTTGTTAGTATTATTTTACTCTGCTAAGGTACATAGCTCAGTCTTTTCCATTGATAATATTTGATTGCCTTTGCTGTCCCATTTGACTGGCATACAGTACCTGCAGATTTGCGCAACCCTTGTTTTCCTTTATGCGGCTCCTCACACTGCCTGACTAACCAGTGTAAAAAGGGTAGCCAACCAGGTGAGCAAACCAGGTGTGTAATCTAATTAGCCGGTCAGTTTATAGTATCGGTCCCACAATGATTTTTTTCATCCAACCTGGGTGTTTCTAATTGTTTTTGGTGTGATCCCTTCGATTTTGACCTTGATTTCTGTCGGAAATCTGTAGTTTCTGAGATGTGACCCATTTTCTGTTATCACAGAAACTACTGATTTTTGACAAATTTAAGTCAAAATCATCAATAATCACACCAAAAACCATTGGGAACACCCAGGTTGGATGTCATTTCAATACTGGAAGCCCTGGGAAGAGGGTACAGGGTTTGAAATAAGTAGAATAATCCCAACCTAACGTAATCTGACCTAACCTAACCAACCTAACCTAACCTAATCTAACCAACCTAACTATAGTTGTGACAGCGAGAGGTGGTGGAGAAGCTCGTCCCACTCTCTTCCCACTGGAATGCCTGTGATTGGTGGATGGAGGGATGGGAGGTGCATGGGTGAGGTTAGGAGTCCATTTGATGACCAGTACAGGTGTACTGTCTAATCTGGAAAGACATCTTCACCTGTCTGGTGCTATTCTCTCTCTCTCTCTCTCTCTCTCTCACTTTGTATGTACATATGTACGTTTTTTCTTAAAATTTATTGTTGTGTGTTTCCATTATATTTTCTAATCTCTTTTCATGGCATTGAAATACAAAGGAAAATACTGTATTTCTCATGCTGTACTGATACCAATCAGTCTCTCTTCATAATGCTCACTAAGTCATCTGTGATTCATCACTGTATTTAAGAACCTTAAATGTACTGTACCTGCCTCCCCTCTTCAACCCATCTCTCTTTCTCTCTCTCTGTCGAGCAAAAAAAGGAAACATAAGAGGGGTATAGATAAATGATTTGATGTAGATAAGTTTCATAACACATAAGGAAGAGGGACGCCAAAATTGAAGGCAGCCAAGAGTGTGTGTGACCTGAGGAGGGAGGCCAATTCTTGAGGGACAATTTAATCTGGTGTGTGTGTGTGTGTGTGTGTGTGTGTGTGTGTGTGTAATTCACCCGGTCGGTCAGGATCACTTGATGGTCGTGATCGTCAGCTTTTACCCTCCCGGAAGGGAGCTTAGAGCTCATATAGTCCGATCTAAGGGCAAGGCTGTGACCTTCACACACGCACACACCCATCCCCTTGCTCAAGGGGGACAGTAACCACCCACTTCGTCAGTGAAACTTTTCGCAACCTGAGCGAGGCGCGAACTCCCGTCCACCAGTTGGCAAGCGAGAACGTTACCACTGCACCAGCGAGCGGTGTGTGTGTGTGTGTGTGTGTGTGTGTGTCTCCCTCTCTCTATTATACTCCAGGACTCGTACACTCTGCTTCACGTCAGTAAAGTCATTACCGGTATATGCTATCCCTGCACTTCCACTGTCCTTCTTTCACTCAATTTTTATTTTCCCCCAGCTTTTCACTCCTTTCAGTGTCTCTTAAACGTAGCGTACCAGCGTACAGTGCCTCATTCCTTTCGTCCCATACTCTACCAACACTCCTCCCATTCTGTCTGTCTGTCTGTCTGTCTCTGAGAGAGAGAGAGCAACAGAGGGAAGAAAGGGGTTTAGGAGTTGCAAGTATGGCCAGGTAATCCCTTCGGCTCTCCATGAAAACCCCCAGGGACATGAGCGTATAGCCTGAGGGAATGTTTGCCTCTGTTTCCTCTGTACAGTATTTTGCATCATGCCTCTTCACCTCACCTTCCAGTCACTTTGTCTGCTTGTCCGACGGAATGCTTTGCTTTTGGTTTATGGTGTATACTGTATGTCCTTGCTAATGCTTGACTTCTAAAATATTAACTTAGCATACTGATGTACAGTACACTCGATCAAAAAAATATATTAAAATAAAAATCTTGACTCGGGTGAACAATGTTTTCACAATGAGCGATGCTCCTGTTTGTGTTGGTTTAAGCCAGTTTGTTCTGAATGAATGTTTCCCAGCCATATGGAACATAAATCTTTCTGTATGGTTTGTTGAGGAAAATAGCTGAGATTCACAAGCATGAGAATTTTACTCAAGAATACTTTCAAAAGTTTCTTCCACTGTTAAAGTGACAAAGATTACTTTATGATCGTGTACACTCATTGCACACTCTCTGTCTCTCTCTCTCTCTTTCTCTCTCCCCGTTCCTGATTTTGGCTTATGATGAGTACCATACTGTCCTTTCTAATGCTTTACTCTTTATATATTTTTACTAGCCTTTCATATTCTAGAATATCAACATGCACACTTGTATGTATTGTAATATACCATAGGTAATATTCTATGTATGCATATTAACTGTTGTAACCAATAAATAAAGCTTCGAACGTTGGTGATCAATTTGGTGATAGTACTAGAGTGAAATATAAGTGCCGTCACACCTCCCTGTTCTGCTCATCTTTGTAGACCAATCGGGGACGAGAGAAGGAAAGCCTTTTCCTTACTCCTTCCTGAGGGAGGCGCTTCTCCACCACCTCTTGCTGTCGCGAGTATACCTAACCTAACTTAACCAAACCGAACCGAACCTAACTTAACCAAACCGAACCTAACCTAACCTAACCAACCTAACCTAACCTAACCTAACCTAACCTAACCTAACCTAAACTCCCCCCAACAAGGTCTAACTTACTTTACTCTGGAGATGGTGGGTCAGACTCCACTGGCAGCACACCCAGAGATGCTTTTCTTGTTGCAACTGAAGTCGTATGTGACAGTGAGGACACTCCACCTCACTTTGATGGACGCTGTGCCGATGCAGAAAATTGACGGAAGCATCATGGTTTTGGTAAAAAGCCTTGAAAATCTCCTAAGGCTTTAACGCACATCAGTACACTGGAGAGACATGGCGGGACAGACTTTTGAACCTGGCGGAGTGCGGGAAACTTTGCTCATTGGTGGAAGGAACTTGGTTGATGAAGAGCGAGGGGTAGCTGAGATTGGCTTTCACAATTCACGTGATTCTAATGCTGTCAAGTTGGTGTAAAACATCATCAAATACATATAAAATGGTTTAAAATGTATATAAAAAACTGACAACAATGTAAGGGGGACTGCTGGTGGTAAACATGGCTGCATGGCAGCACGGCCCAGGCTCTTGCTGTACTGAAAGAAAAAATCAATAATCATGTAAACCGTTCATTTCCGAGAGCAACGACACATCCTGGTGAGTACAGCAGCATGAGGTGCATAGGCTGATAGGTAGAATAAGTTCGAGTTTTCTGTGGGACCGATACTCTGGTTTGACCAATTAGCCTACACTTTTGACACTGTCAGAAGTGGGGGAGGGTTTTGAAGATATGGGAAACTGGAGAGTTAAAAACAAATCATGATGAGGGGCCAGTAAATGAATTAATTTTATTTTTTTTAATATGGGGAAATCCTGTGCTAGACCTTCATAGATCAGATAGCCCTGCAAGGTGACAGGAGAGCACTACCTCTCCCAGCAGGGCAGCTACCCGTGCCGAGGTGTTTTCGACCCTTTGGTCTTGAGTCAGGTGCCCTACCACTGAGCCACCCTGCCTCCAAAATAAATGAATGACAATAACCTAAAATCCAAGTCCCCTTTTGGAAGCTGAAAACTGTAGGGGAACTCCTATGCATAAAATTTACAGTTGTACATTTAGACAGGGTAGTAGGGAGTCTGGGAATGAAAGATAAAAATGGTAGAGTGTTAGTGTAAACGGGAGAGAAGGTGAGCAGATGGAGAGAACGCTTTAAGGAATTGTTGGACATAGAGAATGAAAATAATGCAAGTATAAGTGGATGGGGAATGGCTGGGAGAAGGAGTGAGTTAAGAAAGGAGGAGATCAGTAGGATGGAAGTAGTAGAAGCAATGAAGGAAGTAAGAATGGGGGAAGCCTCAGGAACTGATGGTGTGTGTGGTTAAACACTGAAGCATGGGGGAGAGGTAGAATGGATACAGTATGGAAGATATGCAGATTGGCCTGGGAGGAAGGTAGAGTCCTGGAGGATTGGAAGCCAGGTATAAGTATTTCCCTGTACAGTGGAAAAGGAGAAAAAGAAGTGTGTGGTAATCACTGGGGCATTTGTCTTCTTAGTGTAATAGCAAAAATACATAGTAGGATATTTATCGACAGGTTAGGGAAATAAAAGAGGAATTAGTTGGAGAAGAACAGAGAGGTTTTTAGGAAGGGAAGAGGTTGCATAGATCAAATATTCATCCCAATGTCTTTAGTAGAAAAATTTTCTGGAGGAGGGAAAGATTGTATGCAGCCTCCAATGGATTTGGAGAAAGCAAATGACAGAGTGGATAGACAAGGAATGTGAAAAATATGAAGAGTATATGGAGTCAATGGGAAGCTGTTCAATGCTGTGAAGAGTATGTATGAGGATGCTAAGGCTGCAGTGCATGTGGATAGAATTGAGTGAACTTTTCTGTCTGAATGTTGGATTGAAGCAGGGATGTATCATGTCTTCATAGTTTTTCAATCTGTGTATGGATGGAGTTATAAGAGAGATACAAGGTAGGGCAATGGATGTTGGCCTGGCTCTAATGAAAGGGCAGTGTTTGGAAACTCCCTCTTCTGTTGTTTGCAGATGATAATGTATTGTTAAATGAAGATGAAGGGGAATTTCAAGGCTTGGTGAATGAATTTGGGAGTGTGTAAGAAACAGAATCTAAAGGCGAATGTAGAGAAGACCATACAGTATGTATTGTTAAGTGAGGACAAAGGGAAACTGTAAAGCTTGATGAATGAGATTGGGAGATTGTGTAAGAAATAGAATCTGAAGGTGAATGTAGGGAAGAGTAAAGTTGTGGTCTTCAAGAGAAATGAAGTCACCGAGTGCACAGTTAGGTTGGATGATGAGGAAATGGAAAATGTGAGTTCATTTAAGTACTGTACTTGGGTAGTGTGATGAGTAAGGATGGAAATTTAGAGAATGAAGTGCTTGAAAGGTTACAACTGGAAAAAAAAGTTTGCTGGTTCTTTGAAAGCTGTGGTAAGAAATTGGGAAGTGAAAAAGTCACTGCATGATAGTATTGTGACACCAGATCTAACGTATGGAAGTGAAGCTTGGACCTTATTGGAAGGATACAAGTCAAGAGTGAGAGCAGTGGAAATGAGTTATCTGAGAGGCACATGTGGAGTTACATGGAGAAACAGATCAACAAATGAGGAAGTAAAAAAGTGTTGTGGTGTGAATGTGGATGTGATAGAAAGTATTAGTAGAAATACATTGAGGTGGTTTGGCCGTATGGTGAGGACAGAGAGACTAACGAGGCGAGTGTATGTGAATGAGGTGGAGGGGGGGAGAGGGAGGTGGGAGACTGAGGATGAGATGGAGGGATGGAGAGGTGAGTGTGAGCTAGGTGGGGGGCAGCGAAATGGTGGGAGACAGGGCGACATGGAGGTGATTTGTTTGTGGCTGCTCCTTATGGGGTTGAGGCATCTGGCTATAAATAGATAGATAGATAGACAAGAGTAAAATGGTTTACAAGTGGCAGTATATGGATGATACAAATCTCATGCATTTTTTATCGTGGTATGTTTCAGGTATGGATTGATAATACCCAACAAGACGAAGAATACTGCCAGCTTAGGTACCCGCAAGCTCAACCCTCTCGTGGACTCTGACGATGAACTGGAACGAGATGAAGAATGTCCGCTTAACTGGGTCGAGGCCTCACTGAAGGTGTTGTCCCCTGTCACTTTTTTTTTTTTTTTTTTTTCTCCAGTGCTTGTGACTGTTTGTGTTCTGTTATTTCTTTCTGTGTTTAAATCAGATCATTTTTTGCACCTTATGCTGTTTCTTTGGTAGCACCAGAATGGTTTTAAGGAATGTATGGCATCTTCCCACTACTGTCACCACACCATTTTCAGTCATGTTCCTCCAGTTCACTTAGAGTTTGGTGCCATAGTAACCATAGCCTGGCCTTGTGGCCACCCCCCCCCACTCCTTGGGCTCCACAGGGCCTAAAAAGGGTAGAATGGGATTGGCCATTACTTTTTTTTTTTTAACCCCTCCGTGGCCGAAGGCCTGGAATTTTCCGTGCACACCAGGCCGACGCCGGGGCCATTTTTTGAAGTTTTGAAAATTGATTTTTTTTTTTTTTTTTTCTTGCCATATTGAAGAGAAAGTAGTTCAGATGCACCTAACAGTGCAATCCCAGCTTCCTAGATGCATTTTATTGCTTGCAATGGAGCGCGGAAGTTGCAGAAATATCGGCTACCGATATCCGCTGCCCAGGGGCGAGCCACAACGCAACTGGGCAGGTGTTGTTATTTTTTTTTTACCTCCCAAAACAATACAAATGGTGCTGAAATGTTGTGCATATATGAGATATGATGATATTGAATGGTTTCAGTACATAATCTGTTAGGAATGGCTGGAAAAATAAATTGTTATGAATACTTTTGCACTTGCTTTGATATGAAATATGTTTATGGTAGTTTCAAGTTATTTTTTACGTTATCCTTGTGCCCATGCTTGGAAAAGGGAGCAAAAGAGTTGAATATTCAGTTCTGAATGAGAAAACTGCACTTCCTCCAAGGTTAGACTCTGCCACAGGAGAATAAAGTGGAGGGTCAGATCCGATTAGCAATGTGGAGGTTGAGTCGCAACTTCGAGCTCCCACACCACGAGCATGGCTAAAAATAGAATCGTAATGCAGTTTCAGAAGTCTGATTATTAGGAATACAGATACAAAGCAGAAATAAATGAGTTTACAGACGGGGGGAAACGTATTTTTTCTATAATAACATGTTCATCTTCCTCTATCATTTTACGTTCATCTTTATCAATTTACCTTGTTATTTTCGCAATATATATTGCTGTCTCATAAACAGGGTGGTTGTGTGTGTTTTGCAAGGGAGGAAAAAGATTGTATTTTCTGTCTGGGTTGAGATAATGGGTGTAACTATGTGTTTTTAGGCACGGCCACGAGCGAAAAAATCGTACATCCACTGATCATGACAGCAGGTGGTGAACTGACAGATGATATGTGAGAGGGTGAAGTCAAGGTCAGTCTCATGTCCCAGATTTTCGTTCACTTCCCGAAGGTTTTCACAGTTTTCTACAAGTTGCACTGCATCAAATGATCCAAACCATTACAACAAACCTGAGCAAATAGGTTAAGATACCAAGACAAAAATGTATTTTTCACTTATTATCATGTCTTTTCTGTATGTGCCAGTATTGCTTCATAATCGTAAGCAGGTGGTTGTGAGTGATTTGCAAGAGAGGACAAAGATGATATGTTCTGCCTGGGTTGAGATAATGGGTGTAGTTGTGCTTGTTTAAGCATGGCTAGGAGCGAAAAAATAAAAAATCCACTCATCACAGCAGCAGGATTTGAACTGCTTAATGAGGTGTATGGAAGTGTAGTGTAGGTCAGTGTGAAAACGTTCAGAACGTTCGTTCACCTCCCCAAAATTTTTGCAGTTTTTTATAGGCCGTGCTCAAACGATGCCTGCGGCCATTGGTCGGCTAAACGTCATTCGACGCCGGTGGCCTTGGAGGGGTTAATCTGTTTTTTACTGGTACAGTAAAAATAATAATCTTGGTATTGATAAGATCATTGAAAGCTGATGCTTTACGTAAGAATGCGATATCCATTAAGGAATTGTCAAGTGTTTAGCATGGGACTCGGATTAACCATAGCACTAGTCTTTTTATGAATACAGGCCCCAAGCCAACAAAGTAAACATTGCGTGGTACGTGGAAGAATCAAGGGCTGAACTGATAGGCAGCACATGAGCAGTGCCAAATTGGTCTTGTGTGTGTGATCTTTTATGTCATTTATTTCATGAGTCTATACCTGTACAAAGTTAGATGCCTATGTAGCTATTGTTTATTTACACACAAACAGAAGAATAGTTGTAGGAATAGCAGAAGCATTTAGTGCATTCGGTGGAGGTAATCAACGGCATCATTGTTATCCTGAGGCTCGTGGGTGAGCTGAGGGAAGGTTCAGTAACATGTGATACTGTAACACAATAGAGGGAGAATTACTCAACAGCATGCCAACTGAAATGGACCAAACACTCATTCACTCACCATTCAAACCCCCAGTATTTTGTCTTTCTTATGGTCAAGTCCTATTTGTCAAGAGATTTTTTTACCTCTGGGGAGGCAAGGTTTATGATGGTTGAGTTGAGAGGTAGGATGGGACTGGAGTGTACAGTATTGGTGTTGTGATGGGGAGAGGTAGATTGAGGTGGTTTGGGCATGTGAAGAGGATGGGGGATGATAATTGGATGCAGAAAGTGAGAAGTGTTAATATTAGGGGTGGGGTTGTGAGGGGTAGGCCCAAAAAGACCTGGGACGAGGTCATTAAGTGTGACCTCAGGGTTAAGGGACTGAACAGGGAGGTTGCCAGAGATCGAGCAGCATGGAGAGCTGCTATTAGGTGACCAAGGCCGACGCATGCAAGCATGTTGGAGCCTTCAAAAATGAAAACGATTTCTTTCTCAAATGAATATATAGTATTGTTATCTTGACCACTCTGTGCACTTTACACACATCCTTCAATAGTCCCCTTCTCAATGATTTTACCCTTGACTTTCCATTCGCATGCCACACCAAAATCTTGCACTCATACATTAGTGTGGACACCAAATCACCTTTGTGCAGCCCTTCTGTAGCCTACATACTTATATCTCCATTGTAGAACCTGTCACTACTTCCTTGTGCTACTCTAATTTCCACTTCCTTTGCACATTTACAATACAGCATGCCCCCGTTTTATGATGAGGATGCGTTTGAAAAAATCCATTACATACAGCTTTCTTGTATATCGAGTCAGTTATAATATGGGTTCACTGGGGAATACTTATTTACCAAAGGGTCACCCACCCAACATAGTCAAAGAATAAATTTCCAGCTCACCTGAAGTGGTTGTTATTTCACTTCACTGCACTTCACCCACCAAAAATGTCTTAAAAACAAGTTCCCAGCGCACCTAAACTGGTGGTTATTTTGCTCCACTGCAGTTCACTTGCTACTTGAACTCTGTTGTTCAGTCAGTGACACAAGCATGCCTGATAGTAACGAGTGGAAAGGCTATCTTTGAACAAACAGATGACTGTAGACTTGCATGAGGGCAATCGTATATGCAAAAATAGTGACTGTATATCTATCAGTGAGGCTTCGTATGGGGTCATAATCATCACATAAGCAAAAATTCTATTTTTTATTGAAAGAAGATCAAAAAATTTTCAGTGTCATATAAGCAATTTATTGCATACAGGTTCATCATACAGCGAGGGTCTGCCATATCTCTCTTATCTGTTACTACACTTAGGTACTTTAACTCCCATACTTGTTCGTCACCTTCTCTCAGTAACCTTCATTTTGCTCTTACCTACAGTTACAGTCAAAGCATGGCACAAACATCAGAAAAAATCTGAACCAGTCTGCAAAGCTCCTGTTCTCAATTACCAAGCAACTCCGCATCATCTGCATACATCAGATTTGAGACATTCTGCACTTCACATGCTTTACTGTCCTCATCCTGTTCTTCTCAGTGAAGAAATGAATAAGAATGAAAGAAAAAAATTGTAATTTCCTATAGACTATATTCATTGAAATTCATCATCTTCATTCATTTATTCTGTGCCGGCAAAAGTCACACCCAGTCATGTGTATGCTTTTGCCCTGTTTACTTTTGTAATTCCACCTCAAGCTCAACACTTATGTCTGGTAAAATTAAGGGAAAATGCCTGTGAGAACAGTACTTTGTTGCATAATTTTGAAATATGGGTCTGTATGATATTACTGTATGATATGTGGTTCTGTATATCTGTGACCTTTTTTCAGTACAGTATTTATATCAGTGCAATGAAATCCATCCGCAGTTGATGTGAGCCAGGAGCCTATAATATTGTTAGGAACATCCTACAGGGCATATGCAGATAATTTAAATATAGATACAGTATTGAGAATCTGTTATAAACTTATCACCTCTTTATTTATTTTTTCTTCCTTTCCCATCTTAGCATGCACTCTATCAGTATGGTACCTAACTTCAGTCTTTCTTGTTTCTGTATATTTCTTATTCTCTGCAGTATGCATCCCAGATCAAAGAGTGGTCCAGCTATAGCAGACCCTTCAGATACGCAGCTGAAGTGTTCTAGGATGCTACGCAAAAGAGCCTGTGCATCCAGAGATCCATAGCTCTTTATAAATATGTAATGTTTTAACCAGCTCTTAGGCCTGTGACCCCCAACTTGCTTACTGAAGATCCTCTGTGACCCCAACTAAAATTCTGTCCGAGGGCACAGCCTGCTATATAGGGGTAGAGCATAGGACAGTGACGGTAGAGAGATTTAAAAGAATTTTAAAAAGTGGAAAATGATCTTCGTGCAGGTAGTTTCATCCATCAAGGTCCCCTTTCTGAAACAACACTTTGCAACCTACATAATTTTTCATGCAATAGACGTCCGTGGTATTGCTTTTTTTGACAATGTAAGGTGATTCCATGCACATAGAGTTCATGTGTCATGGGAAAAGCTTAGCATCACCAGTGTTTACCCTGTTTTTTTTTTTTTTTTTTTTTTTTTTTTTTTTTTTTAAAGACCTCATTCATATTTTATAGTGTGTGCTTATTACATCCATTGATTAAATGGTTAATTAGAAATTTCATGAAGCAACCAAAAACTGTGCGCTTCACATTTACAAACTGAGCCATCCCTGCAACACATAAGACATGAGAGTGCAATATATGGACCACCTTGCACAACTTACCATTGTTTTATGATGATGTGTTTGAAAAAATCCATTGCATAATTATTTATCGTATATTGTGTCAGATCATAACATGGGTTCAATGGGGATATGTTCTTGGCCATGGGTCACCCATCTAATAAAGTCTAAAAGCAAGTTTACAACTCACCTAAACTGGTTGTTATTTCACTTCACATTTACTTGCTACCTCCTACCATAAATAAATTTTAAAAGTTTCCAGCACATCTGTACTGGTAGATATTCTACTCCACTGTAGTTTATGTGCCACTTGAACTCCAACACCACACCATTGTTCCATCACTGACACTAACACTCCTGATAGCGATGAGTGGAAAGGCCATCTTGGAACAAACCAGTGACTGTAGACTTGGGTGATGGTGATCATATAAGCAAAAATAGCAATCATATATTGACCAGCAAGGTTTCGTATACGCCATATCGTTTATAAGGGCCTCGGTTACCTAATGGTGGCTCTTGATGTTACTTGATCTCTGGCGGCCTCTCTGTTCAGTCCTTTATCCCTGAGGTCACACTCCACAACCTTGTTCCAAGTCTTTTTCGGTCTGCCTCTTGCAACCCTACTCCCAGCATTCACGCTTTTCACTTTCTGCGCCCAATTGTCATATTCCATCCTCTTCACATGTCCCAAACTACCTCAATCTGCCTCTCCTCACCACAGCACCAATACACTCCAATCCCATCCTTCCTCGCAACTCTTTAATTGTACACTAGCCCCCCCAGGCTGTGCATTCAAGGACGCACCACACATCCATCTAATCATTGTCATTTCTGTATGTTTGAGTTTACAAGTATCCTCTTCCTTTACAGCCAAGGTCTCACTACCATGCAGCATTACACTCCTGACACATGCCACATACTGAGATCCCTTAGGATGGAGGGAGAGCTCTCTCAGTGTCAGGAGAGGCATCAGCTCCCTATCTTCCCCCAACCACTCCTTACTCTCGTCACAGAGCTAGTTACAGCTCCACCTCCAGCATGTAACATGTCCTTCAAATAACAAAACTCATCCACACACTAAAGAGACTCATCAGCAAGATCAATCCTTTCACGCGTGACAGTGTCTATAAGCTTTCCCCAACACACTGCACACACGAAATCGTATCTCTGACTGGGGTAAAAATAATCTGGTTGTTTTTAATGCATCAGAGACTCAGTTTTTACACCTATCAATCCGACAAAATCTTCCACAGCTATACCCGCTAATGTTTAATAATATTCAGCTTAATCCTGCGTCATCCTTGAACATGCATGGGGTTTCATTTACTTGGGACTTATCTTGGAATGACCATATTACATCTCTTGTAAAATCTGCTTCCAAGAGATTAGGTGTGCTAAGCCAACTCCGTTCCTTCTTTACATCTGCACAATTGTTGACTCTATACAGGGGTTTTATCCGCCCCTGTGTGGAGTACAACTCTCATGTGTGGGGAGGCTCCCCACATACAGCTCTTCTCAATAGGGTGGAGTCAAAGGCTTTTCGTCTCATTAACTCTCCTCCTCTTACTGGCTGCCTTCAACCTCTTTCTCTTCACCGCATTGTTGCATCGTTATCTCTTTTCTATCGCTACTTCAATGGTCACTGCTCCTCTGAACTGTCTGCATGCATTCCTCTACCTCTATGATGGGCGCTTAGCACCCATCAAGCATGAAACTCTCATCCCTTTTCTGTCCAACTCTCAAATGCAAGAGTTAACCGTTACTCACAGTCCTTCATTTATGCAACAGATCAACTCTGGAACTGTCTCCCTTATTCTGTATTTCTTGCTTCCTATGATCTCCAGTCTTTCAAATGCAGTGTGTCCAGGCATCTCGAAATGAATGGATCTTGAATTTGGCTTTCTCTTGTATTTTGTTTTTCTCTTGGAAGGAACAATAATTGCAGGCTTGTGGCCTTTGGTTCCTTCTTCCTCGCATAAAAAAAAAAAAATTCCAGTCAGCATTAATACCACTACGATTTTCTGAACCCGCTTATCTTACACATTGCACAAGATGGTGTTACATCCCACACTCTTGTGGCAAACAGCACTTGGCCACTCTCTCTCTTTGACAGTACTGCCACCAACCCTAGATACCATCACCTTTCTGTTATTTGCATTTACTCACAAGCCCTTGTGTCCCATACCACCTCTGCACCTCTTAAATCTTTCCTCCACCTCCCTTCCATTCTTTGCAGTCAACACCAGATCATCAGCATACAGCATCTCCCATGGGAGTCCTTTTCTGCAGTCACATGAGAGGGCTTCAAGCACCCTGATAAATAA
The DNA here is from genome assembly GCF_032717465.1 of Coenobita brevimanus. NCBI lineage: Eukaryota > Metazoa > Arthropoda > Malacostraca > Decapoda > Coenobitidae > Coenobita > Coenobita brevimanus. Next base: position 54,411,203 of record NC_136959.1, on the reverse strand, counting down.
TAAGGGGCTCAAGACTCACCCCTGGTGCACACCAACATTCATGGAAAATGGATCATCCAAATCTCAGTTCACTCTCACCTGGGTGTGAGCACCCACATACATAGCCAGAACCACGCTAACCTACCACTCCTTGATGCCAAGCTTTATCCTTGCCCACTTTGCCACCTCTAGGGACTCTGTCAAAGGCCTTCTTCAAAAGAACAAGAGCAAAGTACAGAGCCCTTTTCATTCCTATATATTTTTCCTGATGCTGTCGGACAGTGAACATGGCATCAATGGTACAGCAAACCCTCGATATACAGTACAGAGCCCTTTTTAACGATTTTCGATTTTAGCAACCACCTTGAGCTGGCTGAATGTTATGTTAACCCTATGAGATTCCAATGACTATTTCGATCGTCATTTAACCCTTTAACCGCGGGTGTCATTCCAGAATGACGTTGCAAAAACTGGACCAAACCGCGGGTGTCATTCTCGAATGTTTGTGAATATTTTGAATACCCCGCGTTTTTTCCGTGCGCCAATTGTTTCAAAAGAGAGTAGCTATTAAGTTCTTTCACTCCAGCCGACCCCCACCTCCCTCTTCCCCCCCCTGGGGCCCCACCTCCCACCCCCTGGGCCCCCCACCCCACCCCGGACCAAACACGGATCAGTATCTGTCCAGCTGTGTGAGTGACAACACTGCTGATGTGATAGTGAAGTGCAGGCAATTACAGTGCCTTTTACCTGCCTTAGTGAACACAGAGTGGGTGTTTATCGTATGTGCAGTGTTCATATATGTTTATAGTATTATTATCAGAATGAGGTTGGCATTTGGTAATGGTGTGTGAGCGAAAAATAGTGATTACAACACCGCTGATATGGCAGTGAAGTGCGGGCAATTACAGTGCCTTTTACCTGCCTCAGTGAACACAGAGTGGGCGTTTATCGTATGTGCAGTGTTCATGTATGTTTATAGTATTATTATCACAATGAGGTTGGCATTTGGTAATGGTGTGTGAGCGAAAAATAGTGATTACAACACCGCTGATGTGGCAGTGAAGTGCGGGTAATTACAGTGCCTTTTACCTGCCTCAGTGAACACAGAGTGGGTGTTTATCGTATGTGCAGTGTTCATATATGTTTACAGTATTATTATCAGAATGAGGTTGGCATTTGGTAATGGTGTATGAGCGAAGGTAATGGTGTGTGAGCGAAAAATAGTGATTTTACACCCCTCACTTCTAATGGCACTGCCCGTCCTGTGAAAGTCAACAAAGTCATGAAACCTACATCAATGGAAAGCTGAAGGTTAGTACTTTCTAATGGTACCTTATTTTTTTCTCTAGCTTTATTCTGTGCAGAGTTATTAAGGTTTAAAGGTTTGTTTACATTTGGCTGAAACCCCCGCGGGAGAGGACAGTCAGACCAAAACAATACCCGCGGTTAAAGGGTTAAAATCCAACCTCAGAGATTCAGATGACGCTTTTAATCATCATTTTAAGAAACTTTTGTAAAATATTCACCATAAATTGTGTTTACACATCATAACAAAGAGGCTTGAGCATGATGTCATGGAATGGTTGCTCTATGTGTGGCAGTACTGCATAGCTGGTCTGACTCATGGCTTTCATTCTTTATAACTTCATTCTTGGTGAATATTTTTCTACAGCAAGGTATAAAATATTTGGTTTTTGCCTCCAACTCTTCATTTTGACTTTTTATTTTCTTTGTTTTCCATTTATGAACATATTACGATAAAGTACAACTCTTCAGCTTCAAAATAACACCAAACCAGCATCCTATCATAAAAAGTGTATTTACACTGACCGATCAAAGAAAAACATCGCGAAGCTAATATGTGACCGAGACTGAAATAAAATTGTGCATCTCTTTCCTTTCACTGTACTGCACAATGAAATTCAAAAATTACCATAATCTAAATATCATTGTTAACGTCTCTATCTATCTATTGCCAGACGCCTCAATCCCGTTTGGGGTGGCCACAAACAAATCGCCTCCAAGTCGCCCTGTCCCCCGCCATTTCACTGCCCTGCTCCCAACTCACACCCCCCTCTCTCATATACCTCTCTACCCCATCCCTCCATCTCATCCTCGGCCTCCCCCTCCCTCTTCCCCCCTCCACCTCACTCACATACACTCTCTTCGTCAGTCTTTCACCCTCCATCCTCTCCACATGGCCAAACCACCTCAGTGTGTTCCTCATAACGCTGCCTATCACATCCACATCCACACCACAACGCTCCTTTATATCCTCATTCGTCAGCCTGTCTCTCCACATGACTCCACAGGCTCCTCTTAACCCGTACAGCGTCGCAGTGGTATATACAGTACTTGTCAAAAGTATTCAGCGTTGTCCGCCGGGCGCGCAATACTTATGGCCCAAAAAGAATCACCCATTTTGGGGGGTAAGAATTGAGCCACAAGTTTGAGCTCCGAGCTTGACGTCACGGTAGCCTGAGGCCTTCCGACACGCTGGTTGGTTCCCGCCTCAGTCGCCCACGGGCTGCCTGAGAGAGAGGAACTCCGCTGAGTGTCCCTCTCAAATTGCGCCATTTTTTACCGAGTGTCCCGCAGTGTTTTGGCCTTCAAAACTTTGTTATGGCACCTACCCGTGAACTATCGAGTGAAATCATATCCCAGATCATTGCTCTAAAGGAGGCAGGCCACCAGACAAAGGAAATTAGTGAATTGGTTGGTGTGGCACGATCGACAGTGCGTTGTTGGTGTGCGCGGTTTCGGGAGGAAAACAGTGGTGAAGTTCCCACAAAGAAACTGAGGTCTGGTAGGCCTAGGAAAACTTCCCCAAGGTCTGTTAATGTTTTAAAACGTGCAGTGGAGTTTAATCCTCGTGTGAGTGCAAGGAAAATTAAGGAGAGCAACCCGGAAGTGTTTGGTGAGGTGTCAGTGAGAACAGTGTCTCGTAGGGTGCATGAGCTTGGTTACACAAGTCACAGGCCTGTGAAAAAGCCTCTTCTCTCTAGCAGCCAGAGAATTCGTAGGCTTGCCTTTGCTAATAAATATCTAAATTGGGGTGAGGAGCAATGGTTGTCAGTGTTGTGGTCTGATGAGGTAACGTTTAGTGTTACCTGTAACAGAGGAGCATGCAAAGGTAGTGACCCACTTGACCCAAGGTATGTAGAAAGCACAGTTAAACATCCTGATTCACTCATGGTATGGGGTTGTTTCTCAGGGAAGGGTTTGGGGAAGCTTGTTGTACTTCCCAAGAACCTCAGAGTAAATCAGGATGTTTACCTGGAGCTTCTGTGTGATCATTTACCAGACTCCTTCGAGCTAACAGGTGCACGAGTGTTTCAGCAGGACGGTGCACCTGCTCACAAGGCCAAATCGGTCACCAATTGGCTTCGTGACTGCGAGGTATCATTCATGACAGACTGGCCAGGAAATAGCCCAGACCTCAACCCGATTGAAAACCTCTGGTACCTCGTAAAGAAGAGTCTCCAAGGGAAGGACGTGAGCTCTCTGCCTAAGCTGGAAGCCGCCATTCGTGACTCCTGGGACAAAATACCCCTCCAGCACCTCAGGAGCCTCGCCCTTTCATTGCCAAGACGTCTCAGGTCCGTGAAGAAACGTAAAGGCTACCCTACGAAGCACTAAAGGTAAATAAAATGTATTATTTATATGTTTTTTCAATGTTGAAAGGTTTGTTTCTCAGGAGGGACGCAGGGCGCTCCATACTTCTGACGAGCACTGTATACCACCTGAGCTCCCAGTGACTAGAGCGTCGCGGTGGTATATATACCACCTCATATTCACGCACTTGTAGTAAGTCTTTACATGTCGTGACAGTGTGAACGCGACCTTCTATGAACACCATTGTTTCATTCCACTGTCTCACTGTACAACCTGACCCCTCCAGGCCTCCCTTATCCCCTCCTTGGCCTACCTAGGCCATCACTCTGAGTTGAGCTTTTACGCTGTCAAGATGTCTCAAGCTCGTCGTTCTGGTCTCTCCCAAGAAGAAATAGACAAAGCTCTAGACGATACTGTATCGTCTAAGATGAGTGAAAGTGTGGTATATGCTGATAGCGATGCATCATTAGTGGATAGTGATAGTGAGGATGAGTATTTACCTCCTAATAACGAAAGTGAAACATCAGAATCTAGTGGTACTGGCAAATGAGTAGAACTGATGAAAGGTGAAATAACTTTACCAACAGTAACAGGGGTTGTTTATGTAAGCATTGAATACGAAAATGTAAGCCTAGAATTGTCATAACTGCATTTTTATTTTCCCCCACCAAATATACGTAAAATCTCTGAAGTCTACGGGATGGGAATGAAAAGTAAGCATTCTTATATACGAAAAAAAAAAAGTATTTCCTTGTGGATTTGAGTGACTTGATCTGTGAAACTCATGTTTTTTTTTTTTTTAACCCATTTATTAGTATTCCTTTTTTCCAAATACCTTACTTTTCTGTTACAGTAACTTTTCTCTAATTTCTATACCTTTCATCTGCATTTTATGTTACATTTTTATGCCTACAATATATAATATATCAAGATATGTATATTTTGTGAATAGTTTAGTCTGTTGTAAGTATTTTGGTATCTTAGACATGTGTAGTAAATGGATAAGGCTTACGAAAATCGTTGTTGACTAGCCGCGACCGAATTACGTAAGGGCTGTAAAACTGTATGGGGGGGAAAAACGTAATTTTCGGCAATGCCCGACAAGGGAAAAAAAAACAATCTTCGAGTTGAAAACGAACGTTTTCATGAATGAAACTCATGTTTTTTCAGCATTTCTGACCCATCTAGCCAATAAAAATTTTTTCCATAGTCCCGACGCTGGGCGTGTACATATAAGCCAAATCGGCCGACGCTGTACGGGTTAAATAACTCATTTCCACTGCTCTCACTCTTGACTTGTGTCTTCCAACAATGTCCAAGCTTCACTTCTGTACGTTAGAGTTGGTATCACAATACTGTCATGTAGTAACTTTCTCACTTCCATGCTCACTTCCCTGTTTCTTATCACTGCTTTCAAAGAACCAGCAACCTTTCTTCCCTGCTGTACCCTTTCAAGCACTTCACCCTCCAAACCTCCATCCTTACTCATCACACTACCCAAGTACTTAAACGTACTCACATTTTCCAATTCCTCACCATCCAACCTCGCTGTACATTCACTAACTTCACCTCTCTCAAAGACCATCACTTTACTCTTCCCTACATTCACCTTTAGATTCCATTTCTTACACACTCTCTCAAACTCATCCACCAAGCCTTGCAGCTCCCCTTTGTCTTCACTCAACAACACAGTATCATCTGCAAACAACAGTACAGGGAGTTTCCAAACACTATCCTCTCTCACCAAGGCCACTCCAACATCCACTACCCTACCTTGTACCTCTTTTATTTCCCCATCCATGTACAGATTGAACAGCCATGGTAATGGTAATTTATTGTATTTTTGCATCGTTTAAACCAAATTTACATATCTTTACTCGTTATTTTTTGCCGAATATTTTTGTACAGCAAGGTATAAAATTTTTGCATTTTGCCTAACCTCAGCTCATCATTTTGACATTTTATTTTCTTTGTTCTCCTTTTTTGAACATACTACAATAAAGTACAACTATTCACCTTTAAAATGACACCAAAATTAACATTCTATCAAGAAAAGTGTATTTACACAGAGCGAGCAAAGTAAAATATCGGGCCGCAAAGATGTGGGTCATCGTGAATGGCTAATCTGCCCGGCCCAGAAACCTGATAGAATTAATTTAATGAATTTTTGTTCTGTGAAAGAATGGATACACGGGAAACACTGACCAGCATGGTGTCCCTACACACACACACACACACGCACGCGTGCACTGCATTCTGCTGAATGCTGCATCAGTCTCTGGGTGACCAATATTGCGAGAGTACCCATAAATAGAGCATTCATTGAGAAAAAGAGCCATTTAGATCTAGCTGTATGTTACTGTTTATGACTGTACGGGCGAGTGATGCTCTATACTGTATTTAACGATCTTTGTTCGGTAAAAGCCACGATGCCTGGGAAATTACCAAACAGCATGGTGTTCAACTTTAACGAATTGTTGGCATTAACATCAAGGGTCAAGTACCAATTAGTTCCTTTTATCGAGGGTGTACTGTACCTTTGCCTGGCATAAAGCCAAACTTCATCTCATCAGTATTCACTCTTTCTCTAATCATATCTTCTAGAACTCTCTCCATTACCTTCATTATCTGGTCCAAAAGTTTTATGTCTAATTTCTTCTTTCCAGGGCATTGCCCATCCCCTTGTACACATTTACAGTCACACTCTTTTGCCAGTCGTCTGGGACAGCACACTCATATGTAATTGTATTTACCAAATCAGTAACTGCTACACTCCTGATCTCCTGAGGCCTTCAGCATTTCATCAGTCAACCCAGAAACACCTGGCGCCTTTCCCAGCTGCATCCTTCCTATTGCCCTGCTCACAGTAGTAGCTTCTGTCAAAGGCCAAGGGCCAAATACTGTATTTGCTGACTCCAGATGTTCCCTGTTACAGTCAATCTCCTCATTCAGCAGCTGGTTATAATGCTTTCTCCAAGCATCTTTAAAATCCTCACTGTTCACCACCACCTTTCCTTCATCATTCTTCATACACTGCTCACCTGTGATATCTTTGTTTTCCATATTCATCTGATTTGCCACCTTAAATATTATATTCTTCCATCAACACAATTTAGGTTATCCAGTAAAAGTCTGAGACTCAGATTTTGCCCTGTATACCTTTGTTCTAGCCCTGTGCTTGGCAGCCAATCCACTTTGCTATCCCCACATTTCCATTCCCAGAAAAGTCTTCTTTTCTCCTTCTCTGCGCTTGTACTCCCTCTTCTCATCACCATGTTACCTTATGTCATGGGGTGCCCATTGTCCATCCACACACTGAATCAGTAACTCTGAGGAGATTGTTCTTGAGAATTCTTTACTGTTTATTAACACATCTCTCAGCAGCTGCCTGTTCAGCCACCACTGTACTTGTCGCACTATAGAAGGCATCCAGTACTGCTTGGTTTGTCAACTTTCATATTTTCTGCCTAGGTGCGTAGATTCCCTTATTCACCACCCACACCTTAACCTGACAACTGCTGCATTAGGTTTCTTGGTCTACCTCCCCTGTGTGAAAAAAAAAAGCGGGGATTTTTTTTTTTTTTTTTTTTTTTTTCCAAAAATAATTTTTGCTCATTTGAAATGAAAGAGTGCATGGAAAAGTATAGGAAAAACGTATGTAAGTTCGTTATTTACCTTAACTCAGCCGTGATGAAGTAATGAAGTTGCGCATCTGACCTCTCCCCTCCATACTGGTAATAGGGAGATGCTGAGGATGCGTGGGTGGTGACGGGACACATGGGTGGTGACGGAAATAGCTCAGATGAGATGCCAGACGGCATTAAAAACACGCCCATAAAAAAATAAAAAAAACTTGCTTCTATGATGTATGTGGCAGCTACATATTTTCCACCATATGAAGTATGTAGCAGCTGTTGGGTTAAGCACCATGTCATACATCAGTAATTTGTGTTGCTGCACACACTCTTCACTCCCTATAATTTTTAATATCACACATCAACCTCCTATCAGCCCTCCTGACCAGGAAATAATGTAGCTGGCTACAGCTTCCCCCAGACTTGTACTGTATATAATCAGTACTTTTAAGGCCAGTTTGCTTATGGTTAGAGTAGGCTGAAGGGAGTCATTAAGGATGACACTGAACAGGGTGCTGACTAGATTACTATATCCCCCCCCCCCTCTTCATTGGCTCTGTGTCTTTCATATCAAGTGATTTCCCATGGTGTTCAGTGTGTTGCCGGCCAACTTGCCGCATTATAAGTGAGATGACAGTAATACAGTTACCTTAATTTTGTATTTCAGAAATCGGCGGGGAATTCAGGTCAGCAGAGCCTCCAAAAACGGCTGCTGCGTGAGGCTCTGGAGGAGGATGCATCAGTCTTTCAGTATGATGAAGTTTATGATGAAATGAAGGCTTCGAAAACAGCTCAGAGTGCTGCAGCTAAAACTAAAATTGATCAAAAGGTTTGTTTATGTTACTACCTGGTGACAGTATGTACATATACCTTTAAGACCGTTGACCATCCTAGCATGTGTAGGTCCTGTCACATGAAGGCAGCTGAGTATATGTGACAGTCTTCGGCCACACCCTGCCCAGTCCATAGCTTGGAGCTCTCCTGCTTTCTTTGGTTATACTGTGCTGTACTGTTTTTTTGGGGGGATTGTATACTTGATGAGAAAACTATCTTTATAATCTTCTGTCTTTCCAGTGTGAAACAGTGGGTGAAACTTTTGAAAATATTTTTCAGTAAAATTCTCGTATTTGTGAATCCAGCAAATCATGAAAGAGGAGCTACATTCAATCCTCGAGTACCATGGACAATAGGAACTGGACAAGGTCTGTGCTACTCAAACCTATGTCACCAGACAATATGTTTGAATGTATGACTGTACAGTGTGTTCTGGCGACTTTCCAAAACTTGCTTTTCCTTCTTACCACCCTACCCAGTGTAAAGTACCCCCAAGCTACTTGTACTGCACCCACCATCAGGTAAGACATTGAAAAAGTTATATCTGTTGTAATTAACCCACCGCATACCAGTGCCATTTTAAAACGGTCTGACAAAATTCTGCGGCCAGTGCCAGTTCCGTTTTAAAACGGTCTAAAATAAAAAACTTCACTGTGACCGCATTTTTCAAGATTTGCGGGTAAAAATTGGCAGGCATGTAAGGTAACTGTTCCTCTACCACCCCCCAGGCTGTCAAGGCAATACACTCACTCACTTCCCCCCTCACGCTCGCTCAGCCTCACTCTGCCTGTGTGCCTCATCCAGTGCTGTACATAGTGAAGGCATTTTGTAAATATTTTCATGTAAGTGTAAGTTGTAAATATTTTCTTGTAAGTGTAAGGACTCTATAATGAAGTCAAATTGAAAATACCTTCTTGTAAGGTACATAATGAAGCAAGGTTGTACCTGTCTTCAGGTAAGTGCAAGATAATGCATTCACAGTGAGAAAGACGCGCAAATTGTGATAGATGTTGAAGTAATAAGTAATCAGAAAAGTGTACTGAACATTGCTCTACCTTCCCAGCATAAATACCTGAGGATACCTTACATAGAAAATGGCTTTCTCTTACATACGTGGTGAGCGTGAGAGAGTGGCTATACCTGTATACGAGTTTGCAGGACTCAATAAAACTCATTTCCGAGCCTCAGTGAGCATTTTAATGGTGAAATTCATTGTTTCCACATCAAAATCTAACATTTTAGCAAAAAAAAAAAAAAAAAAAAAAAAAAAAAAAAAAAAAAAAGTCGAAAAATGGCTGGCTCTGGGGCGACCCATAGGGCTAAAAATAGCCAGCACGCGGCAGGTCCAGGACATATTTATATATATATATACAGGTATATACAATATATATATACAGTACTGTATATATATATTTGCTAGACGCCATAATCCCGTAAGGAGTGGCAATTTGACTTTGATTCATTTGTTTTACAGGGAGGGGCATTTACCCTCCACCAACTCACTTGTTGACACGTAGGGAGCATGTATGGTTAGGTTATATGGTTACCACCCAGCATTGTAATTGGTTTCTTGGCTTACAGGAAACCATTTGGCATGTCACTCAATGTAAAACCACCTGTAAAGGAAAGAAAAGCAATAAGAAGTGACAGGAAAGATGGGAGAAATAGGAAGAGAGGAGGGCAGGCACAGAAAACGAATGATAAAGGCTAAGGAAGAAGTAGGCAGCACTACATCAAGTGAGTGGATGATGGTTGCCACCACCTACCACAAATTAAGAACATGAATGGTATAAAAAATTGGGCTTGATACTCTTGTGTTGTTGATGTATAGCTCCCTGGCACTCTTCCTCTGTCCCCCACCCCCATTGTTGTTGTTGCCATAAAGTTTCTCTCTCTCTCATATCATGCAGTCTTCAGTAGGGATGTTAGGCCAAATGCCTAAACGAAAATTAATGGGTTTCGCAGTCTTAGCAGACGAAATGAAACAAAAATGTTTGCTAACCAGAAGAAAAATTACTCTTTCATCCATGTGTTCTCATAATTTAATGTTCAGTTTCACATTCTTCGCTTGATTTCGTGCTTCCCAACACATTTCTGACTGACTTAGCATGTATCTAGTTCTTTCTCTGATGCTCCACATACCATCCTATGAGCTTCTCAGAGTGCTTCAGGACAAGATTATTAACTTTCACTGCCTCCAGGTTTGCATCACCAGGGTTCCCATGCATGAACTTTATCTTTTCCTGGTCCTTCCAAATCGTTCTGATGGTGCTATCATTCATGCCATGCTTTTTTGCCATTTGTACCTGCCTTTTTCCCTGCTCTAACTCCTTTACTATCTCATACTTCTACCTACCTCTTTCCTTGCTCTAACTTCTTTACCATCTTATACTTCTAGGCATAATTTCTACAGGCCTCTTTCCCTTCTCTAACCCCTTTATTATCTCATACTTCTGGGCATATTTGATGATGCTCTGCTTTCTGGGTGGCTGGGGCTGATCAAGCGGCATGACGAAGAGTCATTGTCCTCACTCAGCGCGCACACACACACACACACACACAACAGCGATGGCATAACAGAGTTGCCACACCATAGAGGCAGTACGCATCTGTCACCTCACTCCGCGCTGGCCACCCTTGACCACAACTGGCCACACCTAAATAATACCTCTATATGATTCAGGCTCTGTACTAGGTTAAACAATGATGTTCTAATTTAGTAGAGCAAGTATAAGCAAAAGTGTTGTCCAAATAATGGAATATATCCAATTAGTGCAAGAATCTGCTGATACAATGCATCATCAGCTGGGTGTTTTCTGTCACCAGGTGGGTAGCAGGGAGATGCAGACTTGTAAGTAGAAGTTGTCTCTCTACGTGAGAATTACCACAAGTAAACTGAATATGGAAGCAGTTAAGAAATTGGATAAAGCTAGAAAAGAGGATGATTATTTCTACCCAGAACTGGTTGAAATGGAAACATAAATTAGTAGAGAAAGTGAATAAATTGGAGAAAGCCTTTCAGAATGAAATACATTAAATTAAGAAACAATTATGCATGCGTTAAGAAGAAAATGAAAAATTAATAAAGGAATTAAACAAAAAACACAACAATAGATGAGCTGTCATTCGAGGTAGGTTCACTTAGAAGGAAGATTAGTGAAATGGCAAGTACAGTTGTCAACTATGAGAGTATTATGGAGGAGTTCAGAAATGATACAGAGACTATTAGGCAAGCAAGCAGTCTGATAAGACCAAAGCAGTGATACTGAAGGCGATAACCCAGGTGAACGAAGTAATGAGAAGTTGCAAAGATGAAGTAGAAACTACGTACAATATGCTGAAATGGTGAAAGTAAGGATAGAAACACAAGTTGAAGAAAAAAAAAAATGTTAGAAAGTGAAAGAAATAATTAAAAACAATCCAAAACTGGTCAAAGATTCAGCATATCAGCAAATCTATAGTAATCGCTGATATAGATGAAGAAGAAATAAGAAACAAAAATTCAAGACAAAAAGGAGATAGCAAATATAATGAACATACTGAAGGAAGTATCAGAGGAAATCAGTGATAAGGAACACAAAAGGCTAGGGAAATATGAGAGAAATAAGTCAAAGCCTCTGAAAGTAACCTTCCAGAGTGTGAACATTGTGGAGGAAATACTAATAAATGCAAACAAACTCAAGGGAAATGTGGAATTTTAAAAAGGATGGATAAAAAAATGACTAACTTAAGAGGAGTTGGGAATACTAAAGGAGAAGACGGAGGAAGCAAAAACAAAGAATGAGGAAAGATTAGAGGAAGAGAAGAGTGAATTTGTTAACAAAGTAATTGGATTGCAGGTACAAAAGTGGTACATAACCAACAGGAAATAAAAAGAAGGAAGGTGGTAGACTCAAGCTATGGCAAGTATGTAAACAAGATGATTAAGTTGATGCACTCAAATGTAGATGGAATGGTATCTAAATTATTAGAGATGAAAGAATATAGCAAAGAAAAGGAACCACATTATTTGCCCAACTGAAACAAAATTAACTCCAAAGATATCAAACGATACCCTAAACTTAGAGGAATACAATGTATGGAAAAGAGATAGGAATTTAAGAAAAGGAGGAGAAAAATCTACAAGTCAAAGAAATAGAACTAGATATACCCTCACAAGTAGAACTGATTGCATTAGAGATTAACACATCCGAAGGGAATGTAATTGTGGCAGATTTATACATGTCATCCAAAGCAAACACTTGGGAAAAAGGTGAATGTGAAGGCCTGGCAGAAAGTACAATTCAGAGTTTAAGAACATTACTACATAGCATGGAAGAGGAATCTAAAAGAATTATATTAACTGGAGATTTCAATACAAATATAAATTGGAATAACTACCATGCAGTATTAAATTGCAACTTCAGGATTGCATATGACATAGTTACCAGTAATGGGAGTTACAGTACAGAAAGAGTCTAAACTACAAAAAGGGCAACTACCATGACCATAAGAAGTACTGCTTAGAAATAGATTGGGAAAAGGAGCTTAGAGGACAAGATTTAAATGTTATACAGTGTATATAGAAAATTCTGGTATTTTTATGAAATAGGAGTCCAAATTTACATCCCTCAGCACAAAGAAACAGAAATGAAAATAAAGAAACGGTTTAATACAGAATGTAAAAAATCAAAAGGAAAAAGAGACTTGCTATGGAATAGATACAGAAGACACAATAGTGAGAGGGCATAATTATAACAACTACAAACAGGCAAGAAATGATTATACAGGGATAAGGAGGGAAGCTCAAAGACAAGGTGAAGAAGACATATTAATTAAAGGAGTGATCAACCTAAGCTAATTTACCGCTATATCTGAAGCAAAACCAAAGTTAAAGATACAATTCAGTCCATTACAGTTGAGGGGATCGTTTATACACAAGAGAAAGATATTTGTGAAGCCTTAAATAAAAAATTCCAGTAAGTTTTTACAGAAGAAAAATATTTTGAAAGAGATGATATGGAACATGCATGCCCACACATATTACCAAATTACAAATATCAGAAAAAGAAGTACAGGAAGAGTTAAGTAAATTTGACAAAGGAAATGCATATGGGCCTGATGAAATTTCAGATTAGGTGCTACATGAATGTGCAGAAGAGTTAAGTAGACGGGTAGTTAATATTCAAGGAATCCTTTAGTCAAGGCAAACTACCTGATATTTGGAAGAAAGCAAACATTGTTCCTCCATTCAAGGAAGGGAATAGACAGAATCCACCCAACTACCAACCAGTATCACTGACCAGTTTTGTAAGATACTAGAAAAGCTGATAAGAACAGTTTGGGTAAACCATCTAGAAGAACACAGTATGATAACAGAAAGGCATTTTGGTTTTAGAAAGGGAAAATCATGTGTTACTGATCTATTAAGCTACTATGACAGAGTTATAGAAACATTACAGAAGAGAAGGATGGGTGGACAGTATCTATTTAGATTTCAAGAAAGCATTTGACAGAGTGCCTCACCAAAGACTTTTATGGAAACTACACCCTCAAGGAGGAATCCAAGGCAACCTGTATTGTTGGATGCAGGATTTTCTCAGAAAAAGGAAATGAAAACAGTACTAAGGGGAAATTACTCATCATGGAGGGAAGTGACTAGCGTAGTTCCACAGGGCTCAGTGCTGGTACCAGTTATGTTTTTAGCATACATGAATGACATAAACAGTAACATTGGGAATCAAAGCTATCTAAATATGTTTGCTGATGATACAAAAACACAAAGGAGAATTACTAACACAGATTCTTGCAGAGAGCTACAAGAAGAATTAAATAAGCTTAATGAATGGAGCAATAGATGGCAAATGGAATTTAGTGTGGACAAGTGTCATGTAATTAAGTTTGTTAAAAAAAAAAAAAAAAAACTGATTGGGATTATAAGTTAGGAAGTTCAGCCCAACATGCATCAGAAAGGGAGAAGAACCTAGGAGTGATTATCAATAACAGACTATCTCTGGTTGACCACATCAGTGGCAAGGTACATAACATGTATACACTGCTTGCCAATATGAGAAGAGCATTCACATGAAGACATGTTGAGGAAGATAATAACATCATTCATCAGACCAGCCCTGGAGTATGCATCAGTAGTTTGGAATTCTTATTGCAAAAAACACATAGATAAAATTGAAAAAGTACCAAGGGCAGCTACAAAATAGGTACCAAACTTAAGGGATCTAAGCTACAAGGAAAGACTAGAAAAACTGAATCTACCAGCACTATAGGAGAGAAGGGAAATAGGAGACCTGATTATGTTATACAAGTGCATCTTAGGGAAAGAAAAAATAGACATAAGTGAATATATACCCTGTGGGGAAGCATCGTCAAGAGGACACTGCAAACAACTACATGAAAAGAGAGGCGCTACAGACGTAAGGAAATTCTGTTTCCCAAATAAGGCAGTTGATCAGTGGAATGCACTGTGGGACAGTACGAGCTTGACTCATTCCTGTAATGATACCATTAGGTAAGAAACACACACACACACACACACACACACACACACACACACACACACCGCTCGCTGGTGCAGTGGTAACGTTCTCGCTTGCCAACTGGTGGACGGGAGTTCGTGCCTTGCTCAGGTTGTGAAAAGTTTCACTGACGAAGTGGGTGGTTACTGTCCCCCTTGAGCAAGGGGATGGGTGTGTGCGTGTGTGAAGGTCACAGCCTTGCCCTTAGATCGGACTATATGAGCTCTCAGCTCCCTTCCGGGTTGGTAAAAGCTGACGATCACGACCATCAAGTGATCCTGACCGACTCGGTGAATTACACACACACACACACACACACTCTCTCTCTCTCTCTCTCTCTCTCTCTCTTTCTCTCTCTCTCTCTCTCTCTCTCTCTCTCTCTCTTGCTGCACAGTCTGGGTAGAACTCAGTGTGATGCAAGAAATGACTGATAGCTATATGCTCATTCAGTCCGAAATGTTTTGGGAAGCATGAAATTGAACGAAGGATGTGGAGCTGAAAGCTAACTTACGAGAACACATGGATGGAAATAATTTTTTTCGGATTAGCAAAATTTTTTGTTCCATTTCGTCCCCCAAAACTTCGAAACCTATATGAGTGTAGGGTAAACTTGGTGAGACGTGAGAAAGGACAGATAGTCAATGTGCTCAGTCGGTCCAAAATGTGTTGGGAAGCACAAAATCGAACAAAGAATGTGGAACAACGCTAACTTATGAGAACACATGAATGAAAGACTAATTTTTTGCTGATTAGCAAACATTTTCGTTCCATTTCGTCCCCTGAAACTGTGAAACCCATGTGAATGTGGGGTAGAGCTCGGTGAGGCGCGAGAAAGAACTGATATCTGCTTGCTCAGTTGGTCCCAAATGTGTTGGGAAGCGCAAAATCAAATGAAGAATGTGGAAATGAATGCTGACTTATGAGAACACATGGATGAAAGTATTCATCCATCCATCCATCATCCAGTCCTACATTGCCCCACGAGAAGCATAGGAGCTCGGGGCTAGGCAGTTGGTCCCGACATTTAAGGTGAGAGTGACCAGCCTCACTCATCCCTGAGTGGTATTACGTGAGCAGTCAACCCCAACCATCCCTTGGATATAAACCTTCACCAGCTCAATCCGATTGGAGCGCAGGAATTACCCACTAAACCACCAGGTGCCAAATTTGGAAGTATTTTTTTTTTTTTTCTTCTTTTTTTCTGATATGCAAACATTTTCATTCCATTTTGTCCCCTGAAATTGCGAAACCTGTGTGAGTGGTATAACTCGGGGAGATGTGAGAAAGGACTGATTGATGTATATGCAGTTGGTCCGAAATGTGTTGGGAAGCGCAGAATCAAACAATGTCTGTGGAACAGAATGCTAGTTTATGAATAAACTTGGATGAAAGTAATATTTTTTTTTTATTTTTTTATGAGCATACATTTTTGTTCCATTTCTTCCCCTAAAATTGCAAAACCCATAAATTTTTGTCTAACCATACAGCCTTGAGTGTGCCCGGGACAGGTACCTGGCTGTAAGCTGGCCAATCATGGTGAGTCTGGAGAGTGACGTCACTGCGCACGACTTTCAGATTTCGTCACTAGGCCAGCTGACTTCCTGCGTGAGCTTGAGTTTTTCTGCATGTTGATATGACCTGTCGCATTATGCTGACTGTGTTAGAATAAAAACCTGTTACTCAAGGATTGAGTGTATATACAGTAGGGTTTCCCAGAATGCGAGAATATGGTCAGCAACATGCACCATGTATTGGAAAGTTCGCATATCAGAAACCATTTAATCAGTGGAAATAAATGTATATGATTGGCACTTCACCCTGTCATTGTTATTTACAGTACTTCCTCATTGTTGACTGTCATTTTAAGAAAGACTTTTGCTAAATGAAAGATAATTGAACTGTGAATTTAGTTTGCTAGGTAGTGCTCCATTTGTATAATTGCGGAATTAGCTACCTCACAGTGTCTGTCCACTTGCTAGCCTCCCTTTTTTTTTTTTTTTTTTTTCCCCCAACTCTGGCCATAGGCTTCACAGCCTGCTCCCAAGGCCCAGTAGTCCTCCTACATACCATACACCTCTACATGTCACCACTTTGGCGCTGACACCCACCGTCCATGTTGAATACATGTGTAGGGCTATCTCATACAGGATTGGTGTATTGGTATTAGTGGGGGTATTTTTACGACATGTTGGGGGGTCGTCTGGTAGAACAGTAAAGAGTGCTTTTATTAAATTCAAATCCTTAACCCTTTAACCGCGGGGCGTCACTTTCGTGATGCTTGGAAGCAAGGGATCATACCACGGGGTGTCACTTTTGTGATTCTGTGTTATTTTGAATTCACCCGGGCTTTCAAGTGGTGGCTTGTATCATCTATCAGTACCGCCAATGTCCAACACTAGTCAGCACTCCTAATCTCATCTGTACTCCCAACCATTGTTGACAATTTAGCCATTTTTCCCCGTTCTTGACTCCCCTCCCTACCTCCCCTCCATTACCCTCTCCTCTCGCCTGCCCGGCCGTGCTACACTAAGTAAATCTTCCCTGGAATTTTCCACTGATTTCATCCATTGAAATAAGTCCTATGCCCTATTCATATACCAAATAATATATATAAAAAAGAAATAAGGTAAGTGATAGTGCCATACACCTGGAATTGGCTAATTATCACCTGACAACACTTCACGTGCACTCGTTCGTCAATTTTCGCTGTTTATTTCCCCTTGAAATATGCCGTATAATCTATTCTCGTAATAAAAATATATATAAGAAAGGAAGGGAGAAGTCTAAGTGATATTTACATTGACCTGGAAGTACCTAATTTATTATGTATTGTCTAGATTTCCTGCCAATCATTTCATAGGGTATATATTAGCAGCTGTCACTAGGCTGAGATTGGCAGCACTGCACTCCCCCTAGGCAGGCCACCACTGTCCACACTGTATTCAGTTTACTGTCGTCTTTCAAGGTGAAACCACGTCGGATTCGTGCCTGTCAAATTCCGCCGCTTTTTAGCCCCATGCAATGGGCCCTGTGACCTTTACCCCCTACTAAACCTTGTGTGGAAAGAGGTAAAGGGATAAGTGACTGCTATGGAATATGAACTGGCTAATTTGTCAATGAAAATGATAGAGAGTGGCTACGATCTTTCTGGTGAGTAAAACAGTGCAAGTGGAAATGTAAATAATGTGTAAATAATGTGTAAACAGCAAGTGAAAGCAATGAATGTAAATATAAGTGAACAGTGGAAAATAGTTTCATACATTACTGCAAGTGACAGTGACTAACACAGTGTAAATAAAATAGAAATATAAATAATGTAAATAAAATGGAGAATGTAAATAGAAATGTAAATGAGTAGTAATATAAGAATACGAGTATATATACTAGGAGTAATGAAAGAGAAAGTTTCACTCTAGCATGTATGAATACTATGAGTTATGAAAGTGAAGGTGAAAGTGGCAGATTCACTCTCAACGCTAGTACACAGGGCGAGAAAGTGAATGCTACGTATTTTACTGAAAGAGAAATTGAACGCCTACAGTGACAATAAACTGCTATTACTCAAGGAAACATGGGTAAAGACTGTAGATATATATAGGTGTTATATAGTAATAGAAATATAAAATGTGAGTGTTTTTATGAATAATAAATGACAGAACACCAGCGACACCCTAACCCCACAAAGGGTGGCTGTGGACAAAATGCCTCCAAGTCGCTCTGTCACCCACCATTTGACTACCCTCCCCCCAACTCACTCCCCCCTCCCTCATATACCTCTTAACTCCATCCCTCCACCTCATCCACGGTCTTCCCCTCCCTCTCCCTCCTTCCACCTCACCTACATACACTCTCTTAGTCAGTCTTTCATTCTCCATAATAATGTACATATGTGAATAATGTCTATCTATCTATCTATAGCCCGACGCCCTAATCCCGCAAAGGGTGGCCGCAGACAAAACGCCTCCAAGTCACTCTGTCACCCACCATTTGACTCCCCTCCCCCCAACTCACCCCCCCCTCCCTCATATACCTCTCAACTCCATCCCTCCACCTCATCCTCGGTCTACCCCTCCCTCTCCCCCCCTCCACCTCACCTACATACACCCTCTTAGTCAGTCTTTCATTCTCCATCCTCTCCACATGTCCAAACCACCTCAGTGTATTTCTCCTAATCATTTCAACCACATCCACATCTACCCCACAACGTTCCTTCACTTCTTCATTTGTCAACCTGTCCCTCCATGTCACTCCACATGCTCCTCTCAAGTAACTCATTTCCACTGCTCTCACTCTTGACTTGTTCCCCTCTTGCAAGGTCCACGCCTCGCTTCCATACGTCAGAGTAGGGATCACAATACCATCATGCAGTGACTTCTTAACTTCCATACTCACCTCCCTATTTCTCATCACTGCTTTCAGTGTGCCAACAACCTTCCTTCCCTGCTGTACCCTTTCATGTACTTCATCCCCCAAAGTTCCATCCTTACTCATCACACTACCCAAGTACTTGAATGCACTCACATTCTCCATATCCTCACCATCCAACCTCACTGCACACTCTGTGACTTCATTCCTCTCAAACACCATAACTTTACTTTTGTTTACATTAACTTTCAGCTTCCTCCTCCTACACACTGTCCCAAATTCATTCACCAAACCTTGCAACTCCCATTCATCTTCACTCAACAATACTGTATCATCAGCAAACAGCAACACCGGAAGCTTCCAAATCTCACCCTCATTCATTAGGGCCACCCCCACATCCACTGCCCTACCTTGTACCTCCTTTATGACCCCATCCATATATATATTAAACAGCCATGGAGACATTACACAACCCTGTTTCAGTCCCACATTGAGATCAAAGAACTCACTCAGCTCACCATCCACTCGCACCTTAGCCCTAGCTCCCTCATACATACTCTTCACAGCACTCAACAATTTCCCCTCCACTCCATATATTCTTAATACCTTCCACATACCTTTCCTATCTATTCTCTCATAAGCTTTCTCCAAGTCCATGAAGGCAGCGTACACTTTCCTTCCCTTCTCTAGATACTTCTCCACTAAACATCTTAGAACAAATATCTGATCTACACACCCTTTTCCCTTCCTAAATCCCCCTTGTTCTTCTCCAACTAGCTCCTCTGTCATATGCCTAACCCTATCAATGAGTATTCTACCATATATTTTACCAGTCACACTAAGAAGGCAAATACCCCTATGGTTACCACATACTTCTCTCTCCCCTTTTCCTTTGTACAGAGGAACAATTATACCTGATTTCCAGTCCTCTGGAACCCTTCCCTCTTCCCAAGCCAATCTACACAACTTCCATATCCACTCCACAACAATCTCACCCCCATACCTAAGCATTTCACCACACACTCCATCAATTCCTGGGGCCTTTCCCAGCTTAATCTTCTTCATCGCTTCCACTACTTCCGACCTACTGATCTCTTCCTCCCTCCTCTCATCTCTTCTTCTCCCAGCCATTCCTCAACCACTTATACTCACACTGCTCTCACTCTCTACATTCAACAAATCCTCAAAGTGCTCCTTCCATCTCCTCAATTTCTCTCTCTTCTCCACCAACAATCTATTATTCCTAACTTTCACTCCCCTACTATTTCCCCTTTCACACTGCCTTACTTTCTTTACCTCCTTCCAAAACAATTTCTTACTCTCCCTGCATTTCACACTCAAATTCCTCCCAAACTCTTCATCCACTTTCTTCTTACTCTCCTTCACCAGTCTCTTAACCTCCCTTCTCCTGCTCACATATACCTCTCTCTTCTCTCTCTCATCTTCTCCCCTACCTCTACTCGCCAACCATTCACCATATGCCTTCTTCTTTTGTTCCACAGCTCGTTTCACCTCATCATTCCACCATGCTGTCCCTTGCACACCCTTGCATCTCCTCCTCACTCCACAAACTGCCTCACACGCTGCGCTTATCTCTTCCGTGAATATCTTACATACGTCTTCCACCCCTTCCATCTGCTCTAGCTCATACCTTCCCAATCTTTCTTCCACTATGCTCTTATACTCTGTCCTCTTCTCACTATCTTGCAATTTCTCCACTCTTCTCACAGGAGCTGCTTCCTCCTGTCTTCCCCTTCGCCTCCTCAACCACTTTCTTTGCAGCTCTACCTTGGCCATCACTAAGTGATGGTCCGAGACTCCATTCCCCCACCCTCTCCACACCCTTGCATCCAACACTTGTCTTCTCATTCGCTCATCCACACACACGTAGTCTATCATTGCCTTTCGTTCAACAAGTTCACCATCCATCCTCCTCATTACTCTCCATGTATACCGGTGGATCATCTTATGACAAAAGTAGGTGTTGGCTATTGCCAACCCCTTACCAGCACAGATGTCCACCAAAGCACTACCATTCCCATCTACTTCCGCTGGCACACCCCACTGACCAACCACTCCATCCACTCGTACATTCCCGACTTTGCCATATTGTAAATCCATCCATCCATTATTCAATCCTTCATTGTCCCATGAGGAGCTTAGGAGCCCGGAGCTAGGCAGTTGGTCTCGACATTTAAGATGAGAGTGACCAGCCTTACTCATCCCTGAGTGGCATTACATGAGCAGTCAACTCCAACAACCCCTTGGATATAAACCTTCACTGGCTCAATCCGACTGGAGCGCAGTAATTACCCACTAAACCACCAGGTGCCAAAATTTGGTTATATCGTTACCACCCAGCGTAGTAAATGGTTTCCTGGTGTACAGGAAACCATTTGGCTTGTCACTCAGTGTAGAGTCACCCACAGGCAAAAGGAAAAGGAAAGAATGAAGGAAAGAAAGACAGAAGAGGGAGTGTAAAGTCACCTGTAGGCAGAAGGACAAGGAAAGAATGAAGGAAAGAAAGACAGAAGATGATGGAAGGAAAGAAGGATGCAAGAGAGGAAAAGGCAAACACTCGAGAGCAACACTACATTGAGTGAGTGGATGGTGAGCGCCCTCACCTACCACAATAATATTGTATATATAATTTGATATAAAATAACAAAATATGGGTTACATATAATATCATGTAAATATAAACTGTGCAACATAACTAAGCCAATACACCTATGATGTCCCAAATAACAAGTACTGTACATCAAATATGGCAGGTTCATGATATGATTGTATTGCTATTATTATATTAGTTATATACATATTTGTCATTTATATAGCTACAATAACCACATGTGATTCCTGCAGTTATATTACAGTTGCTACAATTATGTAACTACAAACGCTTGCATTACTGCAATTATATTACAGTAGTTACAAATATGTAACTACAAACGCTTGTATTACTGCAATTATATTACAGTTGTTACGATTCTGTAACTACAAATGCTTGCATTACTGCAGTTATGTTACAATTGCTACAATTATGTAACTACTAATGCTTCCATTACTGCAATTATATTACAGTTACTACATTTATGTATCTGCAAACACTAGCATTACTGTAGTTATGTTACAATTGCCACATTTATGTAACTACCGTACAATTTGTTACAACCATAATTGTGTAACCGGTGCTTTAACACAATGTTATGTTAGTCACACATAATACAGGCATATTTTAATTATACTAGTATGTCTCATTTATTTATGAATATATACAGCAAGTCCTTCTCATATATATTGTATAATTGACTACAGTAGACTTGCCAGTGTATATTACTATTATATATATATATATATATATATATATATAGATAGATATATATATATTATATATATCTATCTATCTATCTATCTATCTATCTATCTATCTATATATATATATATATATATATATATATATATATATATATATATATATATATATATATACTGTATACTGTATATCTGCTATACATGTACCATTTTATTATGTTACAGTTATATTACTACAGTGACTACAGTTATGATCAGAACCTTATCACAGTTATGTAACTTTTACAATATTATTTATTTCACTCAATTAGCATACAAGTTGGTTGTAATGTGTATATGTAGGCATTAATATGCAGTACCCTTGCTTCCAGTACGGTATTTTTGTGAGACAGTACTGCTGTATTGGACTAAATCCGCACTGGACAAACAACAGACCTTATGGAAAAAATGAATAATGTCAGACAAGCCTTGAAAAAGTCCCCTCAGAAATCAACTTAGCTACATTTTGACACAACTAGATTTTACCAACCTTTAAGGTGAGTGGTAATGGGCTTAAGGGGGAAGGGGGGGTTTTCCAAGGCTGTAGGAGATCCTACTGACCCCCTGGAGGAGGGCCTTCAGGATTCTGAGGAGGTCTCTCTGCCTCAACTTCCCTCATAAATCCCTCATAGTCACACACTGACACATCGTCATCTTCGTCATCAGGGGGAAGTGCAATACTGCAATTTGACTGGCGCACGTCATGAGTCATGAGGAAGGCGTACTGGACAGCATGGCAGTACTAAGGAAATATTCCTCGGTGTTGACCATCTTCCCCCACGCGTGCAGGTAGTAGTACTGGACGCAGCATGTCAGTACTAGAGAAGAACTCCTTGCATTTGGCCCACTTTATGCAGCCAATCCATACTACAGTAGTAAATTATTTTATTTTTTTTTGCTGACCGTACTGGACAAATGCGTACTGGACACGAGGGTACTGTATTATGACAATATTTACTGTCGTTGGTACAACAGTGGGCGTGACTGAGCAATATGTAGGCATAATATGTTATAACACAATACTGTATGTACCTACGGTATGTAACCATATAGCCATAGGTAACAATATGTAAAACAGGTAGTTATGTCTGAGTTCTCTAGGAAGAGAACTAAACATCCCCTTACCCTAAACTAATCAAGAATGCCAAACACCTCTAATCATGTGCCGGAAAAGTGACCGACACACACACACACACACACACACACACACACACACACACACACACACACACACATGCACGCACATGCACAAACGTACACATACAGTAGGTACGCCCACACACTTTAGCTGGAAGCTAGAGGGGGATATAAGTCCGATATCACATGTAGGAAGGGGAAAAGACAGGGTTAGACAAGGAGAGAACAAGAGAGAGAACAGAGAATGATAGGGAGTAGGAGAGTGAGAGTAAAGTAGGAGGACTGCAGCTAGCACAAACTGTTTCTAACCATAGGCTACGTGGGTCACACAATGTTCTTACCATTTATTCATATAACTATCTCACAAAAAACTCCATCAACCCAAATCTGCCCATTTCATCATCCCACTTAAAATATGAAGAGGATAATGGAACAGAGAAGGCCTATCCTGACATCTACAATGCCACACCATTACTGTTTCTTAGTGCCTTTCCCATCAATGATACAACCAGATACCCTTCGTAGTATAATTACACCCTCGGCTACGTCTGCTTACGTTGGTGGCTAGCGGTTAACTACGACAAACTACGTCACCTACATTGGTGACAGAGGTAAACTACGATAAACTACATTCACTCACACAATAAGTCCGTACCTCAGTACCTGCCTTTGTCTCGCCTTAGTGACTCGCTTGCAGGAATGGCTGGGAATGCTGTAGCTTTTGTTGGGGTCCCCTACCTTCTTCAGGTTGTGGCCCTCCTTTGCTGTATTTTCGTGTGTGTGGTGATGGCCCCACCACCACCTGAGAAGCAGTAGAGGAAGGGTTTGACTCTGATGTAGAAGTGTGAGATACTGAGCAAGGTTAACCACAGCTGGAAAACAGGATGCCCAGTGCGGGAATATGATCTAGCCCATTCAACACTGTTTGAAATCAAGAAGTCACGGGACGAGCTTACGCAGTATGGACAGGACTTCAGCGAAAGCTCACGTATGGGTGGCAGAAAGGTCATGGCTCAGGCCCGGCGCGCCATTATCGATCGGTTGACATTGTTGTGGTTTTGCCAGCAATGTGGTGCCGGTGTACTAGTGCACGGGACCGCGATGAAGACTGCAGCCAAGAAGTTTGCATGCCTGCACAACGTGCATGACTTCAAGGTGTCTGAGGGATGGCTCTTTTGCTTCAAGCTTTGCCATGGACACACTGGCTGTAAGGCACATGGCAAGGCCTTGGACTCGGCAGCAGAGGAAGTAGACCTGTTTCCCCAGAAAGTTCGGCGCCTGATTAAGGACAAGGGCCTTGCCCTTAGTCAAGTCTATAACGCTGACAAAACCGGTCTATTCTACCGGTCCTTGCCCACCAACACCTTGGCTGAGGAAAAGGAGAAGACTGTGCCTGGTCAGAAGTTGTCCAAACAACATGTCTCTGTTTTGTGCTCTGCCAATGCCAACAGAATGCACTGCCTCAAACCTGTTTTTTGTTGGGCGTGCAAAACAACCACGCTGTCTGTGGGTTAATGGATAGCTTGCTTGTTGTGTGGTACCATTCTGTGAAGGCCTTGTTTACCGCAAAGATCTTCAGTGATTGGTTCCACAGACACTTCATCAGGGAGGTTATCAGTTATCAAACAGAGGTTTTTGGTATCGCTCGTGACTAGGTGAAGGCACTCCTGTTTCTGAACAGTGCACCCACACATCCATCTGAGAAGGATTTGGTTTCTTATGACGTGCAAATTAGGTGCATGTTTCTGCCACCTAATACAGCTGCTCTGATTCAACTAAATGGACCAGGGTGGTATCATGGCTGCCAAGAGACTGCACCGCTGGAGATTCCTGAACGAAGTGATGGTGGTGCTGGAGGACGAGGATGGGGCCGAAGACCCACGTGGGGAGCAGACCTTGCAGAATCTTCGGCATTATGGCCTGATGTCTGCAGTGTTCAATTGGGCAAACACCTGGAAGGAAGTCTCCGTGAAAACCCTCAAAAGTGGTTGGTCTTGTCTCCTCCAGGGAATCGGAGCTGAGCACGACTTGCTGGGGTTTGATGTGGATGATATCCACTGCCGCCTTTGAACAGCAGGAGAAAAGGTGTACGTGGATGACATGAGGGATTGGCTGGACAACGATGGCAGCAATCCTGGTTATCAGACCATGTCTGGTGAGAAGACTGCTGCTGCTGCCTCTGTGGCATGAAAGAGGACGGCGAGACTGACGAGGACAAGGATGAGAGGACCCTGACTATCAGCCCTCCAGAACTCCATCACTTCCATGTCTGAGTGTCCTCCATGGTTACCTGGAGGGGAAGCTGGAGTATGCAAAACACGCGCACTGTGACACGGAGTTGGTGCTGCTCAGCCAGGCAGTGGAGCTGCGGGGAGTCCAGGACACTGTCATCCTCCGGCAGAATCGTCTGTCCAATCGTCAGACCAGGATCGACTCCTTCTTCAAGCCTGCATCCCCCATGAGTGCCAGTTCATTCTCAGCACTGACACCACCACCACCACCTCATATCCCTCCTTCACCATTACACCTGTAACCGAGCACTTAGACAACCGTTGGACATAAGCTTGCGGCTGTCTTTGGAATCTCCTGAGATGGGTAGGCCACCATCACCACACCGCATGTCACTGCTCATCATCTATCTCCAGCAGGTGGAAGAGGAGGAGGAGGAGTTTTTTGACATTTGCTAATTGCGAAGATTAGCCACTAGACCACGTAGGACAACTCTACACCTGTTGGAGGTGTGCGGGTTAAGAAGCCTGTGTGCAGTGCACTGGGTGATAAGTAACCCAACCGAATGTTTTTTGGCAGGGAACTTTAAGTTTCTTTCATAGTTTACTTGGTGTAAAAATTTATTTAGGATATTCCCATGTGTGTATTAATGTCAAAATATGGCAGAATGACCTGAGAACAGTGCGGAAATTAGGAGGGGTACAGTACATGCTGTAGTTTATAGGTAGGGGGTTTCTTGGTTTTCAGTGTTTTTTTTTTTTTTTTTTTACTAGGTGTTGAAAATTATTTTGGATAATCCTATGTATGTTTTGGTGTCAAAATATGGCAGAATTACAGGAAAACTGCCAAAATAAAGAGTGCTGTACGTACGGTAGTATATAAGTAGTGTGTTTTTTGGTTTTCAGTGATTTTTGTGCAAGGTTTTCTTGGTGTTTAGCATTACTTTGGATATTCCTATGTGTGTTTTTATGTCAAAGTATGTGTGAATGACCAGTAAATGCTGCCAAATTAAGCATAGGTACTGTACAAATACTGTAGGCTAGGTATAGGTTGGAGGTTGAGTATAGGTAGGGTCCGGGTATAGTAGGGGAATAATGTTAATTATCCGGATGTTGCCACTACTGGGACATGTATTTGGCTCTATTATGTCTGAATAAACAAGTGATTACTGTACTACCTTCCGCACTTTAGCCACAGACTTGTAGCTGATGGAATGTAGTAGTGGGTATAGGTCTCCATGTCTCTTCCCATCCTGAATGCTCTCATGTTTCTGTGCTTTTTTCATCTCTTATCTGTGCACTCTTGCCATTCCTACTTCTTAACAATCATTTTAGAAGAAAATTTTTGTTTTCTAGTTTATGATCTAGCCCTCGGGAGCAGGGGGGTGGTTGCTTTCTCAGGCAGAGGAACTCCTTGAGAGTGAAATGGCTGGGAAGCATGCCGGCACGTGACTGGTTACAGCATAGCTGGGTCTTTCGGGTGTGGGCAATCAGGCAAGTTAGCTGCCTACTGCGACTGCAACACAATGGCGAGGTGTTCTGGAAGTTAGCCAAAGAAACCTTGATGGACTCTGAAAGAACAATAATGGCCCCCAGTCCCGTGCAGCCCTTAAATGGGCAGGGGGTGCTAAGAATCTCACGGTTGCCTCATTTACAATCTAATTCCTTTGTCAATGCAAAAAATACAATTAAAATTGGTAACTGGAATGTGAGAACGCTAAATCATGACGGTAAAATCGATGAGTTAGTGAAGGTTTTTCAAAATTACGGACTTGATATTTGTGCTCTGACAGAAACTAGATTAACTGGAGTCGATAAGTTGGATTTGGAGGATGGTATACGTTTATTGATATCTGGTCGACAGGACAGAATGCATTATCAGGGAGTAGGATTGTTGCTGGGTTGTAAGGCAAATAAGGCTTTATGTGAGTGGGATCCTATAGATGAGCGATTGTTATACGCACGGTTTAAATCAAATCATGGCAACATAGTCTGTTTGTGTGTTATGCACCTACTAATGATGCACTCAATGAAAGGAAAGACACTTTTTATGAAAAGTTGCAAGAAGGAGTAGGAAGGGTACCTAGACATGATGTTTTGATCTGCGTTGGAGACTTTAATGCAGTAATGGGCTGTTCAAATGAGGGATTTGAGGCATGTATGGGTAAGATGGGAGTTGGTAGTAGGATGAGTGAAAATGGAGTGAGGTTTGGAAGCTTCTGTCTAGCAAATGACTTAGTCATCGGGGGCACACTCTTTCAGCATTGCAATATACACAAGACAACTTGGGTGTCGCCGTGTGGAAAATATAAAAATCAGATTGATCACATCGCTATCAGTAGGAGGCATAGAAGTTCTCTGCTAGATGTTCATGTTAAACGGGGAGCGGATATTGGTAGTGACCATCAACTCAGCATTGCAAAAATAAGGTTTAAACTTAAAAATCAGAAGAAGGAAAAATCTGGTGTTGGTAGATACGATATTGTTAAGCTTAGAAGGGAAGGAGAAGAAAAGGAGGAATTCAGATTAGAATGCAGAAATAGGTTTTTGGTGTTGGAAACGTTGGAAGAGGGGGAGAGAAGTGTAGATGAGATGTGGGAGGATGTGAACAAAGTTTTGCATGAGACTGCTGAGTGTACGATTGGAAGGAGACATAGCTTCAGGAGAAAGAAATGGATATCAGAGGAAACGTGGGATATGATAAAAAAGAGAGGTGAGGCTAAATTGAGGAGTGAGATGCAATGCGTTGATGAACAAGAGATTGAATTAGCAAGAGCTGCGTACTGGAGTTTGAATTCAGAAGTAAGAAGGTTAGCTAGGAGAGATAAAAGAAGATGTGTGGATGAAAAGGTTGCAGAGACTGAAATCTTAATAAACAAAAATGATGGACAGAGTCAAAGAATAGCATATGAATCGATTAGAGAACTGAGTGGTAATGCAGGTAAACGCAAGGAAATACCAGTTAGAGACTGGGAAGGAAATTTATTGACCAAAGATGGAGATATTAAAAATAGATGGAAAGAGCATTTTGAGACAGTTCTTAATAGACCAATACCACCAGAAGAGGATATACCGTCTGCTCAGGAAGATTTAAATATAGAAACAGGAGAGTTGAGGCTTGCAGAAGTGGAGAAAGCAGTAAAACAGTTAAAGAATAATAAGGCACCAGGGGAGGATGGTTTATTTCCGGAAATGTTTAAAGTGGAGGGGGATAGATTAATAATGATCTTGACCAAGCTATTCAATAAGATATGGGTGACGGGGTTACTACCATCAGTTTGGAAGAATGGTGTAATTGTTAAAGTTCGAAGAAGGGAGACCTGAGTGAATGTGGTAATTGGAGGGGAATCTCTTTGTCACCGATAGCTTTGAAAGTTTTCAGTAGAGTGTTGTTAAATAGGTTGGAGCCAGTGGTTGAGGGTATTCTGAGGGATGAACAGGCTGGTTTTAGAAAGGGACGTGGTTGCAATGATCAGATCTTTATAGTTAGGCATTTGATGCAGCAAGTTAATGAAATGAGAGTACCATTAAGTCTTTGTTTTGTTGATTTTGAAAAGGCTTTTGATAGTGTTTCGAGAGAGACTATGGGGAAGATCATGAGACATTATGGAATACCAGAGGAGTTTGTGAGGGTCATTATGAACATGCATGAGGACACATTTTGTAAAGTGATGGTTGATGGTTGTCTGAGTGATTCGTTTGAAGTCAAGTCTGGAGTAATTCAAGGTGGTGTTCTATCGCCTTTACTATTTATATTGGTCATTGATTACATTATGAAACGCGTTGGAACAGAAACCGGTGCAGGTATACTTTGGGGAGAGAACAGGAAACTTTTGGATTTAGATTATGCAGATGATATAGTTTTGATTTGTGATGGGCCAGAAGAGATGCAGAGAGTGTTGGACTGTTTGGTGAGTGAAGGTCGCAAGGTGGGTTTGGTTATTAATTGTGGAAAAACTGAAATAAT
The DNA here is from genome assembly GCF_032717465.1 of Coenobita brevimanus. Classification (NCBI taxonomy): domain Eukaryota; kingdom Metazoa; phylum Arthropoda; class Malacostraca; order Decapoda; family Coenobitidae; genus Coenobita; species Coenobita brevimanus. Next base: position 54,381,577 of record NC_136959.1, on the reverse strand, counting down.
CAATACGAATATGGAAAATGCGCAGGAATGTGTAATTGGAGGTATGGTTGTAAAGCAAGTTGATAGGTTTAAATATTTAGGTACTTATTTAGCCAAGGATGGTTCTTTGAACTTTGAATTCGAGGAAAGGTTAAAGAAGGCTAATCAGGCAATGGGAATGCTTAAAAATATTTGGAATAATAACAATTTTTCTGTGCATACAAAAATCAAACTTTATAAGGTAATGGTTAGGATTATCTTAATTTATGGACACGAGTCTTGGTACAGCACAGTGACTATGGAAAATAAATTCTTGGTGTTTGAAAATAAAGCACTTAGAAGAATATTAGGAGTTAAGTGGTGGGAAAGGATACCAAATAGTAGAATTAGAGAAATAACGGGAGTGCAGCCGATCGATGAATATGTTAGATTCTCACGATGGAAGTGGCTAGGACATGTGTATAGGAGACAGGGAATAGTACGAGGTACACCAGGGTGGGTGGCACTTGGTAGGAGAGGTAGAGGAAGGCCAAAAGAGACGTGGGTGAGGACAATGAGACGGGAAGCTGGAGATGAGTGTTGGGGAGATCTTGAGGAGTTAGCACAAGATAGGATGTGGTGGTGTGAGTTCATCGAGGCCCTATGCATCCCCGAGGGTGCCACAGGAAATGATTGATTGATTGATTGATTATGATCTCTTAGGAGAAGTATAATTATGCATAAAGCAAGTGTTAGATTTGGAGTGTTACGTGCATAGCATACTGAAAGACTAAAACAAGGGTGTCTTCCTGTGAAAACAAGTGTTTTGGTACGTTCTTTAACTGGAGACGAGCTGTAGCCAACTAATATTGTGCAAATCACTGTACTTGCAGGTGACCACAATGCAGTTTTCAGCCCATAACTCGTGAACTGTAGCCTGAATGCTTTTCTAAACATGAAAAGAAACATCTACACTTGACAAGCAGCATTTTGGTGTATAGTATAGTACAGTAGTGTACGTGTTTTTGTTTTGGAGTTATGACTGATGAAGAAGAAGAAAGAACAAAATCGATATTTTTGGGTTTCGATTTTGCAACTCCTGTGAGGGTTAGCAAGACACAGTGAGTAGTTTTGCACTTGAATAGCAAAGGTCGTTTAATTCATAAGCATAGAACTAAGCTTTGTGACCATTTTCGTTCGGATTCTCCTATACCCTATAGTACAGGAAACCAGTTTGAACCTGCATCATTCCTACTTACGGAGTGCTGCTGCACTCTGTGATTTGTTTCTTGAGTCAAGTTTGCACATTAGGTGTTTCGCTTATTGAGATCCCGCATATTGGGAGACCCCAATGTACACGATAATTATGAAATATCCACTCAGAAGTATTTGTCATTAGAAATTATGTGAATAGTAACCACTCATTGTGAAACCATCGATCACTTGTACATATTTTTTTTTATCAAGTGTATGTTTCCCATTTTTGTGTGTAAAATGTATTTTCTCTGTTAAAGAAAGGGTGTTAACAAAGAGGAATACTTTTCTGCCAAGCGTAGGGCTAGAAAAGAGGTTTACAGGGCAAAATCTGAGTCTCAGAGACTTTTATTGGATAACCTAGTGTTGAAGAATATATTTAAGGTGGCAGATCAGATGAAGCAGGATGACAGGGATATCATAGGTGAGCAGTGTATGAAGAATGATGAAAGAAGGATAGTGGTGAACAATGGGGATATTAAAGATGCCTTTAGAGAGCATTATAACCGGTTGTTGAATGAAGAGTTTGACTGGAACAGGGAAGGTTTGGAGCCAGTAGATCCAATGTTTGGCCCTTGGCCTTTGATTGATGCTGCTGCTGTGAGCAGGGCATTAGGCAGGGTGCAGGTGGGGAAGGCAGCAGTTGTGTCTGGGTTGACTGCCGAAATGCTGAAGGCCTCAAGAGATATAGGAGTGGTGTTAGTTACGACATGATAATTATAATTATATATGAATGTGTTGCCCCAGACGATTCGTTGAAGAGTGTGATTATAAATGTGTTGTACAAGGGGAAGGGTGATGCCCTGGAAAGAGGAAATTATAGAGGCAAAAAGCGTTTGGACCAGATAATGAAGGTAATGGAGAGAGTCCTAGAAGATATGATTAGAGAAAGAGTGAATATTGATGAGATGCAGTTTGGGTTTATGCCAGAGGGACTACTGATGCCATATTCTTTGTCTGACTGCTTCAGAAAGTGTATATAGCAAGGAAAAGAGATCCGTACCTTGTTTTTGTTGACCTGAAGAGGGCCTTTGACAGAGTTCCTAGGGAGGTGGTGAAGTGGGCAGTGAGAAAGCTTGGGATTGAGGAGTGGCTGGTTAGGGTGGTTATGGCTATATGTTTGGGTGCACACACCCAGGTAGGAGTAAACGGAGATTTGAGTGATGGGTTTTCTATGAATGTTGGTATGCACCAGGAGTCAGTCTTGAGCCTGTTGCTGTTTATCATGGTACTTGAAGCCCTCTCATGTGCCTTCAGAAATGGACTTCAATGGGAGATGTATGCCAATGATTTTGGTGTTGATTGCAGAGAATGAAAGGGAGGCAGAGGAAAGAATTAGGAAGTGGAGAGATGGTATGGGACACAAGGGCTTCAGTGTAAATGCAGATAAAAAAAAGTGATTGTATCTAGGGCTGGTGACAGTACTGTCAAAGAAGAGGGAGAGTGACCATGTGTGGTTTGCCACAAGGGCGTGGGAAATAATTCCATCTTGTGCAGTGTGTGTGGTAAGTGGGTGCATAAGAGATGTAGTGGTGTTAGAGGTAGACCGTGAGATAATTCTAATTTCATGTGTGCAGTGTGCCAGGGATAGCATGTGGAGATAGTTAGGTGTGAAAGGATTGATCTCGTTAGCGAGTCTCTCTAGTATGTGGAAGAGTTTTGTTATTTGGTAGACATGTTAAGTGCTGGAGGTTGGGCTGGAGCTAGCTCTGTGGCTAGAGTGAGGAATGGTTGGGAATACTTTAAGGGCTTGTTGCCTCTCCTGACATTGGGAGGGTCCTTCCTCTGTGCTGAAGGATCTTTGGATGTGACATGTGTTAAGAGTGTAATGCAGTATGGTAGTGAGACCTGGGCAGTAAAGGAAGAGGATATTTGCAGGCTCAAAAGTACAGAAATGACAGCGATTAGGTGGATGTGCAGTGCATCCTTGAGTGCAAGGCCTGTGGGGGTTACATTTATGATGGAAGAGTTAAGAGGTAGAATGGGACTGGAATGTATTGGTGTTGTGATGAGGAAGGGTAGATTGAGGTGGTTTGGGCATGTGGAAAGAATGGGGCATGACAGTTGGGTGCAGAAAGTGTGAAGTTAACATTATGGGTAGGGTTGCGAGAGGTGGACTGAAAAGACCTAGGATGAGGTTATTGAGCGTGACCGCAGGGATAAGGGACTGAATATGGAGGCTACTAGAGATAGAACAGCATGGAGAGCCACCATTTGGTGACCAACGCCAACGCATGCAAGCATGTTGGATCCTTTAAAAATGAAAACAGTATTAATGTCATATTTTATGGTATTACACAGAATAAGTTCCCATGAGCTGTTGATATTAAGCATTTACTGAGCATATGTGTAATGTACAATGCTGTACTGTAAATGGAATACAGTGGTTTATGAAGTGAAGATGGTTTGATAGTGTACAGGTGTGGAGGAGGAGTATGAATGTAGGAAAAAGAAAGGTGTTGCTTTCTGCTGTCAGAAATAAAGTGTATTAGAACATATAAATGTGATGTTTATATAAGACTTGTGTGTTGTAAATGTAATTTGGAACTGATAGGTACATGCGTGTGTGTGTTTCGTGTACCTAAGAAAAAAAATAATGATGGAAGTAATGAAAACTTATATGTTTTGCAAATGAGTTAATAAGTTAGTGTTTTAAAGAATGACAGATTTTAAAAAATGACACAAGAATACAAAAGTTATTGTGTTTGGAGAATGATAGAGTGGGGAATGATAAAGTAGGGATTATGGTTGGAAGGTGGGGTGTGGAAAGGAGGAGTAAGAATGGGCAGTTTTATTTGAGATATGTACCGACAGGGTATAGTTACCATCAAAACATGTTTCACTTGTAAGTTAGTTTTTATTTTAGTGACATTAGCATGCATAGGCCTCTTCATGTGGTGGCAGCTTCTCCTGTGTAGCATTCTTATCCATTTCCTTGCTGTCCCCAAACCTAGAGGTTCCATGTAGGACATCATCCCACATCGTTTTTGTTCTCCCTCAGGGCATTCTTTCCACATTCACATCTGTGACCCTCCTCAGCCAGTCCCCTTTCCCCATCCTCTCAGTGTGTCAAAGTCATCGACCTAGCTCCTGGTTTGCATTATTTCTGTAATATCTCCTATGCCATATCTATCTTGCAGCCCACTTTATTCATTTCATGTAGGTACTGTACAGTATTAGGATTTAGGCGATGATGGTGAGGATAGTGATATACTTATCTAGTTTATAACTCCATTCTTTTGTCATTTTCCAGCCCAAATATATACACAACATACTAAAGCAAGCCGAAAAGCGAAAGTTAGAGAGTGAACGTAGAATGGAACGTAAGGTGCAGAAGGAACGTGAGGCAGAAGGGGATGAGTTTGCTGACAAAGAGGCATTTGTTACTGCCTCCTACAAAAAGAAGATGGAGGAACTGAAGAAAGCAGAAGCAGAAGCCAAACTGGAGGAGATGAGAGAAGGTGAGGTTAGGTTTTACTGCTGCTAAATGCACATAAATTACCTTTGTGATTTCATGCATCCTGGTCAGTTTAGCACTAAATAACTTTTTTGTTATGAGGTAATTTTGGAGGGAGGAATTAAAAAACAGTGTGACTTGTCTTTAGTTACATTTTCAGTTAAGGTCACTGTGTGAGCTATGCAGTAAGAAGATATACCATATAATAGGTCTTTTGTAACCACTGAGCAGATGTACTGTAGACCCTCAGTTTCGACAGCTAATATATCCAGGAATTTTACTTTGCAAATTGCACCATTGAAACCCACACTATACCGGGTATGATGGTAGGTAGGGGCGCCCATCATCCACTCACTCATTGTAGCATTGCCTTATGATCTCTACACTGGGTGACAAGCCAAATGGTACCATTAACTACGCTGGGTGGCAACTGTATAACCGGGGTTTCTGGTGGGGTCAAGTGTCCCCCAGATTATCTATCTATCTATTGCCAGACGCCTCTATCTAAAATCACTAAATTATGGCTAGCGGTATGGAGAGCCTTGGAGGGCTCAATACCTGCCCATGGCCCCAACCAAATGGGCAGATATGCATGGCCATTTGGAATGAGAGAGATGTGAATGAGGAGAGTAAGAGGATGGAAGTGGTGAATATGTTCAAGAGTGTGAGATATGCCATGATTGCATTGTGTGAAACTAGGATGAAAGGGTGTGAAATGGAGGAGTGGGAAGGTGTAAAGTGTGTAAGGTCGGGCATGAATGGGTGAGGAAGATGCAAGGAAGGAGTTGCTTTGTTGATGAATGAAGTGTGGCAGAGTGGAATGAGAGATTACAAATGTGTCAGCTCGAGATGTATGTATGTATGTCAGGTTCAAGTTGAGAAGATGAAAGTGGCAGTGATTGTAGCGTATGCACCATGTGAGAACAGGAGTGAGTGAGAAAGACAGGTTTTGGGATGAGCTGGATGAAATAGTAGAACAAATGAACAGGAGTTATTAAGTGATTGTAGTGGACGATATGATCGGTAGAGTAGGCGCTGGTCCTGTGAATGATATAATGAGTAATAATGGAGTACCAGGAGAGAATGATAATGGGAAGCAACTGAAGGACATGTGTCAGGAAAGGAGGTTGTGCATTTGTAATTCTTATTTTAAACACATGGTATAGAGGGAATGGAGATCATGGTGAAAGGAGCCTGATTGGCTATGTGCTCGTTGAGAAATCAATGCTGGGTAGTGTTGCTGATATGAGGGCAGTGGGAGGAAGATGTGGTTTATCAGATCATATGATTGTGTTATGCAAGATCAAGCTGAGAGGAAAGAGGTGGATGAAGAGAGGGAGGAGCTGTCAGGGAGACTGAAAGTCGAGAAGCTGAGGATCAAAGAAATGACAGATGAGTACGGTGCCACAGTAGGATAGGAGTTAGAATCAGTGATGTGGAATGAAATGTATCCGGAAATATTGTGGAATATATATAGGGATTGCTTAGTTAGGAATGCTAAAGCAGTGTGTGGTGTGGCAAGAGTAACAACGAAGAAGAAAGGTATGGCATAATGGGATGAAGAGGTTAAGAGAGCAGTGGAGGAAAAGAGGAAGAAGTGGCTAGAGTGGATACAGGACAGGGGTTCAGTTGAAATAAGAAATGAATATATTGAAATCAAGCAACATGTAAGGAGACTAGAGAAGAGGAAAAACGAGGAGGGAAATGATGATCTAGGAAGAAAAATTAATGCAAATTACTCCGAAAATAGGAAATTATTCTGGAAAGAGGTGCAGAAATGTAGATGTGACAGTGGAAAGAAATGTAAAAGTGTGAAGGATGTAAGTGGTATTATAAACCCATGGGGATCAAGTAAGGACCAGATGGAAAGAATATTTTGAAAGTCTGATGAATGGGAATGGAGAGAGCAAAGTGACTGTTAATATGATTGGTTCTGGGGGTGTACAGAGAAGGAATGCAGTGCCAGGAAATGTGACACTTGCAAAGGTGAAGAATGCTGTGAAGTGGCTGAAAAATGGGAAAGCAGCTGGGGTTGATGAAATGTATGCAGAGATGATTAAGTGCATTGGGGAGAGTGGAATGAAGTGCTTGTTGGAGATATGTAAGAAGGCATGGATGAGTGAAACTGTGCCAGTATAGTGGAATAAGGAATGATTGTACCCCTGTACACTTGCTCCAGAAAGTATCGGTGCAGACTACGTGTTAAATATTATGACACACGGAACAAAGGAAACTGGAAATTGCAGTTCTGTCCTCCCACACGCAGGCATCTCTGACGATAAATGACTGCTATATCAGATACCTCTTGTGTCCTTCATGATGAGTAGGGGATGGCCGTAGATGTTATAATATATATTAACGGGCTATCATTGCCACTTGGTCGAATCATTCCGGATGACATCGGACCCACAGTGCACCGATACTTTCTGGAGCGAGTGTACAAAAATAAAGGTGATTGAAATGAGTGTAAAAAATATCGTGGCATAAGTCTTTTGAGTGTGGTAGGGAAGGTATATGGAAAAATTAATACAGTATAGAGAAAGTAAGAGAGAGAGCAGAGGTCCTAGTGAGTGGCAAACAGGGTGGCTGTAGGAATAGCAGAGGATGTATGGGTCAAATATCTGCAGTAAGACAGCTATTGGAGAAGGCGTGGGAGAAGGATTATAAGGTATTTATGGATCCGGAAAAAGCATACAGCAAAGTAGACAGAGAAGGATTATGGAAGGTTATGTGCATTTGCGGTGTAAATGGTAAGCTGCTAGGTGCCTCCAAGATGGTAGTGAGACATGTGTAAGGGTAAATGAGTATCCAAGTGATTGCTTCACAATCAGTGTGGCTGTGCGGCAAGGTTGTGTGATATCCCCTTGGTTATTCAATATATATATGGATGGGGTGATAAGAAAAGTAAAAACTCGAGTGATGGAGAGAGGGATGGCATTGGTAATGAATGGTGATGGATGGAATATCTCAAATTTGTTGTATGCTGATGATGCATTGCTACTTGCCAATACCAGACAAGAGCTTGGTAGTGCTGAGTTTTGTAGATGTCTGTGAGCATTGTGCCTTGAGAGTAAATGTAGAGAAGAGTAAAGTGATGGTTATTGAAAGAGTAGGTGACTCCCAGTGTGATGTTACAGTGAATGAAGAGAGACTGGAATTGGTGAGAAAGTTCAAATACCTGGGTACAGTGACAGAAGAGAGAGAAAAATGTGCAAAAGAAGTGGAAAGTAGAGTGACACAAGGAAGGAAAGTAGCTGGTGCTATGAAGGCTTTGACAAAAAACAGAGGCTTGAGTGTTGCAGTTGCATGAGGCTTACATGATAATACCAGCTTTAACATACGGATGAGAGACTGTGGTGTGGCATGAAAATGAAAAGTCAAGAGTGAGAGCAGTGGAGATGGGACTGCTGAGAAATGTACGTGAGTACAGAGAGTGGAGAGGATATGGAATAATGTGATTTGTAAAAGATGCGGAGTGAGGAAGTCCGTGGACACCAGAATCAAAGAGAGTATACTGAGATGGTTTGGTCATGTTGAGAGAAAGGACAACAATAGAGTGGTGAAAAAGTACATCTGAGCAAATCTGAAGGAGGGAGGAGGTGAGGTATGCCAAGAAGAAAGTGGAGGGATATGGTGTATGACTGTGTGAGGAAGAGAGGCATGGAAGTTGGTGAGACTAAGGCACTGACCAGAGACCAAGCTGTCTGGATGAATTTTGTGCAGAAAAGCACATAACCAGGGATTTGGCACCTCTTTTTAATGTGACAGCATTCGGATTGACTCTATCAGATAGGTACATGTGAAGCTGCTGGACGTGAAGAAAGTTTTTTTGGCCCGTTTGATGGAGCCAAGATTCTGTGGACTGGAATGATGAGTGAATGGAAGCGTGGCCCATTGAATTAGGCAAACTTAGGCTATCTGGACGTTGCTGCTCCTCACCTTGCTTAGGGATGGGAAAGGAGGTCTGAATGATGATGATGATCATCATGACATTGGTACGGTGAAATCCCAAAATTCTCCCAGTGATTCCCCTTTGGCCCTTTTGAAGAACTTTTACCCTCTCCTGATCATACATATCATTCATTATAATACACATACAACCAGAGATGTAGAGTTAGAGTTGTGGAGGTGGAATCAGTCAGAAGCAATTTTGGGCAGAGTTGGTGAAAATGTACCTTACTGACTCCAGCTCCATCTTTAAAATAAAAACTTAACATTATCATAATAATACCTGTGTATGATAAATATAAATACAGTACAGGTATATCCTCTTATACTTATTTATTACCAGTATGTTAGATCCAGAAACAAAATTTAAAGCCTGTTATTTAAGTCTTAGTTTTTATAGATACACATTCCCATATCTGAAACCCTTAGGACGAGACACATTTTGAAAATTGAAATTTTTTGGATTTGGGAATGATAGTGGTTCATATACCATATGTCACAGTAACACCCAAGGGAGGTCTGGGGCAGCACCTCGTAAGCCAACACATTAATGTTTTTGAAGTGAGTCATATGAAAGTAATCTCTCCAAGATCCAATGTAATAGAGCCAAAGGCATGTCTGGGACTTGGTTTTATCCAGGATGTGGCAAAAATGCCCTTGGACAGGTACTTACAGACCCAAACCCAATCTAACTTTGAAAGCCACCTAAATAACTCCCTACTATGCACAGCACCTATTTAAGACCCTATGCACACAAATAAGGGACAGAAACCATGATATAAATGAAAAGGAACCAGTGAATGAGAAATTAGAAGTGAGTATGGAAACTATTTAGCAGTGTACTGGGTACTTACGACATGTCTGTGACTGTCTGAAAGATTAACCCACCTCCTCTAAGGCTCTGACATTGGAGGAGGTGCACTTGAAACACGTACAGTAATCCAGCATTGTGCTGTACTTAATCCTTTGCACTGTGAATTATAATTGTTTAACACTGGACATTCTATTCTTACTTGCGCCATGCCAGTTGCAACGCGCCAGTGTTGCACTTAACACTTAATCCCTTGCACTCTGAATTATAATTTCGTAACACTGCGCAACACTGTAAATTCCCATGTGGTCTAGTGGCGAGGTATCGCAGTTTATTCATTGTTTATTCACAAAAACGAGCACGTGACGCAGCCATGGCGACGAGCGTGCAGTCACAATGGTAGGTAGGCGGGAGCGGGAGGGGAGGATGCAGGAGCACTCTACTACATGCCAAAACACAGCTGTTTGTCACCGTGCGGCAAATTTAAACTAGGGATGAACACTTTTTTTTTTTCTTCTTCTTTTTTTTTCCACTCCAAGAACCCGAGTCCAAAATGTCTGGAACTTCGGGTGTCCGGGACTTGGGCTTGCAGGTCTTAAAGGGATTACTGTATTCACATTGAGTGGGGCAGCACCTCGTAAGCCAACATATTAATGTTTTTGTAGTGACTCTTACAAATGTTCACATTGAGTGGGGTAAATAAAGACTACCATACAGGGCTCTTGCTAACTGCCGATGGTTGCGAGCCATTTGGCTCCAAAGGTTTCAGATTTACGAGCCAAATAAATTTTTAGTAGCCAAACTGACTACGAGCCGAAGTATTTTACAAGCAGTAAATATATTTATTCATTTATTTACACATTGTCTATTTTTAAACATTCACAATGGCGACAAGGAAAGACTTAATAATCGATCACAATGTGCTTTTTTGTTCATTTAAGTGAGATTTACTTATTTTATAGTTTACTGGGTTTTGAAGTGGATGTATTTTCTCCTCTCCAAAAGGCGACTTGCATGTAAAATTTGTTTGCTGAAGGAAAAAAATACTCGCATTTGCAAGTTGTGGCTCGCCAAACACAAGCCCTGCCCTAAATTAGGGCTGAAAAACGATTCCAAATCATGGTTCCACTTGTCCTTCCATCCATCCTTCATCTGATCCTGTGTTGCCCCACGAGCAGTGTAGGAGCCCAGGGCTAGGCAGTTGGCCCTGACATTTTAGATGAGAGAGACCAGCCTCACTCATCCCTGAGTGGCATTACGTGAGCAATAAACCCCAACCACCCGTTGGATGTGCGCTGAGTATAAAATACTGTAGTAAACAAGTAGAACAACCTGCGTAGCATTTGCAGTGCACCACTTACCACAACTTCAGTGGCCTGTCTAAAGTTTTTCCTACTGTAACACATGTTTGATAATCATTAACCTGCCATGTCCCGACGACATATGGATACGTCACCACGTTTTGTCACGCTGACACCCGACGACGTACCCATACGTTTTGCAATTGCTTGGTCCGTCATTTGCACATTTTTCAAATCTTGCGCGTTATTTTTGGTACATAGGCGCGGGACACCTTCCACAACCCACCTCCAGGCAGGGACACTCTCCAACCCCGCGTGACCCTTGCGCTCCCTTATCTTGGTCTCTCACCTGTTAGCAGTGACCCTGAATAGACATGGTGCACCGAGGTCTCTCTGACACTGAAATTCAAGCCGCCCTGGACGCCTTCACAGGCGACAGCGATTCCCCACTTGATGACGACGTGGCAGACAAAGGTTACGTGCCTCCCGATGACAAAACAAGCAGCAGTGACGAGGAAGTACCGTCTCCAAGGAAGCGGAGTTACGTGACGTTTCTTGAGGCTAGAGAAGGCCTACCTGGACCCCAACCACAAGCATGCACCTCACTTCAGCCCTGAGAGGAAAGGGAGGGTGAGGACAAGGACGAGAACGAGGACAGAGCCGTGGGACGTGGTGCTACCTCGTGGCTCGGGAGAGAAAGAATTTCACCGCGGGGAGCTGAAGGGATGGCGAGGAGGAGAATCGGGTATGGGCCTAGTGTTTTGTATGGGGAAGGCAGGAATGGCTTGCTGGTAGTGAGTGGTGAAAGCGAAAGTGGTGTGGCGGGTGTGAGCGGTGAAAGTGAAAGTCGTGGTGTGAGGGAGGCAGCGCGAGCACGTGGTGTGAGGCAGCGGGGAGGTGAGGAGGAGCCACTCCCTAGCACTTCTTTCGCCCCACAATATTCCCGCTCTTCCTCCCCACAGCCCCGTGATGTGGGGAAAGGACGGAAAGGGAAGGAAAAGGGAGAGGGAAAAGGAGCGCGAGTGGGGGAAGGGCGCCACTCTCCACCTTCCCAACCTCCCCCACCACTGTCTTCTCCCCACCCCGGTAATGTGTCATGGGACTGGGAAGATGGGAGTAATTTTACTCCCATCATTCACCTCTTCACTGAGGAGTGGCGGTCTGGCTGCATGGCTCCAGGAATCCACGCTGGCTCCACCAGAGTGGATTTCTTCCACCTGTTCTTTGGGGAGGAGTTTGTGGAGCGGATTGTGGAACAGAGTAACACCTTTGCAAGCAGCCAGCGCCGTGAAAGCGAGCGTGAAAGTAGGAGAAGCAGGCACTCCCTCCAGTATAATTACCCAATTACCATAAATGAGATGTTTATCTTTCTAGCCCTAGTTCTTTTGATGGGTATTGTATGAAAAGACAAATTCCGGCATACTGATCTACGGACCCTATAACCAGCACACCTTTCTTTGGGAAAGTAATGGGCCGGAATCGATTTCAGCAAATTCTCAGCCACCTCCACTTTTATGATGCTGACGATCCTGCTAATGCTAATGCTTATAAATAACACGGATAGCATGAGGAGAATAAGGCTGGTGTTTGATCACCTGCGGGAAAAGTTCCGTTCATCCTTCTATCCTTGTTGAGACCTTGTCATAGACGAGAGTCTCGTGTTGTGGAGAGGCAATATTTCTTTTCGCCAGTACATACCCGGCAAGAGACACCGTTTTGGGTTCAAGATCTTAGTTATGTGTGACTGTAAGACTGGTTATGTGCAAGACATAGTCTTGTACATGGGCGCACAGTCAGACATAATGGAACATCGAAGTATTGGACTCTCAGGGGCCGTGGTAAAGACAATGATAGAGGAGTACCTTCGTCGTAGTCACGTGCTGTACCTGGACAACTGGTACACTAGCCCCCTTCTCGCACGATACCTGCACCTGCACAACACCGGAATCTGTGGTACAGTAAAGAGAAACCGTCGGCATATGGTCAAGGTTGGGAGGAAACTTGACAAGAATGAGGTGTTTTTTTTTCAAGGCAAATGACATCCTCGCCACCCTGTGGAATCACAACAAGGAAGCTTCCCTCCTATCGACGGTACACCGCCCCCTCTTGCACCACACAGACTCCATGAATTACCTCAGCAAGAGGAGGCACCATGTCTGGAAACCTGAGTCAGTACTGGACTACAATATCAACATGAGGCAAGTGGATCAGGCCGACTCCATGATTTCCAGTGTGGAGTGTGCCAGGACCACGAAGAAGTGGGTACAAAAAGCTCTTCTTCCACTTGCTTGATATCACGGTCCTGAACTGCCACTACCTCCATGCCTTGACAACGGGAACCTCAGAGACCTTCGAGGGGTTTGTGAGGGAGCTGTCCCGCGAAATCATCATGAAATATGCAGAGCACAGGCCCCACCACCGCCACCGCCCCACCACTGCCGCACAGACTCCCCTACGCCTCACCACACGCCACTTCCCCAGCACCATACCTCCTCAGCCGAACTGCCCTAGACCCCAGTGGTGGTGTCACGTCTGTAGTAGTTCTTGAGTGAGAGAAACCACTCAAAGAAAAGACACGAGGTACAAGTGTGTGGACTGCAACATTGGCTTGTGGGTTGAGCCTTGCTTCAAAGAATACCTCACATTAGTGCATTACTGATACTGTTTGTGCTCGCGATATGACACTCTAAGTGCTGTAGATATGCGATAATCTGACGCTTATTACAATAGTAAGGTCTGTAAGTAAGTCTATCTATCTATCTATTGCCAGACGCCTTAATCCCGTTTGGGGTGGCCACAAACAAATCGCCTCCATGTCACCCTGTCCCCCGCCATTTCACTGCCCTGCTTCCAACTCACACACCCCCTCTCTCATATACCTCTCCACCCCATCCCTCCATCTCATCCTCAGCCTCCCCCTCCCTCTTCCCCCCTCCACCTCACTCATATACACACTCTTCGCCAGTCTTTCACCCTCCATCCCCTCCACATGGCCAAACCACCTCAGTGTGTTCCTCATAACGCTTCCTATCAAATCCACATCCACACCACAACGCTCCTTTATATCCTCATTCGTCAGCCTGTCTCTCCATGTGACTCCACAGGCTCCTCTTAAATAACTCATTTCCACTGCTCTCACTCTTGACTTGTGTTCTTCCAACACGTTCAAGCTTCGCTTCCATACGTTAGAGTTGGTATCACAATACTGTCATGTAGTAACTTTTTCACTTCCATGCTCACTTCCCTGTTTCTTATCACTGCTTTCAAGGAACCAGCAACCTTTCTTCCCTGCTGTACCCTTTCAAGCACTTCACCCTCCAAACCTCCATCCTTACTCATCACGCTACCCAAGTACTTAAACGTGATAACAGTAAGTGATAACAGTAATATTAGGTGAAAACTGGTATAGTGTAAGTGGAAAAATATAAGTGGAGAAATAAAATGTAAGTTGAAACAGTAGTCATCACGAGTTTGCTCACTATGTAAATATGCGATAATCTGACGCTCACTATAATAGTAAGGCCTGTAAATATGTGATACGTGGAAACGGGTGTAATGTTAGTGGAAAAGTATGTAAGTGGAAAAATAGAATGTAAGTTGAAACAACAGGCATAGCAGGTGCGCTCACTATGTAAATATACGCTAACATTATCTATCTATCTATCTATCTATTGCCAGACGCCTCAATCCCGTTTGGGGTGGCCACAAACAAATCGCCTCCAAGTCGCCCTGTCCCCCGCCATTTCACTACCCTGCTCCCAACTCACACCCCCCTCTCTCATATACCTCTCCACCCCATCCCTCCATCTCATCCTCGGTCTCCCCCTCCCTCTTCCACCCTCCACCTCACTCACATACACTCTCTTCGTCAGTCTTTCACCCTCCATCCTCTCCACATGGCCAAACCACCTCAGTGTGTTCCTCACAACGCTTCCTATCACATCCACAGCTAACATTATGCTGAATACAATCGTAAGGGCTGTAAATATGTGATAACAGTTGTATAAAATGGAAACTGGTATAATGTTATTGGAAAACTATTATGCAAGATGAAAAAATGAAATGTATGTTGATACAACAATGTTAGTGAATCATCACTGACCAATTGGGGCGATTTCTCTAGGTTTGCCCGATGGAACAATGCATATTTCACCTCTATTTTTGTTTAAAAACCAATATACTCTTGTACTACACGTTTTTTGTGTGTGTAATAGATAAATATCTACATATTCTGAATGGTTTCCCGTACTTAGCCCTACCATAGAAAACGTGACAACGGCAGAGCACCTTCATAGAACACGGTACCAGGTGTATGGAAGGTATACCTGTCTAGGCCACTTATAGACCCCGGTGACCACTTTCTTGGTGATTTTCCATTGTTTCTTACCAAAAGCTGAGGTTTGAGTCAAAAAAAATTTTTCCCCAAATCTGCTGGGACTGGGGGGGGGGGTCAGTGGTGGAAAATCTGCCGGGACTCGGCGGGTTAACATGATGAAATGCCCCTTGCTACCATTGTATGATAGTAAAGTTGTTACTGCTCGTTAATATAAGAGTACATTTGCAATTATGAAGGAGTCTGAATTGGAGTCAGACAGTAGAAAAATATAGATGTTGGAGTCAAAGGTTTGGTGTATCAACTCCACAGCCCTGCATACAACCTCTAGGAACATCACTGGGCATAATAAAAAAAAAAAGAAAGAAAAAGAAGAGGGTAATTTAGAGTGTACAGAATGGTAAATAAAAGGTGATCATTTACCATGATGGCATGGAGTGATGTTTGGGTGTCAGGGAAGTGGGTATCTTCAGATGATGACTTTTCTACCTAGAGGTAGATGAAAAACTATTTTGAAAGTATAAAGTGATGAAAAACTTACATGAAAGAAGAAAAAGTACATTGTGAGTGGTGGCAGTGAGGTGAGAGAGATGAGATGCAGGCAGCGAATGGTGTGTGTGTGTGTGTGTGTGTGTGTGTGTGTGTGTGTGTGTGTGTGTGTGTGTGTGTGTGTGCATTTACCTAATTGTGATATACAGGAAATGAGCTACGGTCATGGGGTCCCGTCTCTGTTTCTCAGTAAGTCAGATTTAGCTTTAAACTCGTTTAAGTTTTTAGATTGGATGCTGTCTTTGTCCAGGCTATTCCACAGGTCTATACATCTATAAGGAAAACTATATTTCTTGATTTCCTTCAAGCAGTCTTGGCTTCTTCAGTTTCATTCCGTGTCCTCTTGTTACTCTCTTATCCCATAAAAACAGATCTTCTTTGTCAATTTTATCTACTCCCATCATGGTCCTGAACACTGCAATCATGTCGCCTCTCTTTCTCCTTTCTTCTAAGGAAGGCAAATCCAGCTTTTCCAGCATCTCTCTGTACGACAGATCTGCCAGACTGGGGACCATTTTAGTTGCTGTTCTTTGTATTCTCTCAATCTTGTTTATATCTTTTTTGTGTGTGTGTGGGGACCACACTACTGTTGCATATTCTACCCTGGGGCGAATCATGGCCACTATCAATTTTTTCATCATCTCATCCATATAATGAAAAGCTACTTTTATGTTAGTCAGGAGCTTATACGTCTCTATTATTGTCTTGTTAATGTGTTATTCAGGTGACAAACTGTCCTGGACCAGCACTCCCAAATCTTTCTCTTCTCTCGCTTTTGTGATTGGTTCATTACCCATCAAATAATTCAGGGATGGCCTCTTGGTACTTTTACCTGTTTCCAATTTGTACATTTCTTTGCATTGAATTTCATTTCCCACATCCGGCTCCAATCGTGTATCATATCCAGATCCTCCTGCAGCATTTTACAATCCTCCTCAATCTCAACCTTCCTCAAGATCTTTGCATCATCAGCAAACAGATTTGCATAAATGTACGTAAATCTGGAACATTACTGGCGCCAACACCGAGCCCTGTGGGACTCCACTTGTTATTTCTTCCCTCCATCCAGACATCCTATCTTTTATTGCTGTCCTCATTTGTCTGTCTCTCAAAATGCCTCTCATCCATTCCAGGAGGTTCCCTTTCAGTCCTCCTGTATGCTCTAGTTTCCACATTAGTCTCTTATGGGGTACCTTGTCGAAGGCCTTCTCCAAATCTAAATACACACAGTCCACCCAACCATCTCTCTCCTGTAGCACATCAATCGCTATTGAGTAAAAACTCAACAAGTTGGAGACACATGACCTTCCACTTCTGAGTCCAAACTGACTATCAGCCAAGATATTCATCTCTTCTAGATATTTTATCCATCTATCTTTCAGAATTCTCTCGCACAATTTTATGACCATCTGGTTAGGGACACTGGTCTATAATTCAGGGGTTCATCCCTGTTTCCTTCCTTATAAATTGGTACCACATTTGCTCTCTTCCATTCTTGAGGCACTTTCCCCCTCTTCCAGAGAACACACAATTAAACTGTGAATCTTTTCTGCCAGTTGTTCTCTGCATTCCTTCAGTACCCAATTAGAGATTCCATCTGGTCCTGGGGCTTTCCTTACATCTTGAGTTTCCAGTAATTTATACACTTCCTGTACTTCCACTTTTATATCTTTTATCACTACATTTCTAGTCACTCCCTCCCCTTCCACAAACTCTTTTTCATTTGTGAAAACTGATTGGAAACATTTGTTCATTATTTCTGCTTGCATTGCCACATCTTTATAGACCTCTCCTTCTACTTTCAGTTTGGTGATTCCTCCCTTTTGTTTCAGTTTGTTATTGACAAATCTATAAAACAGTTTGGGTTCATCCTTCAATTTGTCTAAGATACCTTTTTCAGAATTCCTTTCTTCCTCTCTACATATTCTTGTGTATTCATTTCTAGTTCTTTTATATTCTTCCTTTGTTCTGTTGTTACTTCTCTTTCTCCAGTTGTTCCATGCCATGTCTCTCTCTTATTTTGCTGTCATACGAAGGGTGATCAGAAAGTAATGACAGTTCGTGCTATAACATGAAAACCTTGAATGATGGGAGGCAGGGGAGCAAGGAGAGTGCAGAGTTGCCTGTCCTTACGAGTTTGAACTTGTCGCCGTATGCCTAACTTTTCTTGTTTTATTGTTGTGAGTGAATGCTTCACTCTTGTTTTTGCTCTCTGGCCAGAAACATGGATTACTCGAAAGAAGGCTGCAGGTTCTACATTTTTACGAGGTGGAACTGGGAAAGAAAGCAACAGAGATTCGAGGGGAATTATTACAAGTTTATCCAGACACTACTCCTTCCCTGGAAACTGTTTCCCGCTGGATTCGTGCTTTCACAGCAGGAAAAACTGAATTGAAAGATGAACAACGCTCTGGACACCCCCGGACATCCGTGACCGAAGCAACAACTGTCCATGCACTGTCCATCATTGACGAGGATCCAACTGTAACTCTTAGGTTCTTAGCCTTGGAGCTTGATATCAGTTATGGGAGTGCATATGAATTCGTGCATGAACAATTACACCTGAGGAAGAAGTGTTGTCGATGGATACCCCATTTGTTGACTGATGAGCAAAAGGCTGAACGGGTGAGGATTTGTCGTGTCTGGCTTGCTGAATTTGAACCAAATGGTCCAAAACGGTTCTCAGATGTTGCTACTGGAGATGAGTGTTGGATTTCATTTTTCACAACTCGTGACAAGCAGTCAAACATGGTGTGGTTGGGCGAGAAAGACCCTCGACCTCAGATTTTGAAGGAAGGATTTCGCAGCCGGAAGCGCCTTTTCACCATCTTTTTCAATTCTCAAGGACCAATATGCGTGGATGTGATGCCTGAAAAGTCCACTATCACAGCCCAATACTACACAGACCAGGTCCTTCCACAAGTCTTGGAACACAAGGCCAACACCGCACCAACCCGCCGTCGGTCTCGCCTTTTGCTGCACCACGACAATGCTGCACCCCACAAAGCTCGTCTCACTATGCAGTACCTGGAACAACAAGGTATAACTCTGCTCCCCCACCCACCCCACTCCCCTGACCTGGCTCCCTGGGACTTGTGGTTGTTTCCAAAAATTAAATCTGCCATCGCTGGGAAGCAATTTCATCGCATCCAAGACTTGGCACGGACCGTCAATTCAGAACTCCGAAATATACCGTCTTCAGAGTACCACGCTTGCTTCATGAAGCGGAGAAAGAGAATGGAACGCTGCATAGAGGTTGGAGGGGAGTACTTTGAAGGAATGTGAGTCATAGTTTGATAGTTCTTCATGCTAATAAAAGTTTATGGACTCACTGTCATTTCTTTCTAATCACCCCTCGTACACCTTCTATTAAACCACTCCTTTTTCCTGTTTTCTTTCCCCGTTACTCTTTTGCACAAATTTTTCCACTCCCGAATTATGGAGGCCCAGCAAAATATCCCATTTCCTCTGTATCTCTCTTGTTTCTCTGAATTTTCTCCAATCTGCATTTTCGAAAAATTTTCTCAATCCTGTAAAGATTGCTTACCCAAAGTTGTATCTTCCCTGCCTATAAATCTCGTTTCTTGGCTCCATGTTCCCTGTTATCATCTGGAACTCAGTGACCACATGATCACTTTTTCCAATAGGACACAGATATTTCAAGGATTCTGTTACATTGGTTTCTTTGGTAAACAGTAAATCTAGTCTTGCTGGTGTGTTCTCGCCTCGGAACCATGTCTCATCTTTAACCCATTGCGTCATCACATTGTTCATTGTTATATTTAATAATATAGTGCCCCATGAATCTTCGCTGCCTCATGAGTCCCATTCCTCCCAGTTCACCTCTTTACAGTTGAAGTCACCCATTAAAATTATATTGTTGCTTTTCTCAGTCATTTTCTGTAAATAACTAGCCATGTCTGACAACATTTCCTGGTGTTCATCATCACTCCATGCTCTTGTCTTAGGAGGAACATACACTACCACCATATCTCTCTTCCTATTCTCTCCAGTTTCTGGTTTCATATTTATCACTTCTGCCCTGCCTTCTCGCATTTCCACGGTATCTACATTTATGTTGTTCTTCACTGCTATCATCACTCCTCCTCCCGTTTTTTCTTTTCTGTCTCTTCTCCACAGTTTGTATTTACCATCTCCCATATGAACATCAATATCTTCTCTTAACTTGGTCTTTACAAAGCACATAACATCAGGTTCATGTACCCTCAAAAAATCGTTGATTTCTAGCCTTGCAGATATTAAACCATCAACATTAGTATATGCCACCTTCAAATTATTTTTGATGTTTTTTATACCCTCTTTTCTCCTCTTCATCGGTACCACATCCTTAATGACTGATCCATGACTCTCCAATAAAACTCTGTCTTCTCTTCCTCTGTTCTCTGTTCATATTTTATCTTTGCTTCCTTTACTAACTCCTGTATTTTAGCTCTTTCTTTGTCATTTGCATCTCTCCTTATCCAAACATTTTTGAACCCTTCCTTGTCTGATAATTTCCATGTTCTGCTAATAATTTCGTTTACTGTTGCCTGGGACTTAAACTTTACCTTCAGTGGTCTTGCTCCTCCTTCCTTGTACTTTCCTAACCTAAACACCTCTTCAATCTCTTGAGCTTGGTTGTTTTCCTCCATGACTACTGATATTATTTCTTTAACCTTACTCAGTTCTTCTCTTTCTCTTTCTGATCTTATTGTCATACGTTTTTCTTTAACTCCAGAAATTATTACACATTTTTTCTTATCTGCTACATCCCTAACTAAAGATTCTCTACTTCTCAGTACCCTAACCACTTCCCTGTTCACCTTTTCCTTGCTTTGTTGTTCTATAATCTCTTTCAAATTTACATTTCCTTCTTCCTGAATTTTCTTCCACCTCTTATGTTGTTCCTTGATTTCTTTAATGTGCTCGTCTTGTATTCTTGATTTGGATTCATACTCATCTAGTTTGCATTTCATCCTGTCCCTTTCTTCCTCCAATCTCTTATTCTCCCTCTTAAGCTGTTTTATTTCATTAGAGGCAGATTCATTGCTCACTTTTAATTCCGTAACTTCTCTTTCTTGTTCGTGTGTGTGTGTGTGCATGCACGCAGGTAGCTAATTGAGTAGACCATTTCACATCCAGTAATTTTAGCTGTGTTGGATTATGATGATTTGTTTTAGCAGCAGTGCATTGTTTATTCCAGTGGGGTGAGTGTGCATCTATATGATCTGAGAGTGGAACTTTGGGAGGGTGGCTGCAGAAGGGGCAAACTTTTGGGATTTTCGTATGCCAACTTTTTCCACATTTACCGGGCTGGGTCAGGGTTTATCTATCCACGCAAAATATGTTTAACGCAAATCAGACATGCATTAGCTGAAGGTCTACCGTATTTGCATGACCAGAAACACTTTCATTACTTATTAATTCGTGATCTTGGAAACATCGTCTTCATATGTCACTGCTTAAGGTAGCACAGCTCCCCCTTCCTCCCCCCACATTGCATCAAGCAAATCTGTTAACAGTTGGAGCAGTGGTGGCTGTTTATACTCACCGAGTACAGTAATGGAAGTCTTTCATGCTCTGAGGAGGAAGTATGGGATGTGCTGCATTGGAAGCTGGTTAGTACATTCACTTGAAATGAACTGACACAAACATCATTGACCATAAGATAAGATTGCAATGCTGAGGCATTTTGTCAGAATCTCTGACTCAGCTGTGTCAAGGATAACTCCTCCTTCACAATACAGTATATAATATGTGCCAGTGTCATAATTGACTTGAGAATTCATTGTCTAATGATGCATTCAAATGAAAGAATGGGATTTTGAAAAAGCTGTAATCTTTTTGCTCAGGTAAGTCAGTTATTTGATTGAGTGCTTCCCCCCCCCCCCCCAGCATACTGTAAAATCAACATGTTGTTTGAGGAACATTGTTACTTCAGAAATTGTTAGTTATCCTTCTAGAAAGATCCAGGAAGTCTATGTTATAAAATCTATCTGTCCACCTATAGTCAGACGCCCTAATCCCTTAAGGGGTGGTCACAAATAAATTGTTGCATGTCACCCTGTCCTTTGGCATGGTGATGCCCTCCCCCCAACTGACACTCCCCCCTCTCTCATATATATTCTTTTTTCTGTGCAAGAAAGAAAGAACCAGAGGCCAGGAGCCCACAAAATTGCTCCCTCCATGAAAAAACAAAAAGTTAACAGAGAGCCAAATTCAAGATCGCTCATTTCATTTCGTGATGCCTGGACACACTGCATTTGAAAGACTGGAGATCATAGGCAGTAGGAAATACAGACAGAGGGAGACAGTTCCAGAGTTGACCAGTTGCATAAATAAAGGGCTGGGAGTTAACGCTTGCATTAGAGAGTTGGACAGAAAAGGAATGAGAGTTTGTTGCTAGACGGGTGCTATGCACCCACTGTAGTGGTGGAGGGATGCAAGCAGAAAGTTCAGAGGAGAAATGACCATTGAGGTAGTGATAGAAAAGAGATATAGAAGCAACAGTGTGACAAGGAGACAGAGAATGAAGGGAACCAGTAAGAGGAGGAGAGTTGATAAGACGAAAAGTCTTTGACTCCACCTTGTTGAGAAGAGCTGTATGTGGGGAGCCTCCCCACACATGTGAGTTGTGCTCTGACAGGGGCGAATGAAACCCATGTATAAAGTAAGGAACTGTGCTGGGGTATAGAAGGTACGGAGTTGGCTTAGTATACTTAATCTTTTGGAATCAGATTTTACAAGAGAGGTACTGTAATATCATCTTTCCAAGATAAATCCCGCAAGAATGAAACCCCAAGTAAAGATGATGCATGATTGAGTTGGATAGTGTTAAAAATTAGAGGATACTCTTGTGGAAGATTTTGTCGGGTTGAAAGATGTAATAACTGAGTAATTTGATACATTAAAAACAAGATTACCTTTACCCCAATCAGAAATATGAGCCTGAGCCAATTTACACATTAGGTGTTCCATAGCCTCATTCCATGTTTGTTACAGTAAGTGTTGAGATGGGCGCTTTGGGAAGTGAATGGAAAAGTGATGGGTGGAGTACTCTGTGTTTGAGTGGACAGGGTTTTATGTACAGCTTAGAAGGCCATTGATGAATAAAAGGAAGATAGGTGGTGATAGGACAGAGCTCTGAGGAAAACCACTATTGATAGCTCTAGGTGGCTGTCTACTGTACAACAGCGGATATAGAATGACCAGATAGGAAATTGGAGATGAAGGCACACATAGAAGGATACAAACTGTAAGAGGTCAGTTTGGAATTAAAATTTAAGCCAGACTAGACCAAAAGCCTTTGAGATGTCAAGTGCAGTGGCAAAGCTTTCACCCGAGTCCTGAAAGAAGGACGACTGGGTAGGTGAGAAGATCGCCAGTGGAGCGTCCCTGGCAGAACCTATGCTGACGATCAGAAAGAAGGTTATGATAGGAAAGGTGCTTTAAAATTTTTTTGTGAAGAGTAAACCGAAAAACTTGAAATACAGGATGTTAAAGCAGTTGGATGATAATAAGAGGGCTGGGAATGGTCACCCTTCTTTGGGACAGGCTGAATGAGAGCAAACATCCAGCAGAAAGGAAAGATACTAGTTGACAGACAAAGGCAAAGGAGTTTATCTAGGCAGGGTGTAAGCACAGAAACACAGTTCGTGAGGTCAACAGGAGGGATCCCATCAGGCCCATATGCCATGTTATAGTCGCGGCGCACGACTCTGAGGTGGTTATTATCGTGCCCTGGTAACCTACCATTCAAAAGTGTGTATGATTTTGTGTATAATATGAGACTCACATGATTCGTGTATAATATATCGTGTATACTAACATTCTTGTATAATTGTGCATAATAACATGATTCATGTATAATGTGATACGAAATCGGATGCACTTTTGAACGGTAGGTTGCCAGAGTATGATAATGACATCCTCAGAGTCGTGTGCTGCGACTATAGTGTTGACGCCAGTCTTGGCAGAAAATACATCAATTGAAGAAATTTTAATGTCAGCCATGAGAAATCAGAGGAGGAATAGCACTGGCATTGTCTAAGGTGGAATTGAAGGAGAAAGCTGGGCGAAGAGTTCTGCTTCATAAGTAAAAGAAATAGCTACAGAGCCATCAGAGTAGAAAAGAGGAGGGAAGGATGATGAAGTAAAGTTGTTAGAAAGGTTTTTGGCAAGGTTGTCAGAAGGAGCGGGAAGAATTTGAGTCTTAGAGTTTAGAGCATTTAATACGAATGAGATTATATTTAGCAGCGCAAAGAACAGACTTAGCACTATTCCGGACAGAAACATAAAAGATGAGATTCAGGGGTGAGTTGGCTCCAGTACCTTTTATAGGCCTTCTTGTTGTGGACAGCATTAGAACAAGTGTGATTAAACTTTTTTTTTTTTTTTTAGTCACATGATATGAGAAAGGAATATATGCTTCCATGCCCAAGAGAACAACCTCCGTAATGCACAAGGCACACACAGGTGGCTCTTGGCCGTAGAAGCAATAATTATTCAGGGAAGATCAAGGAAGTACTGCCTGAGGGCCTCAATTAGCAGCTGCAAAGTGCCACAACTGACACTTCTTCGGAGGGTCTATAGGCCTCACTGGAGTGATGCGACAGGTTAAGGTGATAAGTTTGTGATTGGAGGAGTGCAACGGAGAGGAAAGATTAATAGTGTAAGCAGAAGGATTAGTAGTAAGTAAGAGGTTGAGTATGTTGGAACTCTCTCCAAGGTGGTCAGGGATACAGGTAGGGTGCTGCATAAGCTGCTCTAGGTCATTAAGAATAGAAAATATGTAGGCTTGTTCATCAGGTGGATCAGTGAAAGGAGAGGTGAGCCAAAAGTGGTGGTGAACATTGAAATCAAGAATGGAGATTTCAGAGAAAAGAGAAATTTATAGGATGTGTTCCATCATTGAAGTAAGATAGTCGAAGAATTTTTCAGTCAGTAGAAGAAGGGGATAAGTAAGCAGTACAGATACATTTAGTCAGAGAATGACAGGATAGCTGAAGCCAGAGAGTAGAGAATTCAGAAGATTCAAGTTCAGGAACACAAGAGCAAGATATGTCGTTGTGTACATATTGTATAAACAACAGCCACCTTTGGCTTTGAAATGAGTGGCCTATAGAGAAAGTAGGAGGATACAGAAAGGGGTTTGCTGTCAATCACCTCAAACAGTCGAGTCTTGGTTAGGAAGAGAAGGTGGGGTTTAGAGGAGGAGAGGTGGTGTTCAGCAGAAAGAGGAAAGGCTGCGAATGTTGTGGAAATGAAGACAAAATGAGTGGTTCCAGGCATCTTGCTTGGTTTTCACTGGGAGAGGGGCAGATGGTTGGGGTTTTGATGGTCCCCCCTCTCCCCCCCCCAGACTCAGAGGCTTGGTGAATTGATGCCACATTCCTTTTAAATTTTGAATGAGAAGTGTAATGTGTAACATGCATGTAGTTTGGCATTGGCAGTTAGAGGAACTTGTATTGAAGAGGATTCTGGCCTACTCTGTGTTACTGACTCACAGAAAAAGTTCAGCAAAGGGGGATGATCAGGAGCTAGTCCCGAGGGCTGATGAAACAGGAGCTAAAGCTCTCCCTGTCACAAACTTTCCATCCACCTTGGGAGTACCACCCTGCTCGACTGATGGTACAGTCTACTGCCCAGCAGATATACCTCCACTCCATCCGTCCATCTCATCCTTGGTCTCCCCCTCCTTCTTCCCCCCTTCACCTCACATACATTCTCTTTGTTAATCTCTTACTCTCCATTCTCTCGATATGGCCAAACCACCTAAGTGTATTTCTCTAAACTCTTTCTGTCACATCCACATCCACACCACAATGCTCCTTCACTTCCTCAGTTATCAGTCTGTCTCTCCTTGTAACTCCACATGCTCCTCTCAGACTTTTATTTTTACATTCTTTTCTCTTGTCAGTCCACAATAAATTGCAGAAAATTGTTAAAATTCCTTTGTTACTTATAAAACTGATTTGTTGCTTCCCATAGTTTGCAGTCCCAGTTTTATGGGGTAAACCATGATATTTTAGACCACATCCCAGATTTATAGTGAAGACTGACTATAAAATAATATCTTCTTGCAAATAAGTTTCTTCTTTCTCACAGTCATCCCTTAACATCCGCGGTTTTAACATACACGGTTTTAAATATCCGCGGATGGCTACAGAAAAAAAAAAAAAAAAAAAAAAAAAAAACATTGAACTCTGCTGACACTGTAACAGTATCCCAGGCACAGTTCGTGGCTGTTTTAGTACAGTAATGGCATTATCCAGTGAATGAAATATACTGTAACACTCTATCTTTTGGAGGGAGCTGGGATGAGCACAGTAGTCAAGAGAGGCCATGCAGCAGTACACTATTCTTTATTTTTAACTTTTAGTGTTCTTGTATTAAATAAAGTAATTGTTTAGTGTTCTTGTATTAAGTAAAGTGGTTGTAAACATGCACATAGGGTTTTCCTTTAGTTATATAAGGAAATGGGGGGTCCAGAGGTGTTTTTAAGGGGGGGCAGCAGATATCCGTGGATTTTTAACATTCGTGGGCGTCTCTATTACCTAACCCCCATGGATGTTAAGGGATGACTGTATTTACTTTTTTTTTTAATTTGACTGTTTGGAACTCAAATGTATGTAAGTCGAAGATTGTGGGTTTTCAGTTTTCACAGATTTTGCAGTTTTAAGGATGGTCTTGCAACTTATCCCTTTTGAATTTTGTGGAAATATTTTATCAGTAAGATGCCAGGGGTTTTGAAAATCAGTATAAGAGCTAAACAAAATCATTGTTTCATATTTATTTTTAATGCCAGGTACCTAATGTTAACTTTCAATGAACACTTTTTCTTGCAGAACAAATGGATGTAATGAAGCACAAGAACTTTGGTGTCTTTTACAACCACTTGTTCCAGCAAAAAGTTGGGAATATAAAGGCAGAGCCGAAGAGTGAAGATGAAGGAGATGGTGGAGGAGGAGAAAGTAAAAAAGCTGAAGTGAAGACAACAGATGAAAGAGAGGAAAATGGAGATAAAACAGAGGAAAAGAAGGGAGAAGTAAGGAAACCTAAGAACTACCGCACACAGAGGGACTTGAGTGAATCTCCAGAACGGCAAGTGTCTCCCAGCAAAAAGAGGAGGAAGAGTGAGGAAACTAGGCAAGACCCCTCCAGCTCAGATTCTGAAAATGAAGGGAAGGGAGAAACATACAGGGATAGAAAGGAAAAGTACAAGGTCATGGAGGAAAAGAAAAATGAGGAATCTAAAGGGAGAGACAGTGAGAGGGAAAAGGAGAGAGAGAGAGACAGGAGCAGGGAGAGACACAGAGATAGGGATAGGCACCGAGGTAGAGACCGAAGTAGGGAAAGAAATAGAGGTAGAGACAGGAGCAGAAGTAGGGAAAGAAACAGAGGAAGGGACAGAAGCAGAAGTCGGGAGAGGAATAGAGGCAGAGACAGAAGCAGGAGCAGGGAAAGAAACAGAGGTAGAAATATAAGTAGGAGTAGGGAGAGAAACAGAGGTAGGAATAGAAGTGGCAGCAAGGACAGAAACAGAGGGAGAGACAAAAGTAGAAGTAGGGATAGAGGTAGAGGAAAGGACAGAAGTAGAGAGAGAGCTAGAGATAAAAGCAGAGAACATGATAAGGAAGGAGGTAGAGGGAAGGAGGTTGAAAAGGATAGAGAGAGAAACCGCTCCCCAGACCGCAGGAAGAGGGAGCAAGAGAATTATGATAAGAAGCCAGATATGGTGAGAAGTCTGAGAAGTAGGTCAGAGGATATGAAAGCTAAAAACAGCCATTCAAGAAGCCCAGAGGAAACAAAAATCAAACAAGAACCAAAATCCCCAGACACAAACAATACGTCAATTGAGGCTAAAGAAAAGTCCTGTGAATCTAAGAACAGTGAGGATGAGAAAAAGAAGGAAGATGAGGCAGAGGTGACTGAAAAAGAAATGAAAGTGCAAAAAGATGGAACAGTGGTGAAGAAAGAATCAGATGTAGAGGAAAAGGAGAAGAGAATGGAGAGAATCCGAAAGCTCTTCACCAAGAGAACTGTGGGTGAAAAGTTTGAGCAAGCACTGCAGAGATATTATCAGAGAAAGGCTGAGAGGGAGGCTCAAGGGTAGGTAGATAAGTAAATAGAGGTATACTATAGGTAAGTGACGTGTAGGGGATAGCATAGGCAGCTGTGAAAATGATGTATAAAGTGTCCATCTAAAAAGGTTGAGAAATAGATGTATCATAAATTAGCAAGTTAAAATTTTAGGGACAATGATATTGTACTGTATTCTATCCATCCATCCATCATCCAATCCTACGTTTCCCGGAGCTATGCAAGTTGGTCCTGACATTTAAGATGAGAGTGACCAGCCTCACTCATCCCTGAGTGGCATTACATGAGCAATAACCCCAACCACCCCATGGATAGAAATCCACACCGGCTCAGTCCGATTGGAGCTCCGCAATTACCCACTAAACCATCAGGCACCATAATTTGGTTAAATGGTTACCATCCAGCATAGTAAACGGTTTCCTTGTGTTCAGGGAACCATTTGGCTTGTCACTGAGTGTAGAGTCACTCATAGGCAGAAGAAGAGGAAAGAAAGACAAAAGAGGGAGTAAGTCACCCGTAGGCAGAAGGACGAGGAAAGAATGAAATAAAGAAAGACAGAAGAGGAAGGAAGGAAAAGAATGAGGAGAGGAAAGGGCAGACACCTGAGAGCAGCACTACATCGAGTAAATGGATGGTTACTTGTCAAAAATGGTGGGTAGGGGCACTCACCATCCACCCACTCGATGTAGTGCTGCTCTTGTATCTGCCCTTTCGTCTCTTCCTTCATTCTTTCCTCTTCCTTCTGCCTATGGGTGACTCTACACTGAGTGACAAGCCCAATGGTTTCCTGTACACCAGGAAACCACTTACTATGCTGGGTGGTAACCATATAACCAAATCATGGCACCTGATGATTTAGTGGTTAATTAAGGTGCTCCAAATTAGAGGCTTCACCAAACCCTGTTTCAGAGGTCTGCCACCAGGTGGTCCAGCGTCGCCCAGCCTCGATTAAATATTTTTGCAGGGTTTTAAAGACCTGTAAAACTGTGCCTAATACTAACTTAATAATTATGTTGCAATTTATAGGAGTCTTTTTTCCTATTCAGTCAAGTGCATATATGTACCTGTAAAGAAAGAATAACCAGGCTTTCAGAGAATCTTAGCTTGGGGACTAAAATAGTGTGTTGTCTATTTACATATACAGTAGACCCAAGTTATCCACAGAATTTGCATACGCGGATTTAAGCATCCGCAGATCAAACTTATTTGAATACTGTATTATACACTGTAAATTAATTTGAAATCGGTGCACAGCATGCACTTCTTTTGTTGCTACAGTTAGCATAACCGCATCTGCGGGCATTCCTGCCACTCCGCCAGTCTCATTGTAAACACCAGTCAATTCAA
Source organism: Coenobita brevimanus (assembly GCF_032717465.1). NCBI lineage: Eukaryota > Metazoa > Arthropoda > Malacostraca > Decapoda > Coenobitidae > Coenobita > Coenobita brevimanus. The sequence continues at coordinate 54,352,517 of NC_136959.1, read as the reverse complement.
TATTTATGTCATCGTCGCCCTTCTTGTGTATACAACTCTGCTGTACTTTCATTGTGTAAGTGAAAAATGGCTCCCAAGAAACAAGTAAAGGATAAAAGCATTCATTCTACAGTAAGCCAAAGAGAGAGCGTAAGGTGTTATAATTGGCAGAGAAAAGGGTCAGACTAGACTCACAGCTTACCTACAATGCCACCACACATCTCATTGCCTCACCATGTTGGCACTGTAGGAACTGCACTACAATCATCGTTGTTATCATACTGCAATCATCATCATCATACAGCAGTTGTCATCATTGTAACGTTATGAAGAGCTCACACAGTATTTTGGTGAGTGTTAATGTGTATTTGTAATATTTTAAAGTATGTTTTTATTTTTCAAGGGATGTGCTTAGCTTATGTGGAAATAATATGCCATTTTGTGATGATGACTTCAGTATCTGCGGAATTTGCCTTCCGCGGGGGTCTCTGGAACCTAACCCCCATGGATAACTAGGGTCTACTGCATGAATAAACTGGGGGCAGTTAGTAAATGGAGATTACCTTCAGGACTTCTGATGTGTGTGTTTTAGCATGCTTCAAAGAAGTAAGGTGTTCCACTGAAAATTATGTACTTAACTAATGTATAGTTAGTGAATCAGCCATATTAAACAAAACAAAACGGCAGCGCGGTACAACACTTTAACCACAGCTGAGTGCAGGGAGGAGTTGGGTGTAGTACACTTACTAAACTGTGCAATGGAGTCAGGGGAACATTTAAAAGAATGAACCATTCCAGAATTACAAGAGTTTCTCAAAGAAAGAGGTGTACTATATTCGGGGTACAACAAGGAAAAGTTCAAACGGGTAGTGAAAAAGGGCAGGCACCAGAGAGCAGCATGTCAGGCAGGGCAGCATATTGAAAGGTGCTGCCAAATCTGCAGCGTCATATCTATTTTCTTTTGTGGATACTAGCGAATGACAAATATTTTAATCACTGTTATCATGCTTTATGGATGGTTCTAGTAAAATTACTTAGGTTTCATCTCTGTGTTATGCTTACAGTAGCATATCATGCCAACTGAGTAATTTGATGAGTGAAATATGTTTTGGAGCATTTTACTATGTTTCTAAATTAAAAAGAAATTAAGCACTGGCTACTTGTTCAGTGCCTACCTCGCATCAGAGCTGTGCAATGGCCGTGAGCCTGGTGGCAGATTTCCGAAACTGGATCTGGTGAAGTGTCTAATTAGATTGATCTGGTGCACATTAATATCCAAGGGATGGCTGGGGTTTATTGCTCACATAATGCCACTCAGGGATGAGTGAGGTTGGTCACTCTCATCTTAAATGTCAGGACCAACTTGCCAAACCCTGAACTCCTATGATCCTCACGGGGCAACACAGGATTAGATGATGATGATGAGGAGGATGTCAAAAATGGAAGGAGGTTAAGGTAGTATGTTTGCCAAAGCATTGGTAGATGAAGTTCCACAATAGATGAAAGATAGTGGATGCAGTACATGGTTAGAGAGAGAGGATCATTTAGGAATGGGTATGTAATTCTTTGGGCAAACATTTTCTTCTGTTAATGGTTAAATAGTATTGGAGGGAAGGCAAGCATGTAGTGGATCGGTCAAGAGTTAGAAAAAGATAGGAAAATACATTATTATGGTAGACTTATGATATTACCCAGGTAGAGTTGGTTGGACGACATATATGGAGAAGCATAGGTCAGGGACTTTGCACACTTTTTTGTAACTTGAGAGTCTGTTGAATGATTATGTAGGAGTTATGTGTGAAGAGCATCTATAATGACGAAAACAAAATATCCAAATGGTAAAGCTGGTGAGATGGAGCTTGCCTTTGAGGGTCTGAGCAATGGGTGAACGAATCGATTGTACATCCCATTTCACTGGGCATGTTGTTGATAATTACCCCCACTTAAATACTTTCTCCTTCCTTGTTTGTGGATCCTACTTCACCCCATCTTTCAGTGAGAATAGGGATTAAGATAGTAATGATGATTGCTAGTTTTGTTGGTGGACTGGAAAATATTTGGGAAACATTCTGGATAATTTTCACATTTGTAATTTTACCATGTAATGTTACACCATAAAACTAAAAATGTCATTCTGATGTTTATTTATACATGTGACCACAGGTGGGAATGAGGGTCAGGACGATACAAAAAGTTGTTGGACCATATGTATGTGATGGTAGCTTATATAAGCTTAAGAGGGTAAAAAGGAGAGAGGAATACTCAGTGTTAAAGACTGAAAGTGGAGGTGATGCAATGGCAGATAAATGTTAACAAAGTAGTGGAGTTAAAGTGAGTGAACTAGAAGCAAATATCTATCTATCTATTGCCAGACACCATAATCCCATAAGGGGTGGCCATTTGACTTTGAGTTATTTGTTTTACTGGGAGGGGCACTAACCCTCCACCAACCCACTTGTTGACACACAGGGAGCACGTATAGTTTGGTTATATGGTTACCACCCAGCGTTGTAAATGGTTTCTTGACTTAGAGGAAACCTTTTGGCTTGTCACTCAAGGTAAAGCCACCTGTAAAAGAAAGAAAAGCATTAAGAAGTGATAGGAAAGATGGGAGAAATAGGAAGAGAGGGGGGCAGGCACAGAAAAAGAATGATAATGAAGCAAATAAATTTTGGAAATTTTGTCGAGTGCATATTGATGAGAGCAGTTTGGGTTCATGCCAGGCAGAGGGATCACTGATGCCATATTCATTGTTTGACAACTTCAGGAAAAATATATAGGAAAGAGAGGATCTGCACATTTTGTTGATTTGGAGAAGGCCTTTGACACAGTCCCTAGGGAGGTGGTGAAATGGGCAATGAGAAAGCTTGGGATCAAGGAGGGCTGGTTAGAGTGGTTATGGCTATATATGTGGTTGCTCGAATACAGGTGAATGGTGTGCATCAGGGGTCAGTCTTGAGCCCCTTACTGTTTATCATGGTGCTTGAAGCCCTCTCACATGACTTCAGAAATGGATTCTTGTGGGAGATTCATGCCAATGATTTGGTGTTGATTGCAAAGAATGAAGAGAAGACTGAGGAAACATTTAGGAAGAGAGATGGTATGGGGTGCAGGGGTTTGAGAGTATATGCTGATAAAACAAATGTTATGGTATCTAGGTTGACAGCAGTACTGTCAGTGAGCAAGAATGATCATGTGCAATTTGCCACAAGGGCATTGGAAGTACAGTAATTCTATCTTGTGCAGTGTTTGTGATAAGTGGGTGCATAAGAGATTTAGTGTTATTAGAGGTAGATTGTGTGATAGTGCTGATTTCATGTGTATGGTGTGTCGAGGAAAGCATGTGGAGACATCAGGCGTGATAGGATTGATCTTACTGGTGAGTCTCTTGAGTGTGTAGATATTTTGTCACTTGGGAGACATGTTAAAAGCTGGAAGTGAGGCTAGAGTGAGGAGTGGTTGGAAGAAATTTAGGGAGCTGTTGCCTCTCCTGACAGTGAGAGAGCTGTCCCTCCGTGCTAAGGGATCTTTGTACACTAAAGTCCTCTCATTCTAGATCTGGTCTTACGGTATTTCCAGTCTTTCGGCAGTTTTCATAAATAGTACCATTATGAAAGTTCTTTGCTCTTCTCACACATATGCTGAACCGATCAGCCAGTTTGGCGCTAGATCTAATGCCTTTCATAGCTAATAATTTTGCACTTTTCATATAATTAGTCTATCTATCTATCTATCTATTGCCAGACACCATAATCCCGTAAAGGGTGGCCATTTGACACTGAGTTAGTTGTTTTACAGGGAGAGGCACTAACCCTCCACCAACCCACTTGTTGACACGTAGGTAGCACGTATGGTTTGGTTATATGGTTACCACCCAGCGTTGTAAATGGTTTCTTGGCTTACAGGAAACCATTTGGCTTGTCACTCAATGTCAAGCCACCTGTAAAAGAAAGAAAAGCAATAAGAAGTGACAGGAAAGATGGGAGAAATAGGAAGAGAGGAGGGCAGGCACAGAAAAAGAATGATAACAGCTAAGGAAGTAGGCAGCACTATATCAAGTGAGTGGATGATGGTCGCCACCACCTACCACAAATATAATTAGTGCCGATAAATATTAGATTTTCTTCTATATCTAGTGTGTTTTGAAGTCCAATTTAGTGCGAAAGGTTGAACAGTTCACATACAGCTTATCGCGTTTTAAAGTTGAGCTTAGCGCCAACATTGCATGCGGCATTGGCCATCATGACTCGTGAGTGTCAGGCTTTGTGAGCGGGACCTTTCGAATGTTGGAAACTTTGTTGTGCTATTTTACGGTCATCCTCTTGTTCTCATGTTGTGCTATGGCCATTACTAGTGGAAAGTCTACTGGTGTTGTGAAAAAATGCATCTATAAGATGCTGACTATCACCAAGAAGATTGAATTATTGAAAAAATTGGAGGCGGGTGTTCATAGGAAGAAGATAATAGGAGATTTCAGTGTGAGCTCTTCCACTATATATGACCTTATGAAACAGAAGGCTGATTCAGTGCCTAGGGTTTAGCAGTAATACTTGCTAGACACTATGATTGCATTGGGGTGACCGACCATGACTGCTAAAAGTTTTTGGCTGGTTTTTGGCAGTTTCTGCTCTTTCGGCACCTGCTTGGTCCTGAAGATGCCAAATGAGAGGACTTTTACTGTATGTGGCATGCCTTGTGTAATGCTGTATGGTGGTGAGTTGTGAGCAGTAAAGGAAAATGATATTCGGAGGCCCAAGCATATAGAAATGACAGTGATCAGGTGGATGTGCAGTGCATCCTTGAATGTGGGGCCTAAGGGGGTTAGGTTTATGATGGAAGAATTAAGAGGAAGGATGGGACTTGAGTGTACTGGTGTTGTGATGAGGAGAGGCAGATTGTGATGGTTTGGGCATGTGGAGAGAATGAGGGATGACAATTGGGTGCAGAAAGTGAGAATTGTGAATGTTTGGGGTAAGGTTTGCTAGGGGCAGACCAAAAAAGACTTGGGATGAGATCATTGAGTGTGACCTCAGGAATAAGGGAGACAGGGAGACTGCCAGAGATCAAGCAGCATGGAGAGCCGCCAAGGCCGACGCATGCAAGCATTGTGGAGGCTTTATACACAAAACTGATACAAACAGTGTTTGGTAGGAAATAAAGTTAGGTTGTTGCAAGGGTATCAATAAGACCAGGGTCCCTCCCCACAGCAAGGTGCAAGGCGCTTTCAGGTGGATGCTGCAGCTGCATTGCTTCGCCCAGGGTACACATCATCACCACATGTAGGTTCCTCGTCAGTGTCCTGTGTAGATGGGTATTGTATTCAAATTAATAAGGTGTAATAAGGGGGGGAGGGAACAAAACTGGGTGAAATGAGCAGAAAAGCATGGGATGGATGAATACACCCTTTGAAGATGGGTGTTATGTGAGGGGCGGCATTAGCAGATGGTAGGCTACTGTATAAATCACAGGTTTGGAAGTTTGATGTTGAGGGAAAGGTGGCAGAACAAGCAGGGATGGTGGTAGGTAATGCAGCAAGGCAAGGGGTAACAGCCTATTGAATACTGTATTGAAGATGCTGGCTGATTATAATGCGAATGTTCTCATTGGACAAAGGTCATGATCCCATTTATTTTGGTTGATTGTCAAGAGCCAAATTGGAGGGTCGATTTAACTACTAATCAAGGAGGCATTCCTATCCATAAGCTTCAGATTTTATGCAACCATGACATAATGTAATGTAGTAAAGTTGTGGTGGTGGGCCAGTTCTGTCGGATGAAAAACCTCCAACAGTATGGATACGACAGTGATTTAATTTGAAGTTTTCTCCATGCAGAACAAGAAGAAGCATGCACGCGCGGTTCTCATACAGCTGAGGTCTCGCGACACAGGTGAAAATTTGTACTTTTAATTGAGTGTTTATCAGTCCTTATCGTACTTACCGCTTAAGACTTCCCACCTGATACCCCCAAGACAACCTTATCAGCCAGTTCAACTAATAAAATGTTCGTACATTACGTAGCATTCCTGTAGCAACTCACCATGGAATTTTATAACAACACTGGAATTATGATTATATATTGTTTTTACGTGAAGGGGTACTTTTGACTGATAGGATGCGTGGTCACATGACATTGCCAGTGCATTACTTAGGTTTGTATTCTACGTGTGAAGATTTACAACAGCTCTTAGCAATTACATTTCAATATCCTCTTGTATGCCACTAAAGGCTGATACTAAAGCAACATAACGTGCCAAAAGGATGTTAGGGTGTAATACGCAAAATGGTAAGCTTGGTGTTAGCGAGACTTTAATATCGCCTATAATACGGTCCTTAATGTTAGATCATTGGTTGTAAAAGATGGCGGACACGTGCAGTCGTAAGTGACACCGTAAAGCTGATAACGTGTCAGATGGCCTGTATCCTTGATCGTGGGAGGACTGGCTCTGTTAACTGGTGCCTCTGCATATACAGGTGGGTCAGATGCATTTTACAGTATTACCTTTGTGACTTCGGTGCAGTTAAGAGTAGCATGTAAAGGCTCGTATTCTCGTCAGTTGAAGAGACATTTACGAAACACTTCTTCCGTCTCAGTTTAATTTTTTATATTGCAGATTCATATTCTCGTGCGTTTTTGTATACAATTTACGTCGATGTAAAAAGATCCTGAGACCATAAATATTACTGAAGTGTATGAAGCAAATGGCAAACTACAAGGGCATCTTAAAGCCGATGAGAATATTGCAATTATTTTTGAGTGCGAACAGCATCCAATGTATCGTGTGCTCTTGATAGGCTATATGGACAACAAACTAGTAAAGAAATTCCAAAACGGTAAGGAATTTCCAATGCAGTGCCATTATGTAGGCTAAATAACGAGCTCAGTGAGGCTAGATACCGAGGTGATGACGGCATGTTGCCATGACGGTCTGTTAGTTCTAAACATCCGACATTGTGGTATCTACAATGTCGTTCCTTATTCATCTCTGAGGAAGAAATTTAATGAAATGAGGTGAACACTATAAATGTGTTCATGCATTAACCTTTTCCTAATCTACTGTAGTGGTGTAGTAATGTGTAAGGTATAACACCAAAGATGGAGTTTTTGTGTCTGGTGTGGCTGAGGACTTTTTCTTAACATATTTTTCGTGTTTTTCATAGTAAGGTTTGTTTTTCTCAGGTGGTAGAAATAAGTTTCTCTTATAAGCTCTAACCTAATTATCATTGTAATTGTTATTAAAAGTTGCAGAAAGCCGCAGTTTTGAAGGAATGAATTTTAAAACCACCAGTTGTACACGCAAACCTTGGCAAGCCTCCATCCACCATGTCGGACTTCAGGTTGATTACGCTCTAAAGTCAGTCTGTCGCAAATCGTTCGCCCCTGCTGACCTAACCTATCACAACCTAACCTACTGTTAAACTAGGTGTTTTTAGGTCGGCTTCCCGCCCTAAGAATGCCTACGGTGCAACTGGGTTTCCTTTCTAGACCGGAGCTTAGACACATTATGAGAGGAACAGGGCATAAAGACACAGGGCAACAACCTTACACGTATATTGACAAATTTTTTGCCATGGAACAGGAAGACAGTTTACACAATATGCTAAACAAAGTTAATACATAGGCTGGCAGGTGGGTTTCGAGTATCACACAGGATACTAGATAGACAGGGGTCTTAGTCTGGGTAAGGAGGCAATACACAACTTTCACAGTCCTTGCACAGGAGGGTCGTTCCCAGTGAGAAGGCAAAATGTAGGTTTTACTGTGCACGAGGTAGTTCAAGAATCTTTACTCTGACACTGACTCTGGTTCCTGATTCACGATGGTTATATATATGGTCACTGGTTTCTATTTCTTGGTTTACACAAGGTGGATGTGCACTGCCAGGGAGTTATGATAATGACACTGAGCTTTGCCTTTCGGCTCGCACAGAATGAATATGCACTATCTCGAGTGTCTTTCCTCACTTTACTGAATTTCATATTCACTTGCACTGCACAGTCTTCGCCTCCCACTCACAGGCTGTGGGAGCCATGTTATATGAAATGTCATTGATCGGGCAAAGGGGAAGGGGGAAGGCCTGGGGACTCACGGTCGTCGGCCTGGGGTAGGTGGAGTCCCTTCAGGAGTCCCTTCGTCCCTCGGCCACGGGACTGCTCACAGGGGCGTCGTCTCTCATCGAGGGCTTTGGCTGGGCGTAGTGAAGGGCCCCTCACTGTCGGGGCTGGGAACTGGGGTCTGGCCTTCAGGGCTAGGGCCAAACAGGTTCTGGAGGCGCTCCCCAGGCACCTGGTGGAGGAAGGGCGTCGCCTTCGTCGGGGAGGGAGGGGTCTCGCTCCGGGGTCCTGGGGGCTCCCTGAGATGTCCGTTGGCTGCGGTCTCCTTCTCGTGGCGTTGCTGTCAGGTTGGGACTGTGGCATTGCTCCTGGCCGGAGTCCGTCAGGTAGGGGTCCTCCTCGGAGGCCGACTGGATGGAAAATAGCACCGTGGATAGCACCGGGCCTTTCCACCAGTCCTCGGGGTGGAAGTTCTCTTCCTGGAGGTTGCCTCGGTCTGGGTGGACAGAGGAGCAGCCTGCGCTCCCACCAGTAGGCAGGGCTGATCACAGGTTGCCCTCGCGCTGCAGAGTCACAGGGGGCAAGGGACTTTGGTGTCTCTCCCCAGCGCAGCTACTGGCCTTTGCTGGGTTCCCTTGGGCAACAGACGGAGGGTGGATACAGGCCGTCCCTTCGCTGTCTGCGCAGCTTCCAGCCGTCACTGGGGCCCGACTCCCTGATGGGAACGCAGACGAAGCGTGGCTACAGGCCATTGCTTGCCTGCCGGCGCAGCTGCAGGCTGTAGCCAAAGTCCCATATGGAGGACGACATGTAGACAAGGAGTGGCTACAGGCCGTCTCCTGCCTACTGGTGCGGCTACAGGCTGTCGCCGGTGTCGTACCCTCTGAGGCAACTGCAGAAGGAGAGGGGGCGTACTTTTCTCTCTCTCCTCATGTGGCTTCAGGCCGTCATGAGTTCTGCAGGGGGTGTAAGCAGCACCTGACGGAGTGGCTATAGGCCGTCTCCTCTTTTGGGGCCCAGCTACAGGCTGTGGCCTTTTTGCTGTGCGGCTACTGGCCATCACAGGGGCCCAGCTACGGGCCGTGGCCCTTTTGTTGGAGCGGCTACAGGCTGTTTCCTTGCTTTCAGAGCAGTTACAGGCCATCTCTTGTTTTGCGTGTCTTCTGGCCGTCACTGAGGTGCTGCTTGGAGCTGAAGGTTCAGCTCCACCCCGATCCTGGCGAGGGGTAGCTCTTCCGAAAGATAGTGCACTCGGACTGGGGTGGTCTCGTCAGGCGCACTCCGGGGAATAGGGGCCCGCGGCCTAGGTGAACTTATGTCCGTATTGACCGGACATGTTGCGCGCACCATCTACCCCTCCGTAGTTTCCTCCTGGGGGTGTGATGGCGACCTGAGTTGCCACGGCCGGTATTTCACCTACATCAACCAAACCTAACAATTTGGTAAACGTACATTTTAAGTAGCAGACACACCATAAGTCTTTTAATTATTCTGGTTATTTGTGGGGTAATAAATGAACGTTTCACGTTCTTTCCCTATTGTTTTCAGCCATGGTCTTTCCGCTGCATCAACTTATACGAGTGTAATGGCGGACACTTCCAACATACGTCCTGACGGTCCTGGTCGCCTGTTAGTACCTCTTCCTAACCTTACCAAACCAAAACCTAACCTACCGGGTAGAAGTGTCCTAACCTAACTAGCAATGTAACCCAACCTAACCAAACAACCAGGATTCGACTAACTTTTAGGAAGCCCACCATTAGAAACGTCGGTGATGCATAAGGGGAGGAGGAAGTAAAGGGGAAAACAATTGTTTACCATGAAAATATAAAAATACAGAAAACACTCTGGAGAAACAGCAACTGATTTGATAAGGTCCTTCTGCTGCTTAAAGTAAAGCGTACCTTACTCTCAATTTAACATAACTAATCTGAACGATATGGGGATGAATGAGTTTCGGGCCTGAATTGATCCAAAGATCGGGACGCTATCGATGACAACAAACCCAATTTCGTGCTCCTGAGTTACGGAGAGGTAGGGGGAGGCAAAGGATGAGATGGAGGGGTGGAGTGGAGAGGTATATGAGAGAGGGGTGTGCGAGCTGGGGGCAGCGCAGTGAAATGGCGGGGGACAGGGCGACATGGAGGCGATTAATTTTGTTTGTGGCCACCCCTTACGGGAGTTGCAATAAATAGATAGAGTTACAGATTATTTAACAGAATTGAGAAGACATGTATGAATGAATTATACAATCTTTAGTAGCATAAATCATATTTCCACAGAATCTTTGCGTCATAAATAAATTTACAATTATGAGATATAATCCCTGTCTTAAAATTTTCATCATAATTGCTAATGGGGGTTCTACAGTTTGTCGCAAATTTACGTAGCTTTCTGTTGACTTTTTCTCTAGACTTTATAAACGAAGTCATTGAAAATTTTGCATCTGATGGCAAATACTGTACCTTTGTTCTCTTCCATTACCAAAACAATACAGGAGAACCCATTTATGAAATGTCAAAGCACAGCCTTTGACAGTCTAGCAATCACTGTGGTACAGTGTATTTACAAATTATCCTTTTATTTGTATTTTTCAAGTATCGTATAGTATTTTTGGTGGTTCACACTACAGTATGCACTATACATCCTCAGTAGCAAATTTAAAGTTCATTTACTATTATTTCAGGTTTATAGATCCTATGTGTTTGGGATGTCCCTCAGAGTTCTCTCTAATCACTAGCTCTCTTCCTTCTATTCATCCAGTGACCTTGTACGCTGTCCATATAACCCTATCCACTCATACGCCGATGATTCCACCCTTCACCTTTGCATTCACTTCTTGCGGCATCCATCTCAGCAGTTAGTATTACAATTAGTTACAACTCACATCCCCCTAGCCTCATCACAACATGGTTTTTAGGCCGCTACACTCCACAAACACTTCTTACAGTCCTTACACAGAGAGTTTTTGATGGGATCAATTCAGCTAGGCCACCACACAGAACGCTCCTAGTCACACGAGACATTAACAAAGCTTTTGATGTCATCTCCTGCCACAACCTCACAAACAAAATATTCAACACAAAGATGGGCAGTAACACAAAAAGATGGCTGGCAAACTATTTAGCAGGCAGATGTGCTCATGTAACATTTGCCGGTCAGTCATCGAACATCTGAAACTTCACAAACGGCGTCCCCCAAGGATCTGTTTTGTTCTCTGCTCTCTTTAACCTATACATGCACGACATACACACACCCCCACACATCACAAATACACATATCTTCCTGTGTTGACGACATAATACATGTGCACACCAAAACGCAAACACAACCGCACACATTCTCCAACCTTACCTCAACACACTACACGAATGGTTCACCACAAACATACTCAAAATAGCCCCGGCCAAATCTACAATTACCCTTCTCACAACCTGGACAGCAGAACATAGCCACATTCCATACCTTACCATAAACAACACTCCCCTACCCCCCCTTCCACAAAATCCTTGGTGTAGCTTACAATATAAACAACACTTCACAAACATTAAAACTAAATTAACACCAAGACTCAACGCCTTAAGGTCACTTGCCCATTCAACATTTGGACACAACAAGGAAACCACCACCACAGTATACAAACAATATATAAGTTCAGTGATGAATTATGCGAGCCCTGCATGGGCTTCTAACCTCACTAATACACACTGCAACACTACAGATCATACAGAACAAAACCCTAAAAATAATCACAGGCTGAACAGCTGCTACACCCACAGACCACCTACACCACGAAACAAAAGTCCTCAAAGTCAAGGATCATCTAGATATGAGGGCACACAAATTCTTGCCGCGGCCTCCATAAACCCACACCATCCACTACACTCACAGACTACACTGCATGGCAGCACATCCAGGCTTTGGTATACTCGTTAAGGTTCTGGTATACCCGCCCAGGCCCTGGTATACCCGCACAGGCCCTTGTATACCCGCACAGGCCCTGTTATACCCTCCAATCCCCTGGTTTGCTCACCCAGGCCCTGGTATACTTGCCAAAGCCCTGGTATACCCTCCCAGGCTTTGGTATACTCGTTAAGGTTCTGGTATACCCATCCAGGCCCTGGTATACCCGCACAGGCCCTTGTATACCCGCACAGGCTTTTGTATACCCCCACATCCCACCAGGCCATCTGTTTGCTATGCACCTGTGTCCATTGGTTCACATTCACGAGTCTGAATCTCAGAGATGACAGAGCGGCAGGGGAGGCAAGCGAACTTTTGCCACACACATCAAGGAACATCAAAACAACACCAGCACACTATATCATACACAAGTACTGTCATCTCTCCCCCCTCGCCGCCTCAAACCAGCTTCCAGAAACATATCCATGCTCAAATAACTCGCCACTCCATTCAGTCACTTAAAGGCAACACACAGCTGCATGCACGGCCTCCTGATATCCAGCCTTCTGAATCCTACCTCCCTCGTGAGGACAGGGTCCACCTAGCCGGGCTGAGATGTGGGCATCGTCCAGCCCCCTTGAGTTATCAGAAGAGACTGGATGGCTCCGTCGCTGACGCCTGTCCAGGTTGCAACACAGCACCCCATACTATTAAGCACATTATGGAGGACTGCATTGCCCACAACCGCCTGCACCAACAACACAACATAACACTCTTTGAGAGCTCTGTGGGAAAGCCTGGTCTCGGCCGTGGTCTTCCTAAGGAACCCGGGGTTGTTCGGCCAGACTGCTTAGGGAACAACTGTAATAACCGAACTGAAACTTAACAAATTAATCACTGTCCTGGCCGAGATTCGACCTCATGCCCCAGCGCTTCATAAGCGCGCACGTTACCACTGAGCCAAAGAGAGGATACCCGCTTTGCCTTGAAACAACGCGGGCTTTTATGTACCACATTACATCACTCTTTTTCTCCCCTTGGTGATTAATTTGGTCAGTTTCGAACACTTGGTACCGTAGCGCACTGAAGGCCACCACTGGGGACGCTGCGAACACCACCAGACACAGCTCATCCCCGGGATGTAAGGCTTAAGACGCTGTCAGCAGCATCATTGCCCTCTAAGCCTCTTCTCACATCCCACATCGCTGCCAACCAATGTAATAACCGAACTGATACATAAATTAATCACGCTGTCCTGGCCGAGATTCGATATCAGGTCCTCGCGCTTTATAGACGTGCACGTTACCAACGTTACCACTGAGCCAAAGAAAAGATCCCCACTTCGCCTCGAAACAACGCGGGCTTTTATATATCACATTATACAACTACTGCTACTACATACACGGGATGAGGCTATATCACACCTAATGTTTGACTTGGCTCATATCTCTGATTGGGGAAAAGGTAATCTTGTTTTTAATGCACGAGACTTTCGGTTCTGACATCATTTGACCCGTCAGAATCTTTCGCAAGAGTATCCTTCCTTTAATTATTAATTTTTAATTTTTAACAATATCCAGCTCAGGCCTGTATCATTTGTGAACATATTTGGGGTTTCATTCGGATATTTGGGGTTTCTCTTCACGGAATTAATCTTAGGAATATAATTATTATCTCTCTTGCAAAGTCCGGTAAGCCAACTTAATCCCCACACAGATGTTGCCTTTATACATGGGTTTTATGTTCCTCTGTGTCGAGTAGAGCTCTCATGTGTGGGGATGCTTTCCACGTATAGCACATCTTAACAAGGTGGAGAGAAAGGCTTTTCATATCATTTACTCTCCTCCTCTTACTTTCTCCCTTCAACCTCTGTCTCTTCGCCGCACTTTCGTATCTTCATCTTTTACTTCAGTGATCACTGCTCCTTAGAACAGCAGGCGCGTAGCACCCGTCAAGCACCCCTTTTCTATCCAACTCTCTTATTTAAGAGTTAACCGTTACTCTCAGTCCTTCTTGTATGCAACAGGGCAACTCTGTAACAGTCTTCTCTATTTCCTTGTGCCTGTGGCATCCAGTCTTTTAAACGCAATGTGTCTAGGCACCTCGAAGTGAACGGATCTTGATTTTTTTTTTTTCTTGGCGGGAACAATCTTGCTGGCTTGTAGCCTTTGGTTCCTACTTTCTGACCAAAACAACAATAAATAACTAAATAAAATGTAAGGTTGGGTCAAAATTGGTATAGGTTTAGGTTAGGTTCAGTTGCAATATGTAATAGGTCAAAATTTTGGTAGATTAGGTCTAGCTGTGTGTTAATCAGGTCAGAATATGTGGCTTAGATGGATTAGGTTTAGGAGCAGTCCATTATAATCATATCAAAATTTGGTTTGGTTGAGTGAGGTCTAGTGCATGGCAGTCTTATGTTAATTAGGTCAGAATTTGGTTTGGTTTGGTCAGGTCCAGTGGCAGTCAAAGATATTCGGGTCGAGATTATCTTTGGGTTAGGTTAGATCTAGCGTTAATCAATATTAGATGAATCATTACGTTAGGCAAGATTATCAGTAGTACCCTACTTGAGAAAACATTAAACTTTCTTGCAGTCAGGTTTATCAGGAGTTCTGCATTATATTATTTTGAGACATGCTTCTGTGTACTTCGTTACTTTTAGTTGCTCAAGAATGTACATGCCATTTCAGTATGTTTTCTGCACTTTCATATTCCTTGCCATTTTTGTGTTACCGTACTGACAGTGACAGTACACTTTTCTTTACTGAGAAAAGATGGAGCATTGTCAGGGATACCTTCACTGCTCTGTATTGAATAAATATTCCTTTTGGTTGCTGAAAATGAAATCAACAACAAAGAAATGTGACAATCCTCATCTTTTCACAACAGCTTTACTAGATATTGATCCAGGGTAACACAACTTTTAATGCATTCGTGACCATTTAGGCCCGAAATTTTCAACAGATTTGGGGGGGGGGGGCTAGACAAAATGTATATACCTTCGTACTACAAACTCAAGATTAAATCGAACGCTTAAGTTTGCAGACCATCCGATATTTTTCAGTTTGATTCTACCTAAAAGTTGATGTTTAATGAGGCATGTATGTCTAGCGATGGAGCTGGGTGTTTAAAAAGGCTTCACTTTCTGTCAGTCTGAATTTTCAACTCAGACTGCCACTAACAATTTGGCCATTTAACTTTTTTGTTGCACTGTGCTGCATCCCTATCAAGATTGTTCCTATATACGCCTCCGGCAGGATTCAGGTTATTGAACCCTGAATCTTAGTCGAAGTTTTGACAATTTAATATACGGAAAATATCTGGGGGGGCTATAGCCCCCTAGCCCTCCCAGGAATCTCGGCCCAGCCATTATAGATGCTGAATGTGTTGCCTACTGATCAAACACTTTCGAAGAAAAAGCAGTTTCGGTGCCTGTGCAGTCAAAAACCAGTCTGTAATTTCCAAAGAACACAAAATTCCCTGAAAGAGGTGCTTGTTTTTTCTCGACGAATTACCTTCTTAGTCCTCATACAGCGGATTTGAAGGACATGTATAGTATTCGCGTTTCCAACATTATTTTAGTGTATGCTACTCCATTGAATGAAAGTGTTTTGCCAAGTGAAGGTTAGTTTAAGATTGGTGGATATTCTGTAGAACTACAAAAATTAATTCCTCTATGGTGACTGATGCAACTTAAAGCCCATGAAGTAGTTTATTGTACCGGAAAATATAATCACATGACTTATCAGGCATTCATATAAAAAAAAAAAATGTTTGTTAAAACCTTTTAGCTTTCTGTAACTACCTGGATGATATTATTTTCTTATTCAAGCAGAGTTAATAAGTTGGACCAGAACCTGGTTTGGGCACCCTGTGTTCTGCATTTTTTCTCTTCCCATACAAGTTTTATAAGGTCTTTTTGTGTTCTTACTTTCATCAGCAGGAAAAATTTCGCTAGTGTTTGCTTGAAATAGTTGGTGTTTACCTTTTAGGCCATAGTAACTAAAATGACAGTTATTTTCTGTTGACGATGAAGTAGAGATCTGTGGACTTTACTTATTGTATTCGCCTTGCCCATGTTATTCAGTATTTCCATTTCATCCCCATGGAAGCAAAAGAAACTAACTTCAAAGCTTCTAACTGGTTATTGAAACTTGTAACAGATCCGTGAATCTTTTGATGAGCGTTAACCCTCATTCTTTTACTGTTAAAGGACAAACGGCTTCGTCAGCTGTGTTTGTTTAGAACCAGCACTTGGTTGTCATGGTTGTGACGTCACAAATCGGCCCTCTATAGTATTAATCATATCCATTCCCCTTATGTGATCATACCTTCTTAGCACGCACTGTACTACCCCTTGACTTCCTTATTCCACATATTCAATGATTCTCAGCAGTTCTTCTCCTATCCAGCCTATGCTTCCAGCATTAGCTATCTGGCATTCTGTAACTGCCCGGAGGATTTTATATATATATATATATATATATATATATATATATATATATATATATATATATGTGTGTGTGTGTGTGTGTGTGTGTGTGTGTGTGTGTATGTATTTCATTCATTCATTCATTGCCAGACGCCATGTATCCCAAACAGGGTGGCCAAGGGCTTAGAGTTAATTGTTTTACAGGGAGGGGCACTAATCCTCCACCAACCCCACTTGACACGTAGGGAGAACGTTATGCCAACAGCATCTGGTGTTCCCAGGCGGTCACCCATCCAGGTACTAACCAGACCCATATATTATATATATATATATATATATATATATATATATATATATATATATATATATATATATATATATAGATAGATAGATAGATAGATAGATAGATCCATATATTATATATATATATATATATATATATATATATATATATATATATATATATATAGATAGATAGATATAGATATAGATATATAGATATAGATGTGTGTGTGTGTGTGTGTGTGTGTGTGTGTGTGTAAGTGAAGCAAAGTTGATAAGTTGGACATTAATAGAACCTGGTTTGGGCACCTTAGGTTCTGCATCTTTCCTCTTCCTGTATAATTTTTTTTATATCTTTTTGTGCTCTTTCATCATCAGGAAAATTTTCGTCAGTGTTTGAAACAGTGGGTGTGTACAGTACTTTCATATGATAAGTAACATGACAGCTACATATTGGTGACAATGAAGTATGAGATTTATGGCTCTTCTTACTGTACTTACCCGTATTTATGTAGTAATTTTGTTGCTTAACCCGAGGCGTCCCGTCGACGTATGGATACGTTGCAACATTTTGCATTTGCCAGTCCCGACGACGGACTGGTACGTTGCGCAATTGCAAGGTTCATAATTTGCACAATTTTAAATTTTCGCGCGTGATTTTTCGTACATATACACGGGACACCTTCCTCTATTCCCCTACAAGATGCCAAGCAGGGACAATGCCTTATACCGCATAACCTCCCCCTTCCTGCACGCCATTGTCTCGGCAATTCACCTGTTACCAGTGACCTGGCCAATAAAGACATTCAGGGCCAGAGTGATTCCCCAATCGATGACAATGTGGAGGACAAAGTTTACATAGCATTAGAGGAAGAAACAGTCAGAAATGATCAGGTAATGTGGCAAGAAAAGGTCAGGTATGGTGATGAGTTAGTGAGTGAAACAATGCTTATAATGCCTATATTACTGTTTGAAAACCAATATACTCTCGTACTACATATAAATTCGTACCAAGTAAATAAATAAATACCGTTTATGAGTGGTGTGAAATAGTTACCCTCCCACAGAACTCGTTTTCTTTGGTGCCAGCCTGTTAGAAAACCCAGTAAGGTGAGGAGGTACTGCTACCTGGATCGAGTATTTTAAACCTCAGGTGAGCGATTCCTTTATGAATTTTCGATGTTTCTCACCAAAAGCGGAGGTTTTAGCCAAAAAAAAAAAAAAAAATCGAAAATACCTCGGGATTGTGGGGGTGTTGGAGGTGCAAAATAGCTCGGGACGTGACGGGTTAAGTACATATCATCGTATATTTTTTGCATCTTCAAAACTTTATCTGCATAATCGTATTTCATTTATGCTTTTGTATCTTTAATGTATTTATTATTATTATTATTATTATTATTATTATTATTTTGTATTGACGACTTTGGTGATGACACTGACGATACCTGACAAAAGACAACTTCCTCTGGCCTTCACCCTTGCCGTTGCTATGGACTTTTCCAAGAGTCCATCAAGTTCACCTGACGAATCTGGGCCACTCCCATGGTTATGGTTATATGAAATCCGGTGAACCGTAGTACTGAGGGACGGCAGTAATGAATCTCCATGGTTACAACCAGTCATTTTGGTATTACCTGATGGGTCGTCGATGCACTAAATTCTGTGAACATTATGAGGTAAGAATGTCACCTTGGTTACTGGTTCCACCTGAGAATAAAGAACAACATATGACATTCCAGCTTGTAACGAACTGAAGTATTTATCCCAGAAACACCGGAGTTAGAGGGTTAATTCCTGTCCCACATTTCAAGCATAGAATACTGAACCGCATTATCTTCCACTACTTCGTGACTAGCAGCATACACACATTCTAGTGCTAATCTGTACCAGTCAGCATTCAAGAAGGAGCGATGACAGTTGTAGGCCAAGTTGGAGTAATGAGGGTATAGTGACGGACAGTTTTAGTCATCTCGGAAACATCGCAGTTTCCCTCCGTAGCCTACGCCGCACACCCACATCACTCCATGCTTTACACTTGATTAACTTACCTTCTATTTCCTGTGTGTGTGTGTGTGTGTGTGTGTGTGTGTGTGTGTGTGTGTGTGTGTGAACCCTTTGTCTTCTGTGAACGCATTAGTCCTAGTAGATTGGTGAGTTTCTGGAAAATTCTTGCTACTCCACACGATTTTATTTAGCTTACTGAGTCTGTTCTGAAAGGGTTAATGGATACTGTTTCTAACCACGCAGACTTAACCAAATCGTCTGGAGGTAAAGGGTTGTCATTTTATACAGGCTACTACAAGGCGATTTTGTTCAGTAGAGGGGAACCTGGTTTTTGAGGAAATCGAAAGCTATCTTGAATAATCTGTTGAGCCGCTAGCAATTCTGTGGGTCTAGGTGTAGCCTGGATATAACTACCGATGCCCTATTTTCCGTCTGTCTGTCTGTCTCTCTCTCTCTCTCTCTCTCTCTCTCTCTCTCTCTCTCTCTCTCTCTCTCAATCCAGTGACTAACGGTGACTATTCAAATAGGTTGGGGTAGAATTTCGACCATAGTTATCAGTTTTCAGTTTCTGCATTGCACTGTATGAACTGTAATGAACCTTGAATGCACAGCGTTTTGATTTCTACCAACATTGTTTTGGGGCCGGAAGTGTTCGTGATATTCCCGGAGAGAGGCCATATCTATCGTCTTGTCTAGCGCTCATGTCTGATTTGTGAAGTCTTCCTTGTGCGGTCGATTTGCTTTCACCTGACGGAAATGGATAATATCCACAACTTGTTTGTTAAGTAGTCGTTGCATGAAATCCGGTGAACCTTAGGTAGGAATGAATCTCCTTGGTTACTAGTCAAGTTGATCCTCCAGTCTGACTACATTTTTCCAGAAATTAAGCTGAAAACCAGTTAAGCATCTTCGTCAGATTAGCCTACATCACACACCAAATTGTTTGCTATAACAGTCTGAGGAAACGGTATAAATATGACAAGTCAGTAAGCCTCCATTCTCCCAGACTGAACTTGAGAAATAATTTATATTCTTGACTCAGTCGGGAAAAACAGAAAAATCTTTGGCCACGTTTATTTTTCTTTCGTAGAAAGTGCGTCCATGGCAACATTGTGTGATGAGCTTTTAAAGCTCACTCGCTAATCATGCGACTTATTTTGTATTTATATATTTATTTATTTTACACAGTCACTAATTGAAGACAGACGCTAGTTTGAATAGCGTCCTAGAGATACGAAGCCAGAATCTGGTAATTTTTTAGCCATGTGAATTTAACTAAGAAGGTGACATTGCTGTTGAAAATTACCAAGATTTTTAGCGCTCACTGAGGAGGTCTTGCACCAGAATGTGTCAGATCTAACTAGAGCATTATATAGATTTAGTGACTGTAACAGTGAAGGTCCAATAAAACAGTGGTTGAACAGTTGCCCTCACAATCTGATTACAAGACATTTGAATTAAAACGATATGCACAGGAGTGCCTATTGGCTTTTAAGAGTTTTCAGAGTATTAATTCAAAGTAGTGTATGACGAAGCTTCAGAGGAACAGTGGATTAGCTTTAAGCAAAGACTTTTAAGGATGAAGAACGAGTTCATTTTCACGGCCGGATCCAGCATTTTGGAGAGGGGAGGGGGGGGGAGTGACTCCCAGCGGAATTGTTTACATTCATTCTAACTACCAAAAAATGGGGGGTGGGGGGAGAGTGTCCATCTTTTCAGTGATATCATTGTTTGATAACATTGATTTAAGATGCTTATTGGATATATATGTTTTGGTAAATTACATTGTTCTCCTGTTATAAGTAATAATTATTATTAGTCTACCGAAAATATCGGATGAGTGTACGCCTCGACGATCCTCCTCCCCTTCTCATCCGTGCATGTTTTCCCTTTTGTAAAAGAAATAATACTTTATTATTTCTGAGGGTAGTGCCGTGGGAATCATCAGGACCAAGGGCTCTAAGAATCCTTATAAGCCAGGGCAAAGAGGGGGAAGTAGGAAAATGTGTAACATAATATTAACCAGTTTATTCCAGTGGCGTTCTTATCAAATTAATTGTTCCCTCCCACTAGATAGTTTTATTTAGTCTGGCATCTTTAGTAGCCAAGAAATTAATGAGGGCTACGTATAACTCCCCGAGTTGGAAGAATCTCATTCGGAAGAACCACACCAAAACTGAGTTTTATCGTCTGTAGATAGCAAGATAAGTTTGGAATACATCATGGCAGTGAAGGGATTAGTAAAGCAATCGAGAGAGCCGCGTCGAATGTCACTGGGCCACCGGCAACAGGTCAGCGCCTTGGCCTTGAAATCAGCAGGCCCGGTCTTAACCCCTTAACCGCGGGGCGTCACTTTTGTGACGCTTGGGAGCAAGGGATCATACCGCGGGGCATCGCTTTTGTGATTATGTGTTATTTTGAATTCACCCGGGCTTCCAAGTGGGGGCTTGTATCATCTATCAGTACTGCCAATGTCCAGCACTAATCAGCACTCCTAATCTCATCTGTACTCCCATCCTTTGTTGACAATTTAGCCATTTCTCCCCGTTCTTGACTCCCCTCCCTACCCCCCCTCCATTACCCAATCCTCTTGCCTGCCCGGCCATGCTACAGCTAAGTAAATCTTCCCTGGAATTTTTCACTGATTTCATCCATTGAAATAAGCCCTACTGTATGTCCTATTCTTATACCAAATAATATATACAAGAAAGAAATAAGGTAAGTGAGAGTGCCATACACCTGGAATTGGCTAATTATCACCTTACAACACCTCACGTGCACTCGTTCGTTAATTTTCGCTGTTTTTTCCCCTTGAAATATGCTGTATAATCTTTTTTCGTAATAAATATACATGTAAGGAGGGAAGGGAGAAGCTTAAGTGATATTTACATTCACCTGGAACTACCTAATTTATAATGTATTGTCTAGATTTCCTGCCAATCATTTGTGCTATACATAGCTGTTTCAAGAGCTAACATTGGTAGCACTGAATATCCCCTAAGTAGGCCTCTACCACGGCCCTCCCTTATCAGTTTACTCTCATCTTCCGAAGTAGAGGTACGTCTGTTTCTTCTTGCTGACTTCAGGGACTATTTCACCCCCATGCAAAGGGCCCTGTGACCTTTACCCCCTACTAAACCTCGTGTGGAAAGAGGTAAAGGGCTGACAGTTCATAAAAGAGTGACTACGATCTTTCTATTGAGTAAAACAGTGCAAGTGGAATTGTAAATAATGTGTAAATAATGTGTAAACAGCAAGTGAAAGTAATAAATGTAAATATACGTGAACAATGAAAAATAGTTTTATAAGTTACTTCAAGTGACAGTGCATAACACAGTGTAAATAAAATGGAAATGTAAATAACGTAAAAAAAATAGAGAACGTAAATAGAAATGTAAATGAGTAGTATTATAAGAATACGAGTATATACCCTAGGAGTAATGAAAGTGAAAGTTTCACTCTAGCATGTCTGAATACTATGAGTTATGAGAGTGAAGATGAAAGTGACATTCACTGTCAATGCTAGTATACAGGACGAGAAAGGGAATGCTACGTATTTTACTGAAAGAAATTGAATCCTTACAGTGACAATAAACTAATACTACTGAAGGAAACTTATGGATAAAGACTGTAGATATACATAAGTGTTATATAGTAATAGAAATATAAAGTGTGAGGGGTTTTATGAATAATAAATGACATAGTACCAAGAGCGAACTAGTGCCAGTGCGACGGTCAGACGCGCTCGTAATTTTCATTGCTTTCACAGTGGGTTTTTTTTTTGGAGTATGGATCCCAAACTACTTGAAAATCATATAGTAGTGTTTATAGTGTTAATATCTGGCTGTGGTAATCATATTATGGGTTGTCGGGAAGTGTAAAGTGGAGACTTCGTTACCCAACTTCAGAGGTCTCCACAAGTCCTACGGTAACTGACGAAGGCTCAACAAACATTCCAGAAGAAAGCTGAAGGTATGTGCCATAAGCATATATAATTTTAATATCCTAGGGCTAATAACTGATTTTTGGCAAATATTTTTTGAGAGTCTGTTGGAGCCCGAATAACCCCGCGGCACATGCAAAACATCGGTAAACATGCCCGCGGTGTAGGGGTTAATCTGATCACGGAGACGAGCATCCCACCTCTGTTCTTACATCCCTCATAGGCAAACAGATCTCGTCTTTGTCTGTCAACTTGCGCTTTCCCTTCTAACAGAAATTGCTCTTATTCAGCCTATCCCAAAGGTGGGTGGCCAGTCCCAACCCTGTCTCTCGTACTTCCAAAATAATTGAACCTGTCCTCAAAAGAAAGATACAAAAGCTCGCCTGTTCTCGTAGGTTTCCTTTTGATCATCAGAACTGGTTTTGTCAAGGGCACACCACTGGCAGTTTTATATTCCTGTCAGTTTATGGTTATCTACTTGGGAATTTGGTGAAACCTTCCTTGTGGCGCTAGATCTCTCAGAGGCTTTCGACAGAGTCTGGCACAGATTTACTACGGTATGCAGACTGCCCTGTTATGAACTTTGTTTTTCCATCTGTCCAAGTTTCCTTTCTTGTTGTAATGTTGCTGCTAAACGGTGCTCGACAACCGGTGTTTCACACATTATATATATACCGGGTATATATATATATATATATATATATATATATATATATATATATATATATAAATATATATATATATGGTGCAGTGGTAGAGCGAGCGTTTTCGTACATGAGAGAATGCGGGTTCGCGCCCCGCCGGGATAATAAACTTTGGGAGTAGTCACTCGGCCACGTACTGCTTTGGTGGACATAAGGGGTGCTGTGGTTGAACCAGTGTCGCGTAATATAAAGTATGCTTGCACCCAGTCGGCTTGCGCGGGCCGATTACACGTGGTTCACTGACTACACACATATCCAAAGCCACTCCAACATTATAAGCACACTTACAAGCACTTCTCACCCTACATGCAATCTCTGCCAGACAGCCTAAGCCACTTGGTAGAGATGCATAGGCTGTATCGTCCCCATTTCGGTCGGGATAGGCCGGTCCTGCAATGGACATTCAACGGCTGATGATGATGATGATGAGTATATATATATATATATATATATATATATATATATATATATATATATATATATATATATATATATATATATATATATGTATACCGTATACATTGGTAGTCGGTGGGGGCGCTCACCATCCACTCACTCGATGTAGTGCTACTTTGGGTGTCTGCCCTCTGCCCTTTCCTCCCTTCCTTCCTTTTCTGTCTTTCCTTCATTCTTTCCTCTTCCTCCTGCCTGCGGGTGACTTTATACTCCCTCCTCTGTCTTTCCTTCATTCCTCTTCCTTCTGCCTATGGGTGACTCTACACTGAGTGACAAGCCAAGTGTTTTCCTGTACACCAGGAAGCCATTTACTCTGCTGGGTGGTAACCACATAATCAAATTATGGCGTCTGGTGGTTTAGTGGGTAATTATTAAGGCCCTCCAATCGGATTGAGCCTGAGTAGGTTTATATCCATGGGGTGATTGGGGTTTATTGCTCACGTAATGCCACTCAGGGATGAGTGAAGCTGGTCACTCTCATCTTTAATGTCAGGACCGACTTGCCTAGCCCTGGGTTCCTACGCTCCTCATGGGGCGACATTGGATGATGGATGGATGAATATATATATATATGTATATACTGTGTATATTGTGTATATATATATATATATATATATATATATATATATATATATATATATATATATATATATATATATATATACATATATATATATATATATATATATATATATATATATATATATATATATATATATATATATATATATATATACACTGTATATCGGTAAATATCGTAGAACATCTGCGGGTGATCCAAGACTTCTAATTTCCAAAGGAGGATAATAAAATAATAAGGATACTACTCCACTGGGAAACATCTTCCCAGTACTTCTGTATTTGTTTGTCTCTTTGTTCTTATGTCTTGCATCATCCTCTTACTCATTATTATCATCATCATTAGCGCCCCCTTTTCATCGTCATCACCCCCCCCCCCCGCCCAGGTGGGACGTGTTATCGCAGTCCCGACGTCTTGAATACCTAACCCACTTTAGCCCTGATAACATTTCTCACCTGATAGCGGGGTATTTCCCCTGTAATATATCATTTCTGTGTAGCCTTCAGTAACAGCGCAGCGATAACCTGGTTGGAATAGCGTGTGTTGAGTATTTCATGAGCGTCTAGGAAAGTATCGAGCATGCTGCTTAAAAAGGAACAACCACTCTAAAGCTTGAGAGAGAGAGAGAGAGAGAGAGAGAGAGAGAGGTGGGGAATGACTAAATGCCCTGGTGCTGAATAGAAGCTACGAGAATTGTGAAAAAACTGAAAGAATACAGTATTATGAGTTAGGTTAAAAATATAGTTATGTTGCAAATTAAAAACAGATATATTCTACTGTGAGACTCAGGAAGTAGCATAAAACAACCATTACCCCTCATAAGGTGTCAGGCGACAAAAGAACTAGCCTTTTCAGTCTCATGACATATCTTTAAGTTTTACTCTTGGTATGTAATGATTATATTATTATTATTATTATTATTATTAATCCTGCGAAGGAGGATGGGATCTTTTTCGGCAACTCGCCCTATACCTTTGCGCAAGATTCAGCCTGTGTGTGTGTGTGTGTGTGTGTAATTCACCGGGTCGGTCAGGATCACTTAATGGTCGTGATCGTCAGCTTTTACCCTCCCGGAAGGGAGCTGTGAGCTCCGATCTAAGGGCAAGGCTGTGACCACACACGCACACACCCGTCCCCTTGCTCAAGGGGGACAGTAACCACCCACTTCGTCAGTGAAACTTTTCACAACCTGAGCGAGGCGCGAACTCCCGTCTACCAGATGGCAAGCGAGAACGTTACCACTGCGCCAGCGAGCGGTGTGTGTGTGTGTGTGTGTGTGTGTGTGTGTGTTCTTACATAATTGTTCTTACCTAATTGTATCTTTACAGGAATGAGTCAAGCTCGTACTGTCCCGTGTCTTAAACCATATTTATCGTACATATCCTAAAATTTGTGAATTGTTTTGGCACACTATTTCATTCGGTAGTGCATTCCACTGATCAATTGCTTTGTTTGGGAAACTGAATTTCCTCACGTCTTTATCACCTCTCTTCTTATGCAGCTTTTTGCAGTGTCCTCTTGCTGATGCTTCCCCATATGTCAAGTAATCATTTGTCTATTTTCTCCTTCCCTGATATGCATTTATATAGCATTATCATGTCACCTATTTTCCTTCTATCCTGTAGTGTTGGTAGATTCAGTTTATTTAGTCTTTCTTCGTAGCTTAGATCCCTTAAGCTTGGTATCCATCTTGTAGCGACCCCTTGAACTTTTTCAATCTTGTCTATGTGTTTTTTGAGATGAGGACTCCAGACTACTGATGTATACTCCAGGGTTGGTCTGATGAATGATGTTATTATCCTTCTTGGCATGTCTTCATTAATGTATGTGAATGCTATTCTCATATTTGCAAGCAGTGTATACATGTTCCGTACCTTCTCACTGATGTGGTCAGCCGGAGATAGTCTGTTATTGATAATCATACCTAGGTCCTTCTCTCTTTCTGATGTGTGTAGGGTTTTATTTCCTAACGTATAATCCCAATCAGGTCTTTTTCCATTTTTACCAAACTTGATTACATGACACTTGTCCACATTGAATTCCATTTGCCATGTATTACTCCATTCATGAAGTTTATTTAATTCTTCTTGTAGCTCTTTACAAGAGTCTGTGTTAGTAATTCTCCTTTGTATTTTTGCATCATCTGCAAACATATTTAGATAGCTTTCATTTCCAGTGTTTCTGTCTATATCATTTATCTATCTATCTATATACCTAGGCTGCTTCCCCCAAGGAAAGGGAGGTAGCCGAGACAGGACGACACACTCTCCATTTACTCATCCATTCAAACACATTCATTCACATCTTAGCCCCAAAGGGGAGAACGGACAGATCCTCACCGCACCACACCACACAAGGGTCAACTGCGCAATGCAATCAGTGACATCCGCAGCAGGGCCCGACAGCAGAACTGATTTACCCCTGCCACATCATAACGACCCATCCCCTTACCCGCACCTGACCTGACTAGCTGATCAGACCAAATGCGGGAGAATATCCCCTCAGGGCTGCATCATCACTTATTTATTCACAATTTCTCTCCATTTATTTCTGTCACGCACAGCCACTCTTCCTTGCTCAACAGACATCCCTCTCGCATCCAGCGCTTTCTTCACACTGTCCATCCATCCTATTCGTGGTCTTCCTCTCAGCCTTACACCTCTCACATCAGATCTAGTTATCTTTTTCACCAATCACTCATTATCCATTCTCTCCATATGCCCAAACCATCGCAACACCCTCTGCTCAACTCTACCAGCCATCTCCCGAACAACTCCAGTTCTCCTTCGCACTTCATCATTTCGCACCCGATCCATACGCGTCACTCCACACATACTTCTCAGACACCTCATCTCCATTACATTCAAACTTTTCCTCTCTGCTACACCCATATTCCATGTTTCAGCCCCATATAATGCAGTCGGTACCATAACACCCTCATACAGCCTTCTCTTTACATCCATTCTAAGCGAACAACATTTAAACACTTTTTTCATTCCTCCCAGCACCTTTCCTACTTCATTTATTCTAAACTTCACTTCTGCATCTATTCTTCCATCCACAGCAACATGTGACCCTAGATATTTAAAACAATCTACCTCCTCAAGCAACTCACCATTCAAAACTATATTCATCCCCCTACCATCTATCAACCTCGTACACTTCCTTCATCACTTTACTCTTATTCTCATTTACTTTCAAATTCCTCCTTTCACACACCCTTCCAAACTCCTCTACCAACTGTCTCAATCTCTCCTCTGAATCAGTCACCAGTGCAGTATCTGCAAACAGCAGCTGCTTCAGATTCCAATCTCCACCATCAACATTTACCAGACTCAGACCACCTAAAACTCTTGCATTCACCTCCCTTACAACACCATCCATGTAAATATTAAACAACCAAGGCGACATCACACATCCCTGTCGCAGCCCCACTCTCACGGGAAACCAATCACTCACAGCATTTCCCACTCTTACACATGCTCTACTATTTACATAAAAACTTTTCACCCCTTTTAGTAACCTACCATCAAGTCCATACAATCTTAAAACAGTCCACAAAGCCTCCCTATTAATTCTATCATACGCTTTCTCTAAATCCATAAATGCCCAAAACACATCCTTGCCTTTCGCTAAATACTTTTCACACACTTGTCTCACAGCAAACACCTGATCAACGCATCCCCTTCCTCTCCTAAAGCCACACTGCTCATCACTAATCACTCCCTCTGTACCCTCTCTAACTCTCATAATGAACACTCTACCATACACCTTACCTACAACATTCAACAGACTTATACCCCTAAAGCTAGTACATTCATACTTATCACCCTTGCCTTTATACAACGGGACCACACAAGCACTTGCCCAGTCAATTGGCACCATACCTTTCTCAAAGCACACATTCAACAATCTTACTAACCAGTCAACAATAGTCACTCCACCACCCTTCAGGCATTCCACAGCACACCCATCCATACCTGCAGCTTTCCCTGTTTTCATCTCCTTTACTGCCTTCTCCACTTCCTCCTTCGTGATCAAAGAATCATTCAACTCTCCCAACACATTTATTCCTTGCACCCTTCCATCCGCTACAATCTCAGCCACCCTTTCCTCCTCTACATTTAACAATCTTTCAAAATACTCTGCCCATCTCTTCCTTACTGCATCCATCTCAATTAACATCCTTCCATCCTCTGCTTTTACTCGTTCTTCCTTCCCAGACTCTCCCTTTCGCACCCTTTTCACCTCCTTCCAAAACATTTTCTTATTCTGTTGAAAATTCTCTGTCAGCCGCCTACCCCACCTCTCATCTGCTGTCACTTTTGCATCACGCACAGCCCTTCTCGCTCTATTCCTCTTTTCCTTATACCTTTCATATGACATCTCATCCTTCCTCTACAGCCACACTTCATATGCACGTCTCTTCTCGGCAACAGCCATACTTACTTCCTCGCACCACCATTCACTTCCTTTTCTTACACCACCACCCACACGTCTCACACCACACACCTCTTCTGCATGCCCCACCACAGCACTCTTAAACAACTGCCATTCCTCCTCCACGCTGCCATTTTCCCGATCTTTCACTGCATTTCACTCATCTTTCAATTTCTCCTGATACTCTATCTTTTTCTCTCTTTTATCCAACTCACTCACTTTCAAAACCTCCCTGCCACACCTAACCCTCCTAGCTCTCACCCATCTCTTACCTACTCTTAACTTTCCCTCCACCAGGTAGTGGTCAGACATACCTCCACCCTCCCCTCTCAGAACTTTCACATCCAAGAATCTTCCTATTACATTCCTAGACACAACCACATAGTCCATCAAAGCTTTATCAACAACCCTTCCACCCTCCTGTCTCACCCATGTATACTTATAAATATCTTTCTTCTCAAACAGCGTATTCCCAATCACCATCTCTCGCTCAACACACATCGCTATCATTCGTTCCCCATTTTCATTTCTTCCAGGCACACCATGCATACCAACTACGCCTTCAACTGCTACATTTCCCACTCTAGCATTCAGATCTCCCATCATTACCACATTCACATTCGCTCCAAAACTCTGCAGACACTCATCAACATCATTCCAGAAAGACTTCCTCTCTTGTTCATCCCTTTCACTACCAGGCCCATATGCACTCACAAACACCCACAACTCACGTTCAAATTTCTCCTTCACCCACATCAGTCTCGATGACACCTCCTTCCATTCAATCACACACTGCTGTACTTCCGGACTCACTAACAAGGCCACACCTTCTCTTGCCCTTCCTCTATCAACACCTGACAATCTTCCATTCACACTTCCAAACATAGATTCCCCCTTCCCTTTCATCTTCGTTTCACTCAAAGCTAACACATCCAACTTTCTTCTCACAAACATTCTCCCAGTCTCCTCCCTTTTAGCCTCAATCGTACTACATCCACGCACATTCATAGACCCAATCTTCAGGGTACGGGGATAACTCCATCCCCATCCCTTTCTCTGGCCTGTCTCTTTTTAGGAACTAAAAAACAGAGGAGGGGGTCCCTAGTCCCCTCACCCCGCCCCTTTTAGTCGCCTTTTACGACACGCAGGGAATACGGTGGCAGTATTCTTCCTATACACTGTATATACACTGTATATGGCTAGTGAGGGAGTGATCGCCCTCTACCTACACAGATCAAAAGCCCTCGGGAGCAGGGGGGTGGTTGCTTTCTCAGGCAGAGGAACTCCTTGAGAGTGAAATGGCTGGGAAGCATGCCGGCACGTGACTGGCTACAGCATAGCTGGGTCTTTCGGGTGTGGGCAATCAGGCAAGTTAGCTGCCTACTGCGACTGCAACACATTGGCGAGGTGTTCAGGAAGTTAGCCAAAGAAACCTTGATGGACTCTGAAAGAACAATAATGGCCCCCAGTCCCGTGCAGCCCTTAAATGGGCAGGGGGTGCTAAGAATCTCACGGTTGCCTCAATTACAATCTAATTCATTTGTTAATGCAAAAAATACAATTAAAATTGGTAACTGGAATGTGAGAACGCTAAATCATGACTGTAAAATCGATGAGTTAGTGAAGGTTTTTCAAAATTATGGACTTGATATTTGTGCTCTGACAGAAACTAGATTAACTGGAGTTGATAAGTTGGATTTGGAGGATGGTATACGTTTATTGATATCTGGCCGACAGGATGGAATGCATTATCAGGGAGTAGGATTGTTGCTGGGTTGTAAGGCAAATAAGGCATTATGTGAGTGGGATCCTATAGATGAGCGATTGTTATACGCACGGTTTAAATCAAATCATGGCAACATCAGTCTGTTTGTGTGTTATGCACCTACTAATGATGCACTCGATGAAAGGAAAGACACATTTTATGAAAAGTTGCAAGAAGGAGTAGGAAGGGTACCTAGACATGATGTTTTGATCTGCGTTGGAGACTTTAATGCAGTAATGGGCTGCTCAAATGAGGGATTTGAGGCATGTATGGGTAAGATGGGAGTTGGTAGTAGGATGAGTGAAAACGGAGTGAGGTTTGGAAGCTTCTGTCTAGCAAATGACTTAGTCATCGGGGGCACACTCTTTCAGCATTGCAATATACACAAGACAACTTGGGTGTCGCCGTGTGGAAAATATAAAAATCAGATTGATCACATCGCTATCAGTAGGAGGCATAGAAGTTCTCTGCTAGATGTTCATGTTAAACGGGGAGCGGATATTGGTAGTGACCATCAACTCAGCATTGCAAAAATAAGGTTTAAACTTAAAAATCAGAAGAAGGAAAAATCTGGTGTTGGTAGATACGATATTGTTAAGCTTAGAAGGGAAGGAGAAGAAAAGGAGGAATTCAGATTAGAATGCAGAAATAGGTTTTTGGTGTTGGAAACGTTGGAAGAGGGGGAGAGAAGTGTAGATGAGATGTGGGAGGATGTGAACAAAGTTTTGCATGAGACTGCTGAATGTACGATTGGAAGGAGACATAGATTCAGGAGAAAGAAATGGATATCAGAGGAAACGTGGGATATGATAAAAAGGAGAGGTGAGGCTAAATTGAGGAGTGAGATGCAATGCGCTGATGAACGAGAGATTGAATTAGCAAGAGCTGCGTACTGGAGTTTGAATTCAGAAGTAAGAAGGTTAGCTAGGAGAGATAAAAGAAGATGTGTGAATGAAAAGGTTGCAGAGACTGAAATCTTAATAAACAAAAATGATGGACAGAGTCAATGAATAGCATATGAATCGATTAGAGAACTGAGTGGTAATGCAGGTAAACGCAAGGAAATACCAGTTAGAGACTGGGAAGGAAATTTATTGACCAAAGATGGAGATATTAAAAATAGATGGAAAGAGCATTTTGAGACAGTTCTTAATAGACCAATACCACCAGAAGAGGATATACCGTCTGCTCAGGAAGATTTAAATATAGAAACAGGAGAGTTGAGGCTTGCAGAAGTGGAGAAAGCAGTAAAACAGTTAAAGAATAATAAGGCACCAGGGAGGATGGTTTATTTCCGGAAATGTTTAAAGTGGAGGGGGATAGATTAATAATGATCTTGACCAAGCTATTCAATAAGATATGGGTGACGGGGTTACTACCATCAGTTTGGAAGAATGGTGTAATTGTTAAAATTCCGAAGAAGGGAGACCTGAGTGAATGTGGTAATTGGAGGGGAATCTCTTTGTCACCGATAGCTTTGAAAGTTTTCAGTAGAGTGTTGTTAAATAGGTTGGAGCCGGTGGTTGAGGGTATTCTGAGGGATGAACAGGCTGGTTTTAGAAAGGGACGTGGTTGCAATGATCATATCTTTATAGTTAGGCATTTGATGCAGCAAGTTAATGAAATGAGAGTACCGTTAAGTCTTTGTTTTGTTGATTTTGAAAAGGCTTTTGATAGTGTTTCGAGAGAGACTATGGGGAAGATCATGAGACATTATGGAATACCAGAGGAGTTTGTGAGGGTCATTATGAACATGCATGAGGACACATTTTGTAAAGTGATGGTTGATGGTTGTCTGAGTGATTCGTTTGAAGTCAAGTCCGGAGTAATTCAAGGTGGTGTTCTATCGCCTTTACTATTTATATTGGTCATTGATTACATTATGAAACGCGTTGGAACAGAAACCGGTGCAGGTGTACTTTGGGGAGAGAACAGGAAACTTTTGGATTTAGATTATGCAGATGATATAGTTTTGATTTGTGATGGGCCAGAAGAGATGCAGAGAGTGTTGGACTGTTTGGTGAGTGAAGGTCGCAAGGTGGGTTTGGTTATTAATTGTGGAAAAACTGAAATAATTAATATGAATATGGAAAATGCGCAGGAATGTGTAATTGGAGGTATGGTTGTAAAGCAAGTTGATAGGTTTAAATATTTAGGTACTTATTTAGCCAAGGATGGTTCTTTGAACTTTGAATTCGAGGAAAGGTTAAAGAAGGCTAATCAGGCAATGGGAATGCTTAAAAATATTTGGAATAATAAAAAATTTTCTGTGCATACAAAAATCAAACTTTATAAGGTAATGGTTAGGATTATCTTAATTTATGGACACGAGTCTTGGTACAGCACAGTGACTATGGAAAATAAATTCTTGGTGTTTGAAAATAAAGCACTTAGAAGAATATTAGGAGTTAAGTGGTGGGAAAGGATACCAAATAGTAGAATTAGAGAAATAACGGGAGTGCAGCCGATCGATGAATATGTTAGATTCTCACGATGGAAGTGGCTAGGACATGTGTATAGGAGACAGGGAATAGTACGAGGTACACCAGGGTGGGTGGCACTTGGTAGGAGAGGTAGAGGAAGGCCAAAAGAGACGTGGGTGAGGACAATGAGACGGGAAGCTGGAGATGAGTGTTGGGGAGATCTTGAGGAGTTAGCACAAGATAGGATGTGGTGGTGTGAGTTCATCGAGGCCCTATGCATCCCCTAGGGTGCCACAGGAAATGATTGATTGATTGATTGATTGATTCTTCCTAACACAACCTGGCCGCAGAGTAGTAGTACCACCCCATAATGCGGCCAGGTTGTGTACCCCCCGCAACTAAAAACATGATTGGTGCCAGCACTGAGCCCTGTGGTACTCCACTAGTCACTTCTTTCCATGATGAGTAGTTTCCCCTTAGTTTATGTATCTATTGCCAGACGCCTCAATCCCGTTTGGGGTGGCCACAAACAAATCGCCTCCAAGTCGCCCTGTCCCCCGCCATTTCACTGCCCTGCTCCCAACTCACATCCCCCTCTCTCATATACCTCTCCACCCCATCCCTCCATCTCATCCTCGGCCTCCCCCTCCCTCTTCCCCCCTCCACCTCACTCACATACACTCCCTTCGTCAGTCTTTCACCCTCCATCCTCTCCACATGGCCAAACCACCTCAGTGTGTTTCTCATAACGCTTCCTATCACATCCACATCCACACCACAACGCTCCTTTATATCCTCATTCGTCAGCCTGTCTCTCCATGTGACACCACAGGCTCCTCTTAAATAACTCATTTCCACTGCTCTCACTCTTGACTTGTGTCCTTCCAACAACGTCCAAGCTTCACTTCCATACGTTAGAGTTGGTATCACAATACTGTCATGTAGTAACTTTTTCATTTCCATGCTCACTTCCCTGTTTCTTATCACTGCTTTCAAAGAACCAGCAACCTTTCTTCCCTGCTGTACCCTTTCAAGCACTTCACCCTCCAAACCTCCATCCTTACTCATCACACTACCCCAGTACTTAAACGTACTCACATTTTCCAATTCCTCGCCATCCAACTTCGCTGTACATTTCTCCTTATTACTGTTTTCATTTCTCTTTTTATGAGAAAATCATGCATCCAACAAAACAGTTTGCCTCGAATTCCTCCTTGATGGTACAGTTTCCATAAAAGTCTTTGGTGTGGTACTGTGTCAAATGCTTTCTTGAAATCTAAATAGATACTGTCTACCCATCCTTCTCTTTCCTGTATTGTGTCTGTTACTCTGTCATAGTACCTCAACAGATTAGTAACACATGATTTTCCTTTTCTGAAACCAAACTGTCTTTCTGTTATCATATTGTGTTCTTCTAGATGATTTACCCAAGCTTTTCATATAAGCTTTTCTAATACCTTGCTTACAACACTGGTCAGTGATACTGGTCGGTAGTTGAGTGGATTTTGTCTATTCCCTTTCTTGAATAAGGGGACAATATTTGCTTTCTTCCAAATATCAGGTAGTTTACCCTTGACTCAAGGATTTCTTGAAAATTAAAAATAATGGTTTACTTAACTCCTTTGCACATTCTCGTAGCACCCAACATGAAATTTCATCAGGACCACTTGCTTTTCCTCTGTCTGATTTACTTAACTCCTCCTGTATTACTTTTTCTGATATTTGTATATCTGGTAGTATGTGTGGGCATGCATGTTCCACATAGTCCCTCTCAAAATTTTTTTCTTCTGTAAAAACTGATTGGAAATTCTTATTTAGTGCTTCACAAATATCTTTGTCATGTGTATAGGTGATTCCCTCGTCCGTAATGGATTGCATTATATCTTTTACTTTGGTGTGTGTGTGTGTGTGTGTGTGTGTGTGTGTGTGTGTGTGTGTGTGTGTGTGTGTGTGTGTGTGTGTGTGTGTGTGTGTGTGTGTGCCTTGACTCCACGTAGGTTGTTTGATGGATTTGAGTGAAGCGGGTTTCCGAAGTGAGTTCGTCTGGTTCCTCCGAAGGTCTTCCACTATATGCATTTTCCAACCCTGAGTTTTAGAGGGGTCAGTCCCGCTCACCAAATCATGCGCATAAATAGCGAAAAGAGGGCAGGTATGGCTTTCGTATCTTAGTACATGTTGTACAATGGGCTCTCATCCGCAACGCGATGTTTGGGGAGCGTAATCCCCCTCTCCCAGTGATTTTTCGGGGGTTAGTCCACCCCCCTAAAATCAAAATGATCAGAAACGGGGGAAAGCGAGTTCATGAATTTAAAAAAATCTCAGGTCAAGTTCGTCTGGTTTCTTGATAATGTCTTCCACTATACAAAAATTTCCATAATTATTTTTAGGGGGTCAGCGCCCCTCTAAAAGGAGGGCAGATATCGCTTTGGTATCTTAGTACGTGTTGTAGAATGGGCTTCCATCCGCTAACAACAACATCAAAAACAACAACAAAACAACGATAACAACAACAACAACTACTATTACTACTTTTTTTTAAATCACTTCCATCCACTGGGGAATTATATTGTGAAGATCAAAACCAACCTTCCTAATACAGTTTCCATGTTTTCTGTGGATGCACAGGAAGAAACTGCACATTTACTATATTATTATTTTTTTAGCTGAAGAAGAGCTCAGATTGTGAAGAAGTAAATGGAAACTCTCGAATCTTGTCACTGCAGTGGTGTCTCCAGACCTGAACCTTGAGTTAGGAAGAATCAGCCGAAAGATATGTCATCAGATCCGCTGCAACAGGGCCAGGGCAGGGGTGCCTTGCTGAGGGCAGAGCAGCTCCCACACGTGCACTTACACTTGAAAGCAACTCTGATTATTCTTTTTGAGGAGGCAGCATATGTAGGATGGAGGATACGACAATGCCCTCTTTACTTTAACTTGGTCTAAAGTTGTCATATCTCCATCACAAATGGCGAGTTGTAACAAGAAATTAACACGAAAATGTAATGCTAATCATAAAGTGTTTGGGAAAGAATATAGAGCCACGGTACCGTCTTTTTCAGCCATTGCGCTATGTGAAATAGGCTACCATGGGACGAAGATCTGGGCCAGATTAAGGTGTAAGTACTATAGTTATATTATTTAATCGGTAATGTCTCTGTTTACTGAAATTTGGCGAACATGGGTATGGGCACTTGGCGAAGGAAAGTGATGATGAGTGTTCTATGGGGAGTTAAAGGCAGAGAAACCACATTACAGTTTTTGGCTGTACATTCGGCAAATGTAGTTTATTCTCAGGATTATAGTCGGTTGGTTTTGTCCTCACTGAATTGGACTACTTCAACAACTTCAATACAAAGTCATGATTACATGAATTTCAATAAGCCGTAGCCAGTAGGTAAGAATGAGTCTTCTTGATTAATTATTAGTCAGATAAACCCTTCAGTCTGACCACACGACCATCACTTAAGCTGAAAGGGGTTAGAGACGTTGATCAGGTTACAACAGACGTATTGTACCATATTTTGGATTACAACTCTACGTTATACATAGTGGCGTGACAAGGCAAGGAAAATAAAAAATAATAGGGAATCGAGATGCATCGACCTGAATATTCTAATGTTCTCTAGCATCTGTGGTGGTATGTCATGGGAGTGACAGAGAGCACAGTCATATTATTCAAGGTGATACAAGCTTCGTAACACATTTTTTTTTTTTTTTTGGCGACTTACACTTAACTCTCTTATTATCAACATACTTGCATCAGTAACATACCTCATTCAAGAGATTACTGAACCATGAACGGAATCTTTAAGCAAGAGGAGTTGCGAAGTCTCTAAAGCCACATACGATACGCCAATAAAATATGATAGTAAGGCAGATAGGCAGGACTGAGCTAAACCAGTGAAATGACTCGAAATGCTTGGAAATTTAAGAAGAGGGAATATACTCGCACTGTGGTTGGAGGGCGACAGTGATACGATACCTGAGAACCCTGACTCAAGGAAGTGGCTGCTAAAGGGGTGGTGATTACTACTAGGGGAAGGGGGAGGAGTGAAATGTGTAATAAATGCAGTACAGGAGGAAGTGCACCGGATACAAAAACAAAGGAAAAAATAGCCAAAAAGGGAACTGTAGGGAATAAGTCGAATGACACTCGCGACACGTGTGAAACTGATTCACCTTAGAGATGCCGAAACGAGTGCATAAGAAATTTTGTGGCGCGTAGAACTGCTGGGCCTCAGGGGACACACACACACACACACACACACACACACACACACACACACACACACACACACACACACACACACACACACACACACACACACACACACACACACACACACACACACACACACACACACACACACACACACACACACACACACACACCACCCTGGATAAAATTTGAGATATTACCTTTACCAAAAGAAAATAAATGAACTACTTGTTAATGTGAATGACATTCATTTGCAACGGAAGACGAACTTTACGCAGTTGTCATTGATTGGAATAAGATCCAGGTAGATCTAATTAGATTTTTAAAGCCTTCATTGTGATAAAATTTTTACATTGGAATAGAGACATTTCTTCACTAGACAGGGTGCATCGGGAGATGTGTGAGATACTTCACTAGGTTTTTTATGGGCATCCGTTGAGTAATAAAAGCTACTCTATATCAACATGGAGCTGCAGTTACTGATGTCTTGTACAGAAAAGGTTTCCCACATAATTCACTCGGAAGGTCATCAGGTAAATGTAACTCCATAACGGTTGAGAGTTGGACTCATGTTCATATAGAATTTTGTACTTAAAATTAACCCAAGAATAATCTGAAATTTCTCACATTTACTAGGACACACTTGTAGCAACACTGAGAAGGATGGCCAGTAAGAACTTACGCTGCTGTTGTTACCCGCTGCCACACTCGTTTCTTCCCATCTAGGGCTGCGAGGAGGAAGACAGATTAGTGATTTGGTGCATTGACATTAACTTGGCCCGGATTTTCATCCTTTTGCAGTTTTTTTTTTTTTTTTTTTTTTTTTTACGCAGCTCAGTAGCATGAAGAAAAAAAGAAAAAGAAGTACTACGACTCTCCATCCTTTCCATAGCACTTTATAACTACCATCATATCCTGGTGTTAATCTGCTAAACGACTATGCAAGAGAAAGATGAACAGGTATTTCACAAAGGATTGATACATTTATGAATGGCAGTCTATTGGAATAATAAATTATCAATTTTACAGTAATTGTTTCTGCTAAGAAGTCTTTGTTGCCCTTCTAACTTCTCATGTTTCTCCATCGTGCCAGGTCGTGTTGTGTCTTTCCTACCTGACTGAACTCGTCCCAGCATGAAGACACTCACCGGCAGCAGGTCAGTCAGTACACATCTATTACCCGTCCCCGCCTCGTAGGGACTCGGGGACGGGTACTGTTTTCACTCGGTTTGTATGTTTGCTTGCTTGCTTGTCTGTCTGTCTGTCTGTCTGTCTGTGTTAACAACTTTACGTGAACATTACTGGTGCGATTTTGACAAAAACTACAGGGATGATGGGCTATGACCTCTGATCACCTGATTAAATTTGGGGCCAAACAGGGCCAAGGCCTAGGCTGTAGGCCCCCAAAATGTAAAAAAACACGGGGACGGGTAAACATCGCTTTTTCGCCATAACTCCGTACAAATTCGTCATATCGACATGAAATAAAAACCTAAAGGTGCATCTTTCAAATTTGCATCCTATAATATGCTTTATTACATCAGAGGGAGTCACCTCCCAGTTAGCGGTAGGAGGATCAATGTCAGCTGGGTCGGGCCTAAAATTTCAAATGGGCATAAAATTGTCATTTTCACCATATTTACTCCAAATTTGATATGTGACATTTTTTATTAGATATCCTGTTGTGTTTATACGTCAGCACTAAAATTTGCTGTGTCTTGGCACCTCTTCTTGTTATTTCAATAGTTCTTGTGTTGGTGATGGAGAGGGATGACTTTATGTGGTGGCACCGATATAATCAAACTGCTCCACTGCCCAGTTATAAATATGTCCCTCAATTTTCGCCCTGTCCTGCAAAAGAAGGACGGTGGACTGCAGAAGGTAAGCCTTAGTCTGCTGTTTTCATATCCAGATTAGCGTGGAGGCACAACGACAGCAGTAGTCGTTGAGTTTAGTGACAACATTGCGAAAATGTTGCTGGGAGATAGTGGCTGTATAATCGCATAACTTTATTGCAGTCAGTATAGTCCTGATAACAGTAGCAAAGGAAAGGTTACTCGAGGTAGTACTTAAGCCTTTGTCTACTTGGATATCTCACTGCTGAACAAAGTCTTCTCGTGTTCACCTGCTAAATACCCAAGTGTACCAGCTGCAGCAAGAGTTGAAGTATTACATCCCTTCATTTTTGTCACCAGAAGATACGTTTTGGGGGGAACTGGAGGGGGTAGTTGTGGCCTTCTTGGGTAGTTGTGGCCTTCTGCACTTCCTTCATCAGTAGAGGGCCCTCCCAGGTTTAACAAAATCGTCTGGTGGTGGGAGGAATATACTAATTAGAAAATACGTCATCGATTTGAAGGGGTTAAACGAGTCAGTATATTCCACATTAATACGGCAAAAGAGGGATGGGTGTTGGTGGGTTCTATACTCTCTTCACCAACTTGGTCCCAATTTGCATCCCTCCATCTTCATTACTGGGATACAGCAAGAGATTAACACTAGATTATGATGCTATACTGATACTCGATTTGTTTTCACCTGTCGGAACTGGTCCACTTCGGCAAATTCATTCATCATTGCATAATTTGATGAGTCTAGTAATGAGGTAGGAATTATTCCCCCGGTTATTAGTCAGATGATTTCTCCAGTCTGACTTCATTGGCTATCAACTGAGCCGAAAGGGATTAGGGATCTTCATCAAGTTAAAACAAATGCACTGTTGTCGCGAAAAAGGGTTATATACTTGTTGAGCTGTAGCATTGTCTTATCCCACCATTAAGCTAGGGCAAAAAGCTGCAAAAGGACGAAATTATCCAAGTTAACCGCTAGAGTCCGGCGACATAGGTGTGGCTGTAGATAGCATTACTGTAGTGGCTGTATTAAACTGTGGGATATTGCTTGGAGGTTTATTTAAAGACATTAAACAAAACTTAATTTTCGTCTTTCTTCTTTCATCTCTGGACGATATTATTCAGCGTAAGGAAAAATATGTTTTTGTGAACGGGTTAATAGAAACTGCAACAAATCGCTTCTCTACAGACTCTCTCAAAAGAATAAAATCGTCAGGAGATAGGAAAATCAAATAAAATTACTGTCATCGGACTGAAGGGGTTAAAATAAAAGATTTGTATTATTATTGCCTTGAATTTAGTGAAGAAGGAAGTTAAACTGATGTGATTTTTTAACCCCTACTATTTGATGACCTTTTATGTTTGCTGCTACCATATTATTAGCTTATGCAAGTGCTCGTGGGCCCTTCGGGCCCCTCGCACTTGCTCCTGCGGAGGGCTTTCGCGTTTATGTGCTGTTCTAGTGTAAAGTTGTCATGTGGATTTTTTGCAGCTGACCAATTGATCGTGTTATTTGCAGCTTCGGGAATGGAACCCAAGTTGTCCGAACGCAAGTCCGAAGTACACACAGAGACACACGGCTACTGCTACAGTTTATTTTAGTTCTACCTCGGCAAAAATATCTACGGAGATCCTATGCCGGGCTCCGGGAGCAGCGTATTTTGGTCAAAATGTGATCGCTCATTAAATATAGTAAAAGTTTTTCAGTCGTGATGAGACCAAGTTTTTTTTTTTTTTTCACAGCGATTTTTTTGCGATTTTTGTGCCAATTTTGGTGTGATTTGACTGTGTAGTTTCGGCTGCCCAAAATACACACACACACACACACACACACACACACACACACACACACACACACACACACACACACACACGACTAGTGCTATACTTGTAGTATATTAGAAGAGCCACCTGGCAGTAATGGGGTAAATGACGGGTGTGTGTAACCTCTCCAGTAGGAAGACTGTCTGAAAGTGATTTAAATTGTCTGATGATGTTATAAATTGAAAATTACGTCCTCACGTTGAAGGGGTTAACCTGTTCAATCCGATATCGAATTCTTTATTTTTTATGCTTGCTGCCATCAGCCTAGGGGATTCCATGGATAACCCTTTCATTACTAAGGTACTTTCCTAAGCTTAACAGAATAGTGTGGTAGCAGGAAGACTGAGATGGAAAGTGTTCCCTGGTTGGAGGAGTTAACAGCAGTGTATCATAACATAAAAGGATGAACCCCTTCAGACCGATGATGTACTTTGTACATTATTCTTACTGTCTACATTTTTTTTTTTTTTTTCACCCTACGATAGACTTTTTGAACTGCTATGGTTAGATATACAGCTGTCCCCATTAACCTGTGCATTACTGAGGCCAGGACTCTCCTAAGCTGAATGAAATCGTCATGAAAAGAATTAAAAGAAAAAAAAAATGAAGAAAAGGAGTCTACGGAGCGAAGAGATTAATAGCTTTTGCTTGTGTCATGAGAGAATGAACGGTCGAAAAAGATGAAATCATAAGTTTTTATATATCTTGAGTGTGTGGAATTTCAACTCTGGTCCGTGTGACTCGCTCTGGGCTGAATAAGTCGTCTAGCGCTGGCTGTCCTGACCTTGAAAGAGTTAATATATCTAGCTGTCTATAATCAAACGCCATAATCCGAAAGGCGTATGGGGTGGCCGTTTGTCTTTGGGTTAGTTGTTTTACTGGGAGGGGCACTAACCCTCCACCAACCCACTTGTCGACACACGTAGGGAAGGGTTGGCTATATAATTACCACCAAGGGTTGTCAATGGTTTCCTGGCTTGCAGGAAACCATTAGGCTTGACACTCGGTGTAAAGCCTCCTGAAAAGTAGAGTAATAAAAAGTGACAGGAAAGATGGGAGAAACAGGAGGAGAGGAGGGCAGACACTGAAAAGAATGATGAAGGTGAAGAAAGAAGTATAGGCAGCACTACGAAGTACATCAAGGAGAGGATGATGGTCGGCACCACCTACCATCAAAGAGTTACTGATGATAGTATTAACTCTGTCAGGTTACTGTGACCTGGACTTTCAACTGCATAAAATCGTCATAGAATACTTGAGTTGGGACGATTCATGAGTGGATTTATCTTGCTGGCAGAGATAGCCTATACTCCATTAGGCTAGAGGGCATGGCGAATGTCCAGGTAAGTTTAGTGTTTTTTAATATAGTCCCAACAAAAACAAAGGCCATCCCATGCCAGGGAAAGTATGACAGATTCGAGTATAAGCAACATGTAATAGAACAGGCTTTGAATGAAAATAGTACCCGTTCGCTTTCTAAAGGTAGATAAATTTTCTTCTTAGTATTTCAGGGATAAGGTTGACAGCTGAAATTCTCAGGCGGTTTTCTGTATATTGTTTGCGTTGTAGAACGATGATGAGCCTCATGTCTCGACTTTAGCCTGGTCAAAGTATGACCTGTATAACTGATTTTGTGTGCATGTACCGTACCACAGTGTTTCTATCTTCGCTATTCCATACGAATATTTGTACAGTTTTCAAGGTCAACCTGCCAGCCACCCTCCCGCTCCATCCTATTGCTCGCCACAGGTTATCCCATTCCTCCTCCTTCCCCTCCTCCTCCCAGTCTCCATGGCTTCTTACGGGGCACCATTGATGCACTGGTTAGCACATCCATTTTGCAACTGGGAAAAGCCGAGTTCGATTCCCAGGCCGGTCAGACTGGTGGACGCAGAGTGTCTCCCTCTTTCCCCATTTCACCCAACATTGCATTGGGGACTTGGATATGACACCGACAGCTGCGGGGTGGTGTCCGAGGGGGAAATCACGAGGGAAAAAAAAAATGCCTAAAGACCTCGTGCAGTCGATAAGAATGAATCTAAATTAAGTCTTCTTCCTGTCTGTTGTTTATACCGAAACGTTAGGCTTTCCATTCTGTGTTCAGAACACCCCTCCCCTCCCTGCTTTTTTTTTTTTGTCGGGCCTTTCAGCTAACTTTCCACCAATTGATTAATGGAAGATATGCCAAACTGGTTTTAAATAACTTACCGCTATCATTAGTTTTTTTCAGTATCGCTAAGTCACGTTGAAGCAGAGAGAGAGAGAGAGAGTAGCAGTTTCTCCAGTCCATCATGTTCTGCAATGTTTTTTAAATGCACTTTCTCTTCCGATTTCGTTATTACAAAGCATTAAATAAAGCGAACCAGATTAAAAAAGAAGTCACAGGTTAGCGTGTGTACCTGACCCATTAACGATGTCGAGTGGGGAATTATAAAAAAAAATGCCGTTTGGTTTAAGAGATTTTCCAGAATATCACGGCCAGCCCCTCATTCCCAAGTCAAAATAAAAACGTATTTAATCTGTTTTTACCACTGTGAGCATCAGGAATCTGTTTTATATGTAATAATATTTTGCGAATACTCTATCGGGGAGGTGGATGCATGACACTCTTCCTCACTCGACCTGCGGAACGGAGCTGCCAGACGATTATATGTACTTTTCCAAATATTTTGCTTTGGCCTATTCATATCCATATCCTGTGCGTTTTTTCTGTTGATGTATCTGGATGAGACAAAATTTGTGTAACTATCGATTTTTTTTTTTTTTTTTTGTGGCAAATTACGATGGGAAATTAAATTTTTGTGAGCGTGTTATGTACGAGAGTTCGCGCGCCAGACAGGGAGGGACGCCAGCCGAATGTTTACTGCCAGTGTTGCATTGTGTACTGAAATCACCAGAGGTGTTAGAGTGCGTCTTGCGTGTGCGAAGTGTTGCATGTGGGTACCTACCAACGTGTATATTAGCTGATACCACGCACATTCCTTGGACATATATTTACATCATGGAGGAAGGTATCAGGAGAGAGAGATGAAGATATGAATGACAGCATCACCCTGGACAGCGGTTTTAATTTCACGCGATTAATGAACACAAGTGAGTAGTGTTATTTCCTCTTTTTTTTTTTCTTATTCGTTCTCTCCGTTGATTGTGTTGTCTGTTGCGAGGTCTTTTGTTAGCCACGGAGACGTTAATGGGGCAGTAAGAAGTGAGTTATGCCGCAGTGACTTCCCGCTATCATTCTCAGCATTTCAGTTAATGCTTTCAGTTTGGTTACATTATTAGCTTACGTATACTGGCTCCAAAAATTATAGAGAAAAAGATTTAATAGAAGTCGGAGTTGTATTTTTTTTTTTTTTAAGTGTTTTCCCACTTATCTCACTGTTTGCTGACGCTTTTCTTTATGATACATCCATTGCTGTGGCCTTAGCTACTAATGGCATAAAGAGGAAGTTAATTTGCGACAGAATTATCATAGAAGTGTCAGCAAATGGTGAGACATGAACAGGAAACACTTCAAAATATCAAAATTGCAGTTGTGGCCTCTAATAAAAGTATCACTAGATTTGACTTGGGGGAACTTTTCGTAAGGGGGGAGGGTGGTCAGATGTACCCCCCATTAACCCTTTACCGCACAACGTCTCGCGTACATAAAATCGTCTGGTGTCAGCAAGAATAAAAGGAAAAAGTCCAAGCTAGTGAAAAGGTTAATCCCTTCAGAACGAGCACATCTTTTTTTTCTTTTTTGTAGTGTATACGTAATGCTGCCAGACAGTTTTATTTAAAGAAATCTGAGCCAGGTTGATGTAAAAGAGATATAGGTATGGGGTGTATTGGCTGGGGTTGATACTATGTCTTCAGGGGCTATTGGATATTGGTTTTCAGGTGGGTAGATTATATATTTAGTCGGCATTGCTTTACGTGGCCACTATTAACCTCAAAAGTCCCACGTTTTATTGATTTATTCTTGCTACCATACCCAAAGGCAATTATATTTAACTTCTGGGAGATCTACAGTATAGTAAAGGGTTAAATGAAGGCCGTATCAGACCTCTGTAGATTTAAAAAGTTACTTCGAACCTGAATATGAGTCTATATTATAACGTGACAAAACACGTCATTG
Organism: Coenobita brevimanus; assembly: GCF_032717465.1. Lineage (NCBI taxonomy): Eukaryota > Metazoa > Arthropoda > Malacostraca > Decapoda > Coenobitidae > Coenobita > Coenobita brevimanus. The sequence continues at coordinate 54,307,537 of NC_136959.1, read as the reverse complement.
AATTGAAGGTGTTACTGTGCAGCGCGTTATTAGAGAAGTAAATACGTTGTTGGATTGAAGTGTTGCTGCGCAGTGGGTTATTAGAGAATATAAAAGACAAACAATACATGTCGTCAAAGCAGTCTCAGCCTTGGCTAACCACAAAGCGTGAAAAGGTCATAATATTATTACTCAAGTACTTTTCCGGTCAATATTTCTTTTACACCGTATCAGAAATATCAAAACTAAATGAGATCATGCTGAACGGCCAATTATAAATAATTTACGTGGATTGGAACGGTTCTCAGCTCGCATTACTGACTGCAGTGTAACCTAATACCGTACAAGAAGAGTGTTCTGCATGTGGCAACTATCACCAGACGATTTTACTCAACTTAGGAGGGATCTTTTGCAGTGAAAGGGGTACATAAAACTGTTAAACCTTATAGTTTGAAAAAAGAAAAAGTCAGTCTGAGTAAACGCCTGGCGGTAGCAAGACCAAAATTAGAAAGGTCTCATCGTACTGAAGGTATTACTTTGACTGTTAACTCAACATTTGTTTTAAGTAGGTTATTTGTTGTTTTAAGTATTGTCCGAGAATATGTGTCATAAAGAACAAACGACAACGGACAATTACAGTGAATAGAGATTGCGGATAATTACAGTAGGTACAGGTTATTGTTTCGTGTTAGAGGTTCGTTATGAAAGGCTTTGTATCTCGTGTGTTGTGTCATTTGGTGGTGTTGCAAGGCAGTATTGAAGGTTCCTGCAATTGTTGGTACCAGACCTTGATTTCCTTAGGGTTGTTGCTGTGTGTTATTGTTGTGGATCAGGGTAATTTCGTTAATGCCGGTGATGTGATTGCCGTGTGTGTGTGTGTGTGTGTGTGGCAAGAACCGCACGTGTAATGAAATCTGCCCTCTATATAGATGTAATGAAGCAAGGTAATTTCGTTAGTGCTATTGATTGCCTTGTGTGTGTGTGTGTGTGTGTGTGTGTGTGTAATGAAATCTGCTCTCTTTATATTGATGTAAGGAAATATAGACTGTGTACCGGCAGTCTGCTGGGTATGAAGCTGTTTGTGCCATGACCTCTTGTAAAAATACTCGTATAAATACCAAGGTTGCTCTGTATTATTGCTACTCGTTGTAATTTACTGTACGGCAAACTAGTGACATATTATATTAACGTTGCTACACTTGTAACGAGAGAGAGAGAGAGAGAGAGAGAGAGAGAGAGAGTTGAATCCATTTGTATGAAACTGTCAACTACCACAACGTCATCTCGTTACCAGCATTCTGATTCGTCGTTAGTATTCTTGCCTGACCCCTCTCCATCATTATATAATTCTTTCACATCTCTCACCGCTTCTACTCAGCTCCATCCTCACTTGTATTTTAGTCCTCTGTGTTTGTGTTTTTCCAATATGTTTCATTCCTGTTCGTCCCTCTATTGTTCCATTCCTGTTCTTCTCTTGTTCCAGTCTTGTCCTTCCGTCTCTTGTTCCATTCCTGTGCTTCCTCCCGTTCTATACCACTCCTTCCCTCTCTTGTTCCATTCCTGCCCTTTCTTCTCTTGTTTCATTCCTCTCTTTCCTTCTCCTGTTCCACTACTGTTCGTCAGTATGCTTACCTTCTCAGTCTGTTTAGCCTGTCTCCAGTTGTCCCTGCTTCTGTGTTGTATATTTTCTTTTCGCCTCTGTGGTGCTGGAGGGGGACTCCTTCGTGTGGTGGCACCGTTATAACCAGGCGGCTCAACTGCCTGGTAATACAAATGTCTCTCAGCTACTTCCTTATCCCCAAAGGGAGAATGATGGGCCGCAGAAGAGCAATTAAGTCTGTAGTCCACTGAATTTCAGATGGTCCTGGGACAACAAAACAACAAAAACAACAACAACTACTACTACTACTACTACTACTACTACTACTACTACTACTACTACCACCACAGCTACTACTAGCCTACTTGTCTTTCTATGCGTGTCAGCTCAGTTTTCTTTCTCTTCCCACTCCCTTTTCATTTCCTCCCTTTTTACCTCATTCTTCTCCATTCTTTCAGCCTCATAGTTCGTTCCTGTCTTCATTTATCCCACCTTCCCATTTCCCGTCGACACTTGTGGTGATGCCACACACTCCCCTTCCTTTTCATCACTTCCTCTTCCCTCCCTCACCCTCTGTTCTCATTTTCACCACGTTCCCCACCCTCTTCTCTTTCCTTACTCCCTCCCCTCATTTTCACCACGTTCCCCTTCTCCCTCTCACTCCTTCCTTCCCTCCCCTTTCATTCAATCCTTCCCCATTCTTTTTCCACTCCTCCCCTCTTTTACATACCTTGCTACACTCATTTCTTCTCTCCTCCTACTCTTTCACCCAATCACACCCACACTCTCCTCCCTTCCACTCTTCTTTACCTTTCTCCCCTTCTTTCCCTCACTTCCTCCTCCATCCCACCCCTTTCGTCCCTGTGCCCCTCTCTTTCACCCCTTCCCCCTCCACCCCTCTTTCACTTCATCCTCTTTTATCCCTCTTTTTCTCCCCTTCTCCCCCTACCTCTCTCTTTCACCCCTCCCACTTCAACCCCTCTCTTTCACCCTTTCCCTTTCCACCCCTCTCTTTCACCCCTTTCCCCCTCAACCCCTCTCTCTCACCCCCTTCCCCCTCAACCCCTCTCTCTCTCACCCCCTTCATCCTCTACCCCTCTCACCTTCTTCCCTCTCTTCCACCCCCTTTCCCCTCTCCCTCTTTCCCCTCCCTCTTTCACCTACCTCCCTAACTGCCGTCTTCATATTCCTGTCTGCCTCTCACCTCATCTTCCCTCCCACCCCTCACTTTCTCCCTCTTCTCCTTCCCCCACCTTTCCTTCTGCCTCACTCCTGTCTTTCATTCCTTCCCTCTCTTCCCCTCTCCACTATAACTAAGGGGAGGAGAGGAGGGAGGGTTGAATCACGAGAAATAGCAGGTAAGGGGGGGAGAGGAGGGGAGAGGAGAGGAGGAGTAGTGAGTAGGGGGAATGTGGTCAGTTTGTGGGGAGGGGAGAGGAGGGGGAGGGAATTGAGGCACGATCTCTTTCCTCCCCCTCCCTTTCCCTCTTCCACCTCCCCTCCCCTGCCTCTACTTCGTTCCCCCTCCCCATCCTTTCCTCCCCTGCCTCGTTCCTGCTCCCCCTCCCTTCGTTGCCTCCCTCCCTCCCCCAAGCCACTACCGCTATAGCACGTCTCCGATTTAGTGGGGAGGAATGTTGCGGGTGGGGTGGAGAATGAGGAAAACTTGTGGATGAATGTAGATACAGAGATAGATAGCCTAGATAGATAGATAGACAGAAATAGATAGATAGTTAGATAGATAGAGAGAGAGAGAACGATGTACGGGGATGGGAGCTGGATGGAAATGGATGAGATGTGGAGAGCCCGAGAAAACTTGTAAGAAGGCATGTGCGCGCGCACGCGCACATACGGTGTGTGTGTTCTTACCTAATTGTATCTTTACAGGAATGAGTCAAGTTCGTACTGTCCCATGTCTTAAACCATATTTATCGTACATATCCTTAAATTTGTGAATTGTTTTGGCACACTATTTCATTCGGTAGTGCATTCCATTGATCAATTGCTGTGTTTGGGAAACTGAATTTCCTTACGTCTTTATCACCTCTCTTATTCAGTTTTTTGCAGTGTCCTCTTGCTGATGCTTCCCCATACGTTAAGTAATCATTTATGTCAATTTTCTCCTTCCCTGATATGCATTTATATAGCATTATCATGTCACCTCTTTTCCTTCTCTCCTGTAGTGTTGGTAGATTTAGTTTATTTAGTCTTTTTTCGTGTGTGTGTGTGTGTGTGTGTGTGTGTGTGTGTGTGTGTGTGTGTGTGTGTGTGTGTGTGTGTGTTTCTTACCTAATTGTATATTTACAGGTATGAGTCAAGCTCTTACTGTCCCTTGTGTTAAACCATTTTTATCATACATATCCTTAAATTTATGAATAGTTTTGACACATTGTTTCATTCGGTAGTGCATTCCACTGATCAATTGCCCTATTTGGGAAGCTGAATTTCCTTACGTCATTATCGACTGTCTTTTTATGTTTTTTCTTTTTTTTTTCAGTGTCCTCTTGCTAATGCTTCCCCATAGGTTATATATTCATTTATGTCTATTTTCTCTTTCCCTGAGATGCATTTATATAGCATAATCATGTCTCCTCTTTTCCTTCTCTCCTGTAGTGTTGGTAGATTCAATATTTCTAGTCTTTCTTCGTAGCTTAGATCCCTTAAGCTTGGTATCCATCTTGTAGCTGCCCTTTGTACTTTTTCAGTCCTATCTATGTGTTTTTTTAGATGAGGATTCCAGACTACTGATGCATACTCCAGGGTTGGTCTGATGAATGATGTTCTTATCTTTCTCAGCATGTCTTCAGTTATGTATGTGAATGCTGTTCTCTTATTTGCAAGCAGTATATACATGTTCCGTACCTTCTTACTGATGTGGTCAACTGGAGATAGACTGTTATTGATAATCACTCCTAGGTCCTTCTCCCTTTCTGATGTGTGTACGGTTGAACTTCCTAACTTATAATCCCAATCTGGTCTTTTTTCACTTTTACCAAACTTGATTACATGACACTTGTTTATATTAAATTCCATTTGCCATTTATTGCTCCAGTCATAAAGTTTAGTTAATTCTTCTTGTAGCTCTCTGCAAGAATCTGTGTGTGTGTGTGTGTGTGTGTGTGTATATATATATATATATATATATATATATAGAGAGAGAGAGAGAGAGAGAGAGAGAGAGAGAGAGAGAGAATCAGGAGGAAGGAAGAGTGAAAACAGCAGATGCATGGCTCCCTTCCACCCACCTGTCCCTCTGGCAAGGTCACAGTAATAACCTACTCCTGAGAGAGAGAGAGAGAGAGAGAGAGAGAGAGAGGTGATTTGGCTGGTGATATTCGAAAAGAGAAGGAGAGGAAGGAGGAATCTTAGAGGGAACAGAGAGTTGGAGGCGCTAGGCTGGCTATAAGTGAGTAAAGAAATGGAGGGATAGGATATGAGGTTTTGAAGAGAGAGGAAGGGGAAGGGGCGGAGGAAAAGAGAGGTAGGCCTATTGAGTGACTGTGAATGGGGAAGAGAGATATTGGAGGAATGGAGAGAATGAGGCATGGAGAAGAGATGCCTTGGGAGTGGAGGGCTGCTGGGGAGTATGAGAGGGAGGAGCGGAGAGGCAGAGGAATGACGAAGTGAGAGAGAAATGGAGAGTTGGAGAGAAAAAGGAGTGAGAGAGGATTGGAGAGGTGGAGAGAATCTGGGAGAGAGGAACGGAGAGGGAGGAGAGGCGGAGAGAATCTGGGAGAGAGGAACGGAGAGGCGGAGAGACTGAGGGAGGATTGTAAAGACGGATGGATGCCGGAGGGAAGAGGGAATGAGAGGGAGGAAAGGAGAAACGGAGAGAATAAGAGGATGAAAGAGGAATGGAGAGGCTGAGAGAAAATAGGAAGACTGGATAGTTGGAGGGATGCAGGTGGGATGAGGGAATAATAGGAAGGAGAGATGGAGGGAAGATTGTAGAGACGGAAGGATGCTGGGGAGAGGGGAGATGGAGGAGTGGAGAGGCGGCGAGACGCTGGAGGGACTGGTAGGGAGGGACAGGGGTTGCTCCTCCTCCCCCTAATTACGTGTCATTCTCAGGTGTCTCCCTCCATTCTCCACTCCCCCTCTCCACACTCCATCCTCCCCCCCCCACCACCACACTCCATCCTCCCCCCCCCACCACCACACTCCCCACTCCCCTCCCACCACACTCCATCCTCCCCCTCACCACACTCCACCCTCTTCCTCCTTCCCTTTAGCTGTCCACTTTATCATCATCCACTTCTTTTACCTCTTCTTCATCATTATCATCCACATCTTCCTTCATCCTTTGCTTCTACTATACTACATATGTACCTTTTCTTCCGTCTTCCTCTCCATCTGCCATTGCCTTTTCATCCTCTTCTTCCTCGTAATCATCATCATCATCATCACTATTATCTCACCTTTATTCCTTAATTTCTTCTTTGTTGACCTCCATCCCTTCCTCTGCTTTCCTTTCTTCATTTTTTCTGTGATTTCTTTCTTCGTGCTCCTCCAGTTCTTTTTCCATATGACATCCTTTTCTTCGTTTGTTATCATTTGCTTCTTGCGCCTCAATTTACTTTTCTTCCTCTTGGATTTCTTACATCTCTTCCTTCATATCGACCACCACCTCTTTCTCCTCCTCCTCCTCCTCCTCCTCCTCCTCCTCCTCCTCATCATCATCATCATCATCATCATCATTATCATCGTCATCATTTCAGACCAAATTCACAAGTAAGAGGTGGCTCAATCGGTAGAGAGGTGGCCTGCAGTCCTTACGGACCCAGGTTCGAATCCCGGCTGGGGCAGGGAACAGTTTAAAGATTTGAATTTCATTCAATCAGGCTTTACTGATCTACCAGAAGACCCGCCGACATGTCGTAAAAATACCCCCGCTAATTCCAATACACCAGTCCTGTATGAGACAGCCCTAGCATGTATTCAATATGGACGGTGGGTGTTAGTGCCGAAGTGGTGACATGTAGAGGTGTATGGCATGTAGAAGGACTGCTGGGCCTTGATAGCAGGCTGTGAAGCCTATGCCCAGAGTCGGACACATAAAAAAAAAAAAAAGAAAAAAAAAAAGAAACACCAGAGAAAGCATGAAAGTAGACCTGTCAGACGGCTTGAGGTGGATGCACCTCACAATGTTGTTGTTGTTGTTGTTATTATTATTATTATTATTATTATTATTATTATTATTATACCGTACTGGGAGATATGACATGTTTTTCTATTGTCATCAGACTTCCTAAATAGCTCGATGAATTACCCCACAACGAAATTTTGACATATGTAGTTGACCTACCCCTCTCTTAAAAAAAAAAATGACCTGTGATAATTCGTCAGTATATGTGTAGTATATTTTTTGTTACCTAAGTAGGCTATGACTCGAGAAAAGGTTAGTCTAGAAAAGATTAAGGCTACAGCTTGCGGTGCAGCTTTCTCAATTCTGTAGTGATATTTTAACAGTATGGCCTTTGAAACTTTTGAGTCACCTTGGCTGACCTGAAATATTTACGTATTTTGTTCGACTTAACGAAGTACAGTAGCTACGAGCACATAGTTTTGAGCTATCAAGAGCTGAGATTTAACCTGCTTCTTTTATTCATGTTCTTAAAAAGATAACTGAAATTTGCCGTAGGTCTCATCACTTCATTTGGTGATGAGAGTACGGTACTTCAAATTCGGATGTTTAAAATGCCCTGTGTATTCTGAATGAAGCAATACCAATATTATAGTGTCGGCCATCTTGTCAAGAAAGAATTATGCGTGTGTCGGATGTTGTTTAATAGCTTGTTGCAACTTTCACATCGAAACATAAGTACCAATATATTTTTAGTGCTGGAGGTGTTGCAGCGAAAAGGAGAATCGAGCTTTTGTATTTAAGAGTGATCTGTTGATTGCTTTGGTGTTTTGAACGAAAGGGGGGGGGGGTAATGGCAGCGGATGTAAACAGTCGACATAAAAGTGAGGCGCGGGAAGCGTAACTCAGCTTTTTTGGAGGTAAATTGGCTTCCTTCCTCAGAGTCTTATCACGGATACGAGGAAAGGAGGAAGTCTGGTTTTTGAGTGGCATAATAAACGTTAAGGATGTAGGCCTAACTTTTATTCATGGTGTTATGTGCTGTTTCATTGCCGTACTTTATGTCGTAGACAATGATGTATTGTTGAAGCAAGTGTGAGAAGTATATACCGGTACTGTTCGTTTAATCATGTCCTAAAAGAAAGGGTATCGGTACAGATTTGCTGAGCTTACCAGCGAAAAATAAGAGAGTGTATTGCATCATTTTGTTATTTACCTAGAGGATGCAGGAAATTTCGATAATACATTTGATTATTAAGGAAATTTATACTGCTTATTTGAAGGCAGAGAAATTTTAAGATTCGAAGAGAAATGTTTTCCAGGATGATAGATACAGAGTATTTCCAGATATTGTCTAGACAGGGAATTCAGCTCAGTCTCCGTTCGAGAAAGTTTCATGTGGTCTGAGAACAAATACGAAATAATTCGGCTGTTGATTAACAGTGGACGATATAATTGGACACAGTACAGTGACTAAAATGTGAATGTTTTTTTTTTTTTTTTTAAATAACATTGTGCAGAGAACATAGCCTGTGAGCAGTGTTGACAGTAGGTTGTTTGGTATTACGGTAACAAAATTTCAGTTCAGAAGACTGCAGGCGGGTGGAAATCTGCTTGGTGTTTGTGTACAGGTACGCTGAAAACGATCGTCCGGCTCTACTGGCGAGTGGTGGCACATCCGAAAGTAACAGGATGACACGTGGTGCACCATGTCGACCATGAATATACTTGCTGGATCCGGACACAGATAAGTTTCCGTATGTAATTCATGCTGATTAGCAGGAAAAACGAGAAATGGGAATTAGTACTCATTTTCCTTGTCCTTTCAAACGCAAATGCGAGTTAAGAGGGGGGAGCTGATCGTGAGTTTATTCGTGAATTTCTGCCTTGGTTACTGCATGATAACTGAAAGTAGCAGCTGGAAAGTGGAGAAAGGTTGTAACATTTTCTTTGCTGTTATTCAGGTTTTGTTTTTTATAGTTGTATTCAATGTAGAGACGTATCAAATACTTTCACCTTCGTCAAGGCGTAGGTTTGTGAAACTGGCACTTGCCTACATGAAAAAAACTGATCATGTTGCTGGTAGCTACAGCGCAACCTACACCATCCATCCTTACTCCCTCCACCTTACCACATGTAACCACCCCAGCCCATCACACACACACCCATGTCTACCAAGGACGACTTTTTCTTCCCCCCACCCCACTCCCCCCAGTAGATTTCTCTGAGTGGACTTACCGTTAGCTTTATTTAAGCCTTCACACCCCTAGTAGCCTACTTCCTGGCCTGCAGTAACTTTTTCCACAGGTTGTAGCCTACTACCTCAGCGTTCCACGCCTCTCACTGTATAACCCAACCCATCCCTTACACTGCTGTCCTCAGCACACTGTCCAGCTAACATTTTTTTTGACCACTTTTTTTTTCTTCTTCCTTCCACCCAGTCGAACTTATTGGAAACAACTTTGGTTTGTCATTAAGTTGGGCTATGGAACATAGACTGTGATAAGCGACGTAAATGTAGGCCTGTTCAGATTTTTTTTGCCTTTACATTCGGATTCAAATGAAAGAGTATCATCCCCCCCTTCTACAGTTCGTTAGTACGTCCACATTTGAAAATACGGTATAGCATGTGTTCTGGTTTGGTCACCATATTACAAGAAAAGGTATTGAGAAGCTGAGTGACAAGAATGATAGTACCAGGTATACCTACGTTAAGGAATAAATTGTACAAAGAACGTTTAGAAGTGCTAAAGCTGTGGTATTTAAATGATCAGAACTCAGACTGGGAGGGGATCAGATGCAAGTATATAGAAATTTTAAAGGACATGACAGTAAGGTGGCTGATAAGTATTTCACAGTAGACAGGTCAAACTACGCTTGGGGTAATGATTATCGAACCATCAGCGAACAGTTAATCAAATGACGCTGAACGTTTTTTCTTCACTTGAACTATAGACATATTGAACAGATTGTTTAGGAATGTTGATTGCACGATGGTGATAACATTTAAAAGTCGCTTCAATCAGTAGCCTACTGTATCAAGCTTCGAATCCGCAGCTAAGCACTCTCATATCCTATTAGACCAAAAATCTGACTGACATTTCAGATCACAGAGATACGGCAACTTAGCGATGGTAGTATGAAATTAGTGTTATTTTTTTTTTTTTTTTTACAGACTATGAGAGTGCAGAATATTATTCTTACTTTAATGTTTTCCATGATATTCCCATGACTTTTTTTTTTTTCCTGTTCTGCATGATGTTTCATCTTACTCTTTCCTGCCTGCTTCGACTGGATGGTTTAGTGGGTGGGGAAGCCTTCTTGCTGTAGCATCCGTATCTTCATATCATATAGAATCAGATACCGTAGTCATATAGTCTTCTTTGTAACAAACAGTTTCGAAAGGACCATAATTTGGTTTCCTTTATCCTTTTCTACCTTGGTAAACCGTCCATTGCGGTGACGTCTTTTTACAGTTTATTCTTTGCTACCTCTAAAACAATGTCATGCAACACAGGGGAACTCTTTCATATTTAGCGGGTTTATGAAGTCTGCACCAAACCCCATCCAGTTGGAAAGGTCAGCCCTAAAGTGAGTGAAATCGTGCGGAGAGAGCAAGAATAAAATCAGCAGTACACCATCTAGCTGAAGGGATTACCTGTTTTCTGACCACCGCTTTACTATCCCGTCACTGCTCTTCACTACAAGGCCACATAGCGTTACCAAGGACCCAGGCTGGCTGTGACGTCTTAGCAGTCAGTAGGCCTATAATCATCACGTCATCGGCTAACCCCCCCTACTCTCCCTCTCTCTCTCTCTCTCTCTCTCTGTAACTGTTGGTTGGTGTGGTGTTAATATGTTTGTCTTTTCGTGTTTGCTTAACTCAGGCTTGTTATTGGCTTTGTTTGTCCGATTAGTGTTTTCATTTTTTTCCTGTTTTGTCATCTTTCTTTTTCTTTTTTTTGCACATGCTTTCGTCTCTTAACCCTTTGAATCTGATAACTTCTTTTAAATTTTGTCTTGGCTATTTACAGACGATTTTATTCACCTTTAGAAAAAAAAATTCCAATGAACGGGATCACAAGCAGCCTCATTCTTTTTTTTTTTTTAACCTTTGAGTACGTGAGACCATCCTAAGTTGCAGTAAAATTGTTGACGTGTGTGTGTGTGTGTGTGTGTGTGTGTGTGTGTGTAAGAAAAGAATACCAATGAAGGATGTATCTACCCTCATCCAGCTCGAAAAAGCCTCTAGTAAGCTGAATAAAACCGTCTGGAGAATCAAGTGTAAAATATAAGACAAGTTTTTATTGGAGGGATTCTCTCTCTCTCTCTCTCTCTCTCTCTCTCTCTCTCTCTCTCTCTCTCTCTCCTTCCTGTCACGCCCTCTTCCTCTGTCTGTTTTCTGCTCCAGTGAAGTTTGTGCTCCCGTCTGTCGCATTCGGCTTTCTTATTCTCTCTCTCTCTCTCTCTCTCTCTCTCTGTGAACTTTTTGTATATGTATTTGTTTTGTTCTTTGAGATTGCCTGTGTCTTCTATTTGTTTATATATTTTCGTCTGTCATTTCTCATCCCGGTTCGTGTGTTATTTACGTCTGTTATAAATATTAAATGTACTTGTCTGTTTCTTAGTCCGTTGTTTGTCTGCGTCTGTCTGTTTACTTATGTAGTTAATTGCTTGTTTGTCTCTGTGCTGTTTTGTCGTTCCTGTATTGCTTTTACCTTCGTGTCGAATGGCGTTTCCTTGTTTGTGTTATCTTCCTTGCCGGCCTACTTTTGTGTGCCTCCTTGCCTTACAAATTGCTCATGTTATCTGTCTCCATCTGTTCTAGCGTCAGTATCTCCTCTTGTTTAAACGGTACCTGCTTCCCGTCAGTTTAAGCTACATGCCTCTGTACGTAAGCATAGTTACCTAACTTACACCTATTTTTATGTTTACAAGCCTATTGCCTGATCGATCCATCTGCTTTTGTAGCACTTATATCTTTCGCTCGCCGTCTCTATTTCTCTGCCTGTCTGTACTGCCTGCTTCCTTACCCATCTGCCCAGCTACCTGCCTGTTTTCCTACCTGCCTGTCTACCTGCCTGTTTCCTAGTAACTGACTGTCCAGTGTGTCATCCTACTTACCCACCAACCTACTTGCTTTCTTGCTTGCTCTCACCTGCTCACCTGCCTCGCCTACTTCCCTGGCCAGATGTACCGGTCTTCTCGTTCTCCCTGCTGGGAGCATCACACAGTAACCTGCCTTCCTCGCAGCTCCACTGCTTGCATGCCAATCAACTCATCAACCCACTTACTAGCATACATTCTTGATCAGTGTGACTACCTACATATCTACATGATAACCCATCTACCTATCAGCTAGCATTATAACTTTGCCTATCTACTTGCATATCTACCTACCTACCTACCTACCTACCTACCTACGCATCCATCTTTCAGCTCTTCTGGTTGCATGCTATTCTACTGCTCCACCAATTTACCTACTTAGCTGCCTCATAATCAGTGTGACTGCCTACCTGATTACCCATCCACCAGTCTCTCATTATGCTAATTTAGCCTCGTATCTGCCTAGTTACCCACTCATCCATTTGCCTAGCTAAGTTACCGTATTTTGGTTAAAAGTTCGGCGACACTTCCCTTCATGATGTGTCAGTGGAAGATGTTAAATAAAAAAAATTGTTTAATAGCAATATGAAGCACACAACAAAAGATGCTTTGACGGTCGGGAAGGAAAGCACAGTGTTGGCAGGGGATTATTGGCTAATTTTTTGTTTGTGATGGTACCTGCTTACCTACTCAAGCTACCTACGAACTTAACGATACCATACCTTTCTTACATACTGGTGGTTTACCCTTTTGTCTTATTTCCCTGCTTGCCGAAGTCGCCTGCATTCCACCTGTGAACTCGGTGCCTGTGTGTGTGGAGAAAAGAGAAACCCAGGTAGCGGTAGTAATTGACCCGCCTCGTGATCCACCTCTTGTTGTTGCTGCTGTTGATTGCTTGATGTGGCCTGCCGGGTGAGGGGGTAGGCTAGATTGCTGATCCGTGGTTGTCATTTAACTCCACACATGCTCTCGGGAACAGTTTTCGGATCTGAATTTGTGTTTGTGTACACTGCTCATCAATTTTGAGTGGGGTATCAACCTGTATAGTACCGGTAGATCACAGTAAATTCTGACTGTATTAATTGCCAGTAATACAAGATACTGTATTATGTTATTACTCCAGTTTTGATTGAAATACCGGTCTGTATAGTGTATCTCAGTCTAGTCTGTTTGTATTATCGTCCCAGTGATGGCGTGAGGGTGTAGACTACAACGGGGCGTCAGAAGGACCTCACCTGCCGACATGAATCACAGTTGGAGTAACAATAAAAAGGGTGATAACAAAGTAGGCCTAATAGTGTTAACAAGTGTATGTAATAAGAGGGGTTGCTTAATTTGTTTTTTATGATAGTGGTGACGGTAATAGTTTTGGGGAAATTGCAGTTATTGTTTTTATAACCGGGATGTTTTGAAATTATTTCTTAGTTTTCGAACGTAGGCTAAGCAGGAGTAGGTTGTATTATATTATTTGTACCAGCATTATTGATGAATAATTTTTTTTTTTTTTTTTTTTTTTTTTTTTTTTTTTTTTGTAGTGCTAATATTAATGTTGTGGGATGTGATGGTTGTAACCAGCACTGTCTCTTGAGTTGTGCCGTAACGCTCCCTCTCCGTCTTCCTCTCCCTCACCCTCTCTAATAACCCTAATATCTTCTGTAATGGCCCCGCTCACCACTCTTACACCACCCCACAGCACACGTCACCACCCGCCCTCATTACCACCACCACCACCACCACCAGCACCAATTAGCCTCCCGGTAATTAGGGGGAGGGAGGGGGTCGTTATCTTATGGCTTGTTTGTTTGCGGTCTTGTATTATACGGGTTTGTACGCCACCAATTTTGTTCCTTGGACACATTGCAGTTATAGATACGGTAGTTATCATATTACGGTACCGGTATTGCTAGTGTTTTTATTGTATCCATTTCTTTATTATCAGTACCGGTATTAACAGTATCTTTATTAGTCGTGAGTGTCATGTAAACTTATAATTATTGTTTTTATTTTTACTCTTATTGTGCTGATTAGCGTCCTCTTTACGGTACGTGTTTTGGGTTTTGTCTCCTTACGTAATTCTTTATTATTTTACTGCACCTCAAATTTAAAGTGACGTAATCTGAAGTGTTTATATACCCCAGGCTGTGTACTTTGTGTTGACATTTTCACAACGTCTCTCTCTCTCTCTCTCTCTCTCTCTCTCTCTCAGCCAGCAAAAACCGTTCGCACAGAAGCGTTCAGCAGATCTCCATTAACCCTTTCAGCACGGCGACGTCTTGTTAATATTTTCAGCCCGAAGACGTCATTTTTATTTCACTCACGTTTTTATTCAATTTAGGAGAGGACCTTAATTGTGAAGGGATCAGTAAAGCCAGTATCTAACCCCTCCAGTTCGAAAGACTTATCGTGGGCTTAATAAAATAGGAAGTAGAAAAAAAAAAAACTCATCAGTGCGGCGGGATTAAGCTTTATTCTTCCTACCGCCAGACGATTCATTCAGGTCAACACCATCTCGTACTGAAGGGGTTACATATGTCGGTGTGCTGGCGTGACGTGTTGACAGATTAACAGAAGTAAAAGTAAACGTTGTGTAGGCAGGTCGTGTGTGTGTGTGTGTGTGTGTGTGTGTGTGTGTGTGTGTGTGTGTGTGTGTGTGTGTGTGTGTGTGTCCTTCCTCGCATTCCCTTTCTCTTTGGGCTTCCTCGCATTCCCTTTCTTTCTTTACATCATCACTCTCTTTTTTGGCCTCCTCTTTTTCTTCCTCTTCTTTACTCCCTCTCCAGGTCTCTGTCTACCTGTCCCCACTTCCCCCTCTCCTTTCTGTCCTTTCCCAGTCTCTTTCTTCCCCCCTGTCCTTTTTGTTCCTGTTTTTACTTCCTCTCCTTTTTTTTTCTCTGCCTCTCCTTCGTCCCCTCTCCTTTCAGTTCTTTTTCTTGCTTTTCTACTCCCTCCCATTTTCTGCCTCTTGCTCATTCTTCCTTCTCCGTCTTCCTTGCCTTCTTTCCATCTTTCTCTTTCTCCATCAAGCTCTTTTTTTTTGTCTTCTCCTTTTTGCGCCCTATCCGCTCACTTTCCTCCCCTCTTCAGTCTGTTTCTATTCATTTTTCCCTCCGTTTTCCTCGTTTGCTCCCTTCTTTGCTTCTCATTTCCTCCTCTTTTTGCTTAGTCTTTTCCCCTCTTTCCTTCTCTTTTCCTATCCTCTTCTCATCTTTTTTCCCTCTCAACTTCCTTTTTCTCTTTTCCTGCTCACCTCTCCTTTCTCTTACTTTCCAATTCTCCATCCATTTCCCATGCTACCTACTTTCTTCCATCTCGTTTCCTCCACTCTCCACTCTTCCCTTCCTCTTTTCCAACTTTCTGTTGCTTTTCCTCCCGTCTTCCCCTTTCTTTTCCTCCAGTCTGCATTTTCTCTGCCTTTCCATTTTCCTTCTCTTCTTTCTTCCTCCGTTCGCTACCCTACCTTTTTCATTTTTCTCCCCTCTACCCTTCCCTTTTTCTCTCCTCTCCCCTTCCTTTTTTCTCTCCTCTCCCGTTCCCTTTCCTTCCCTCTTCCCTTCTCCTTCCCTCTCCCCCCACCTTCCTCTTCTTTCCTCTTGGGTGTCTCTTTCGCTTGTAGTTCTTCCACTTTTTCTTTTCTTCGGCCTCCCGTCCTCTTGTTTTCTGACCAACCTTACTGCTTTCATTCCTGTTTGTATTCCTTTCACGTCACTTTCACTACTACTTTCACCTCAGTACTCTCTCTCTCTCTCTCTGGCACACACACACACACACACACACACACACACACACACACACACACACACACACACACACACACACACACACACACACACACACACACACACACACACACTTTTTCTCCCAATGCTATAGTTTTCTCTAGTCATTGTAGCTCATTTCTCTCTTCCCCATTTGATATCTCTTTTCCTCCTTCCCTTTTCCACTTGTCATATTAATTTTTTACCTCCCTTCCTCCTCCGTCCGCTTCTGCCTTTTTTCCTTCATATTTCAGATTCCTTCACCGTTCCTTCATCATTTATTTTTTGTCTTTTTTTCCACTTTCTCTTCCACCACCTCCCGTTGTTTTCTCCATCCTCCTGCTTTCTCTTTCACTTTCCTTAGTTCCTCACACTTCCTTTCTCTCTCACTTCTGCTCTTCCTTCTGTACCATCGTATCTCTTCCCTCCCATCTTTTACTTTTTATTATTTTTTTCCATTTCATGCTATTTTCATTTTGGTTTTTCTTTTATTTACCCCTTTCCTTCTTTTTACTTATTATTACCGGTATTTATTTTCCTTTCTTTCCTTTTCCTTCCGATTACTCACTTCAGTATTTTTAAATCTACATTTCCATTCCATCCTTCCTTATTCCTTTCCTTCCCTCTAGTTCCATTATTTTTTCAGTCCTTCATTTTTCTTCCGTCCCTTCCTCCCCAGCCATTCCTTTCTCCCTTCCTCCCACTTTCTTCTTTCTCTTCTTTCAGTTCTTCCTCTCCATCTTCCATTCCATCTTTTCTCTGCCCCTATACTGAATTAAATCCCCCCTTCTTCTCCTTGTCTCCAGCCCTCTGTCCCGTCCATTCCTTCTTTCCTACCTCCTTCCATTCTTTCTTTCCTCCCTGCCTCACCTCCCACCCTTCACTCCTTCCCCCATGAGAGTAAATGCTTCGTCTATTGACCTTTCATGAGCCCGCCATTATCTCCACGACCAGAGAGAGAGAGAGAGAGAGAGAAGGGAAGGATGATGTCCACTAGCTTCGATGGGAGGGGTTTAAGGGAAAGGAGTAGGGCAAGATGTATTCGTTGGGCCTAGTAGCACAGGGGAGGAGATTGGTAACTGATGGACTGGGAAATGGAGGAAGGAGATGCATGAGTGGTTATTTAACGTAGTCAAAGTATGGAAGATATTTTTAACAATAATTTCAGCCAGCATTTTTTTTTTCTTTACTTTACCTGAGAAGGTTAGCCTAACCATGCATGGAGGTAGGAAAGCCTAACTCTTGGAATGTGATGGTAGGCTACCGGGTCGTGTGACTAATATTAACTGGCGAAGGTTTGACAGTTGTTAACTGATTTTTTTTTTTTTTTTTTTTGCCAAATTTTATATGCTGGAATGATCCAACAACTGTCTGGAAGTGGAATAGCCTGATGACCCAAACTGACTAAGGTCACTGACTTCATAAAACTTTCGCAGGAAATGAGTGGACTGTACTGGAGGCTGGCTGAAAAAACAAAATGCTCTGACGAAAATCTTTGGCTGACTATAACTGAAATAAACTGGAAGTTATTGGCGAAGTGAAACTGTGTAATTGTGAGGGACGAAGCGAGGGCGGCAGTGTTGTGGGGGGTGATTGGCAGCGGTGGAAATAAGTGGAGACAGCCACACTGATTGTTACAGGACCTTGACTGCAATTGACTGGAACGGGTTGAACTCTTACTGATTGTCTGCACACGATAATAGAAATTCGCTGGAAATGAATGAAAGCTGGCTGACTCATACACAGTCTGAATGGATTTGTTAACTGGAAACCCTGACTGACATGAAATTCCTGCCAGCCTTGACTAAATCAGTTTACTGTGAACAAATATGCAAACTTACTGAAACGTCTGAGCAGAAGTACAAAGTAACTGAAATCAGCTGAACAGACAAAATTAGAGACTGAAAATTTGACTGAACAGACCTGAAAGCTGACTGCAATTAACCGTACAGAGAGCACACTGACATCTAGTGGTGATGACTGGTTAATACCGACAGAATGAGACTGGAAGACGTCTTGAAACGGAAGAGACTTGGAAACTGACTGCTAATGCAATAACAAGTGGAAACTGATTAAACATTACTAGAAACTGGCAAAACTGAATTAAGAACTGAAAGGTGACTGATTGGAACTGGAATTTGGCCAGTTAACTACACACCTGGAAGCTGACTGAAACTGAACAAAGCAAGATACTGAAAACAGTAACAACGGACAAATTTTTTGAAACTATGTATAAAGTAACATGCTGACTGAACAGAACTGTAAACTGAAGTTGGGTGAATGGAACTGACAGCTGACTGAGACAGAACAGTTAAATTTGGTCGTAGAGCATTTATTATGAGAACGATTTTTTTTTTTCATGATGAAGGTACAGCTGTCCACACTGCCGCGAGGTACATCACAGAACGTTGGCAACGCTGGCCAAGACGGTAACCCGGAACCTCAAGTTTTCGAACTTCATTCGATGCAGTCACTGGTGGGAGGGAGAGATGGGAATGGGAGGCATAATCCACATATCGTACGAGTTACGAGTGATGTAAGAGGTCATTCAATACAAATATTCAGTCTTAAGTGTTTATTATCACAGATTATATTGCTATTCAGCATTTTTACACCATGCAGATAAACAGCGCGCACCTGTGCTTCAATCGGGGGGAGGGTTTCGAAGCGTTTCACTTGCTTCTTTACTATGTCTCACCAGCGTTGCCACCGCTCTGTGGTGTACCTCGCGGCAGTGTGGACGGCTGTACGTAACCCCTCTCAGCTGTAGTCAGACTGGAGGGTCTGTTGTATTAATAAACCTGAATTTTCGTTTATTCCACAAGATTAGCCTGTGGCTGATATAATTTCATGCAACATTTCGAATTTTGCGAGTGGCCCAGTTCCGTCACGTAAAAACAGAGTATCCTGTAGTAACCAAGAAGCTGGCTTATTCCTTTCTCAATATCTAAGGCTATCGAACATCATGTAACCACGACTAACTACTCAATGTGTGGTAGGTGCTCAGTTCCAGCAGGTAAAAAAAGCCAGTAGGTAGTTCGACTGAGCGGAAGTGGCACCTGACTGAGAATGCACCGAAATCGTCTGTCTGGAAATGCATGGCTGACATTTTACTTTTAATTCTTCCCGCTCATTTTCCGCCCCGACTGCTGCCGCAAGAGTCACGTGACTGACCTCACTGCTCTCTCTCTCTCTCTCTCTCTCTCTCTCTTTCTCTCTCGTTTATTCATGTTCTCTTTTGAATCGTTTCGTCTTCCCCTCTTTCCTTCTTACTTTCTGCTTCCGTTTCCATGTATCTTCTCCCAGCAGGCGGATTAAGTTCTGTGGCCGCCTCATTTGTTTTTAATTTTTGTTCTCTTTCGTTTCATTTATCTTTATTCTCTCATTTCATCCTAGGTTTACCCTTCTCTTTTTTCTTCTTCATCTCCTCTGGTTTGCCTGCATCTCTTTTCAATATTTTTTGGTTTGTCGGCGTCACATCCTCCTTTTTTCTCTCTCCTAGTTTATCTTCTACTTTCATTCCTCTGTATATCTTTGTGTTTGTTATATATCTCCATCTCTTGTCTCAGTGTCTGCACGTCTCTCCTTCCGCAAAGAAGTGGAGTGATTTTTTCTTTTTTTCCATCCATCTCGTTTGTTTATATATTTCCCTTTTCGTCTCGTTTTTCTTTCTCCTTCACTTTCATCCCCACAGATTTATTGCTTTTTATTTCAGTTTCCTGCCTCCATCTTTCTTTGGCCACATTTTTTATGTTGTTTAAATTTCGTGTCATCCTTTCCGTTTCCTCTTCCTTTTTCCTGTGGTTTATCTGTTACTTCCTCGTCTTCCTATCTGTTTCCTCTTCACGTCTCCTCTGATGTTACTTCCTCTTTCTCTCTCCCGCCTCCGGCTCTGCGTGGCTCTCCTCCCGGCAGCAAGCAGGTTGAGTTCATGTCTTTTTTTTTTTTTCGATTTTTTTCTTCCTGTTTGTCGTATTTGTCTTCCATTCTCTTTCGTTTGTTATCGAGATTTATCTTCATCTTTTCTCATCTTTTGGTCTCTTGGTTGGCCGTCCTCTTTTTTTTTTTTTTTTTTTTTTTTTTTTTTTTTTTTTTACGTTATTTGGTTCGTCGTCCTCTCCCATCCTTTATCTCCTGATTTGTCTTCCTGTCTCCATCCTTCGTGCATTCTTTGGTTTATTTTTTACGTCCTCTCTCTCTCTCTCTCTCTCTCCTGACTGCGTCTCTGTATCTCTCTCCACTCAGTAGGAAGCAGGTTGAGTTCTTTTTCATTCTCTTGTTAGTCTTGTTCCCTTTGGTCTCCCTTGTCATCCTTTGAGTTTCCTTCACATCTCATCTGGTTTGTCGCATTTTTCTTTCCTGCCTGCATCTCTTTGGCTGTCCCCCTTTTTTTTTTTTTTTTTTTTTTTTTCTGTCTCTCGTCTTCCTTTCTGCATCCTGTTCCTTTCTCCTCAGTTTTATTTGTTACTTCCTCTTCCTCTTTTCTGCCTCCGTCACCGCATGTCTTTCCTCTCAGCAGCAAGTGGGGTGAGTTCTTTGGCCATCAGCGCGCCGACTCCAGTCACGTCTCCCGCCATTTTCACCTTCGCCTGACGCAACTCATTTTTCTTCTGCGATGTTTTTCTGCTCTTGGCCTGTTCACTCCACCTAACCCCCTCCCCTTCAGTTCGTTATTTTCCTCCTCCTCTTCATCTTTCCTCCACTGCCCCCTCCTCCCAGCTTGTGCGTCATTTTTCTTTCTCTTCGTCTTCTAGATCTCCCCACTCTTCCTCCCAGGTTTCTCATCCGTTTTCCTCCTCTTCGTTTCTTTCCTCCACCCCCACCCCCACCTGCCCTGCGTTTCTCTCCTCTTCGTTTTTTCTTCCAGATTTTTCCACTTCCTCCCGCCCCCTCTCCATTTCTCCACTGTTTTTCTCCTCTTCGTCTCTTTCCTTCTCTTCGCGCTTGCTTTCCGCCCCCTCCCATTTCTTCTCTGCTGTGTCTGTCTCCTTATCTCTTTCCCCAATATCTCCGTCAATATTCTTCTCCACTCCTCCCTCTTTTCTGTTTCCCTCCTTCTCCTCGTCTCTTCCCTCCACTTCCCCATCACAGCTTCTCTTCGTCTCTTTCCTCTACATTCCATCACTCTTATTCTGCTCCCCCCTCCACTCCTCCGCTGCTTCTTTCCCCCTCATCATCTCCTTCCTCCCTCCCCCCTGGCACTCTTTCCTCACCATAAGAGCGTATAATAGTAAAGAGTTGTTAATTAGGGGTGTTTTTAAGTTTTTGCCCAGCATGTGGTCGCGTTCTGGAATGTTTACGGTCGTGATGCAACGTGCCACATTTTACGGTGCTGGATTTGTAGGTACCGTCAACTGCCATATGTTAGTGTGTTTGTAGGCAGAGTACGGGGTTGTGATATTGCGTAACAGAATTTTGACATTGGAAAGTTTGAGTACCGGTATATGGGTGTTTTACCTTATGTTGACCCAGATTATCGTGTGTGTTTTTCCATCTGGTTTCATGTATGGTAGCTCAGTGGCCAGAGAGAGAGAGAGAGAGAGAGAGAGAGAGAGAGAAAGAAAGAGAAATACTATGACTACTATCGCGATCACTAATTTCTTTACCCCCTCGAGGTGGGGCGAAGCCACGCTAGGAGACATGCCAGGCAAACGGACACAGGCCATTTCATAATGAGAGAATCACTCACGTGAACCATAACTCAGTCTCACGAACGAAACACATGCGTGCAGTTATGAAGCAGTTAGTGAATCATACCAGACTGCTAGACCAACCGTGTCCGCACGCCAGGTTCTGTTTCAGCCATGACTTCAATTTCCCTCGAGCCAGAGAGGTAAATAAATTAGTGATCGCGATAGTACATCCCTTCAGTAGCAATTCTTCGCGACGAGCAACATTTTAGTGTTAATCTTATTTTACAAGTCAACATTCAAAATCGAGGGATAGAAAATTTAGGCCAAATTAAAAGAGTATACAAGGTAGTGTTTATGTAGACTGTGCACAGGTAATTGTTAATGTCACAGAATTTTGGTAAGGGAAGTTTGTGTATAGTAACAGAGATCCGAGTAGTCTACCATAGCTACCGTAGACTAATTGACGTCTTTGTAACACTGTAATGGATAATAGTTAAGTATTTTCATTTGCTTAAACTTCCATGTCATTTTAAGACTTTTACGCATAAATATAAATGTCTCACGAGTTGGTAATAATCTTGAACATCTGAACTTCCAGTCTTCCCATGACATTTCGAGGCATTTAGAGAAGTCAGCTGAAGTACCCAGTCAGTTTGTCTTACACTTTACAAAACTTCCTGTGAATGTTTGGTCTGCGTCACCTCACTGAACTGCCCATGACATTTGAAGGAGTTTCACCGCTCTGGGTTTTCCATCACATTTTATGGTACTGTACGGTATATCCTCGACTCCCGAGCCTAATAATGTCTGGGAAAATGGATGTTTCCCAGAGGTTTGGTGAACACATACCGGAAAATTCGAACTATTTCAGACACTTATTGTTTCCCAGAGGTGTGCTGAACGCATAACGGAAAATTCGAACCATTTCATACAGTGCAGTTAAAAGTTGATTGTTTCGCTAGCTTTCTCTCCTTCAGCTCAGAGACATACAGTACATCTTTTATTTATGCTTGTACTTTCAGGTTATCATATTAAACTTAAGATATATCGTGCAGTAAATGGGTTGCCTAAAAATGAATATACAGTACATGATCCCTTCCGTTCGAAAAGCTTAACCAAAGGCGTAAATAAAACAAGAACACAAAATAGCTCACCGGATTGAAGGTACACTATTAAGAATTTGGATATATTTCCCCATGGCTTTTAATTATCCGCGCACAAAACATGTAGGTGATGTGTATGATCTTATTCCGGGCGGTGTTCAGCCAAGCATTGGATGACTGACGTGGGAAATCGGTCTGACGCGAGAAAATAAATACGATAAATAAGAAAAAAAAAAAAGTGAGATGTGGAGTGACTCAGTGCAGAGCTTTGACCCGCAGTGAGATGGTATTATGGATCTCTCTCTCTCTCTCTCTCTCTCTCTCTCTCTCTCTCTGTATGTATGTATGTGTGTGTGTGTGTGTGTGTGTGTGTGTGTGAGAGAGAGAGAGAGAGAGAGAGAGATTTTTTAGTATTAATGTTCTCAGTATTTTTCATCCCCTCCGTTCCTGTCTTAGTCTTACCCTTGAGATCCGTTACCCAGAGATTAGTCACTAAGGTATCAGGTTCTTCATTAGTGATATCTCTTAGTTATTTAGATTTTAATTGATGTCCCGGCACTACCTGTCGATTTTATTTAGCTGTGGAAAGACCCCTGGAAGTGAAGGGCTTAGAGAAAGTTCCCACCAGCCGTCACCACCAGGACGTCTTGTAAGTCACTGTTTTATTTTTCTCCCATTCCCCTTTTTTCACTGGCAGAAGACTTAATTCAGTTTACGAAATACTCCTCTTAGATATAATAAGGATTATAAACAGTCTGTATTTACTCCTTCAGTACCACGATGTCTTGTAAATTCCCTTTCTCCTGTGTTAATTAGCTTCGGAGAGAGTCCTTGTAGTAAAGGGGCTGACATTGCCGTTCCAATTTTGTAGCTTGACAACGCACATGCCGTCACCTTTTTGTACTCATGCGTAAAAATAAGTTTAGGAGACTTATCTAAGCTTGTAATAGTGTTAATGATTATGAGCATTGTCATCTACTCGTAATTGCCTGGTAGGCTAAGTAGAAGTGTTAATGATTATGAACATTATCATCCACTCGTAATTGCCTGGTAGGCTAAGTAGAAGTTCAGTACGTATACAGTATCCTATATTATCTTTAAATACAATAGCCTAAATTCTGAAGAATATCAACAGCAAGAAATGCATTCTGTAAGCGTGGTTGACTAGAGTACGGGTTACTTGGCAGGCAAGTGTGGCTGTGGTTGTGAGCAGAAACTCGTGTAAATTTGAGGGTTGGGCTCAGAAGACATAATTCGGATTAACTGATAAGTCATATTAACTGAATAAATGAACGTGATTCAGGTTATTGATGATTCGTATATACAGAACAAACTAAATTTAATGGTGTACATTACAATTGCAAGAATTTTGCGAAACATTGCTAAAATTGCAAAAAGGTGGATTTGGTCCTTGTGTTCTAAATTGAAACTGCACTTTTTTCGGAACATTGGAGCGGCGCAGGCAGGGCGGGCAGAAACTCATATGTAAATTTGAGGGTTGGAATCAGAGAACATAACTTAGGTTAACTGATGAATCATACAATTGGAACTAATGAAGGTTATTCAGATTATTGATGATTCATGTGACAGAACTGGAACTAACCGGATTTTTTCCCCTATTAATCCAAGCAACGCCGGGTATTTCAGCTAGGTTTACATATTTTCCAAAAGATTACCCCTGCAGCTCAAATTCATCCATCACAGGTTTCGACTATTTTGGTATTGCCTTATCGGGGTACCTCACTTTTAGCTCCTTCAGATCGGTGACCCTTTTTTTTTTTTTTTTTTCCAAGCAAGCTTATTCATGCCTTGAGTAAGTTTTTCGGTATGAGGGGTTAAATATAACGTATATTAGCCCATTCACTACGAAACGTCTTCCCAAGGCCGGATAAAATTGTCAGGTAATAAACAACAAAAGAAGTAATGGTAATGAATTGTCAACTACTTCACTACGGTGACGCATTCTGATGTATTTTCCAGCTAACTCCAGACGATTTTATTCAACAGCTTAATTCATCATTACTATGGAAGGAATTGATTTGGGGTAGGATATATCGTAATCACTGTAGTTCATAGTCTCTCCCAAACTGTAAAATTATCATTTGGTAGAAGAATAAAGCAAAAATGACGTCATGGAGCTGAATGATTGAGATGAGAGGGCTTACTTGCGAAAATCTCCGGTCTCGCCTCGCTCGCCAATTATTATTATTATTCTGGCATTTCATCCTCCCGCCATTCTCCCGGTGATTCATCTTTCTCTTCCTGTCTCATTCATCTCATCGTTGCTCCCTTTCACATATTGTTGGCTTTTATCATCATTATTGTTCTCCCCCTTTTTTTCAACACTTCGCCTTTCATTGCCAGTCCCCTTCTCTCTCTCTCTCTCTCTCTCTCTCTCTCTCTCTCCTATTAGATTTGAATAGTTCTTGCAGTCTCTTCGTCTTATTTTTTAATTTAAACACTTACTTTTTCCTCTTGCCTCTTCCTGTCACTTTCGAATTTTCTTACCTCGTTCATTCGTGCATCTGTCTTGCCTGTCGCTTTTCTTTCTTCCTCCCTCACTCTTCCCTCTCCTCCTCTCTTCTGCCTTTCCTATTATCTACCTCCAGCCTTTCTCTTTCGTGCTAGTCCACTCGCTTCACATCATGCCTCTCTTCCCTTTCACTTTCCTTTGCTTATTCTGTCTAACATTTCCTGCTACAGCTATTTTCTCTTTCATTTTTCCCTCCCTCCACTCTGTTTACCTCACCTCTTCTTCTCCTGTGTCTCCAGGCATCTTCTCTCCTGTTCTCACTTGCTTTCCACACTTCTCACTTTCTCTCCTGCCCTATTCATTATTAACCTTTTCAAAGCTATTCCCTCCCCTTTCTTTTTTCTGTCTTGCCTTTATTTATGCACTTACGAGTTGCTACTTTTTTCATTGCTTTCCTCATCTCTCCATCCACCATATATCTGGTACTCCTTTCCACTCTCTTTTCTCTTATCTTCCTGTCTTCTCCCTTCCCTCTTCTTATTCTTCGTTTCTAACATCTTCCCCGTCTCATTCCCTCCTTTCCTCTTCTCCTTCCACCATTGTCCTCCCTTCTTCCCTCCTATCCTTCCCTCATTTATCGTGCCTTCTCCCTTCTTCTCATCATTTCATTCCCTCCCTCCCTCATTCCTTCGTGTCTCCTTGGCCGACTCCTTTCTCTCCCTCGTGTTTACTTTCGCCATGGTCGCTGGAGACGTCCTGGTCATGCCGCGCTCGCGCGCCCGTATCCGTGTGTGTGTGTGTGTGTGTGTGTGTGTGTGTGTGTGTGTGTGTGTGTGTGTGTGTGTGTGTAGCTTGCTTTAATGTTTATATGCATGTTTTAGTGTAGTGCTCGTTTTACGTATTTGCATTAGCGAAGATGCTGAGTGATGATGATGATGATGATGTGTGTGTGTGTGTGTGTGTGTGTGTGTGTGTGTGTGTGTGTGTGTATGTGTGTGTGTGTATGTGTGTGTGTGTGTGTACGTATCAGGTAAGTGTGTGTTCAAGTATCTGACTGTATGCATTACAGTATGGTGTAGTTTACTGTAGTGTTTGTGTGGCTTTTAATGGTGCATTTAGATGTGTTTCATGAAGCCCATGTTTTTCTTATACTGTGTGTGTGCGTGTGCGTGTGTGTGTGTGTGTGTGTGTGTGTGTGTTTCAGTGAAGGAGAAAGTGTTCACCTGTGTCCTTAACCCTTAAACTCCGGGTATAGTCATGTCCGGTGTGTTTTTCCTGTTATCACGCCAAAAATATATACACGGTAAGTTGGAAAGTGACGACCTTTTAAATCTCGTGACGTAGGCTGTTTATTCTTTAATTTACTTAGTTATTTTGTACTAAAACCAGACGATTGTATTAAGCTAAGGATGTCTGGTAGTGAAGAGTTTGAGTTTAAATGGTTCTACCTTATGCTGAGTAAAGTTGTCTTGTGTTAGCAAGAATAAACTACAGTATACGTGATCGGGAAAGAGTTAATAAGGCTGGAAGCTTGTGATAAGAAATTTCACCGATATGGAAGTGATTTAATAAGCCATGCAAAATCTGCATAGCCATTCGGTACTTAGGGTGGAAATCTCATACACATACTGTACGTATCAGAAATTGCATTGGTATGGGACTCACGTACTCTGCTTTAAAAAACTGTTTAGCCGCACAGTGCTATGGGTGGAAAGTCACATTTTGGCGGGAAACTGGGACCTGGAATAACGCTAGCCCAAGTTTGGCCCGAATTTTTTCCCCTTGCCTCGTGACGGTTGTATTAAAGGTCAGTTAAGGAGACATTCTTGCATTAAATCCTTAGATAAGAAGAAAGTATAGGCTTCATGAACGTAAATCATATATTGAGACAGTGTAATTCTTTGTAATTAAAAAAGCCTTATCGTATACGGTAATAATGTTACAAACTTGTCCAAAAGGCAGGGTCTAGCACCCAGACATGTAAAAGAAAACATTGTCTCCTATGACGTCACGATTTTTTCTTTGGTAGCAGTATCGCAAGACATGTCAATGAAAATTGAAGCAGAAGTGTCCAGTCATGAAAACTGGTGCACTTTGTTGCGGAAAAGATTCATGTATTTCCTGTATGTTGTAATGTATTTCCTGTATGTTGTAGTGTACCTCCTGTATGTTATAACTTATTTCCTGTATTTTATAATGTATTTCCTGTATGCTATAATGCATTTCCTGTATGATATAATGTATTTCCTGTATGTTATAATGTATTTCCTGTATGGTATAATGTATTTCCTGTATGGTATCTCAGTGTTTGAAATTGGCTTGTGTGACATAATACAGGCGGTGGAAGTTTTTGAATGTGAGTTGTTAAGCAGTATATTTTCATTTATCGTGGATGACTGCGGGAAAAATATCCATTCTTACGTGGCACGCTGACAGAAGGTGAATAACAGTATCTGATATTATTTAGAACACACATTAGATTTTCGTCCCTGTATCTTCTCCTTTAACTTAGAACACCCTAGTATGTGGTAAATATATGTATCTGACCCTTTCAGTTGGAATAGTCTTCTAGGCTGAATAGAATCGAGTGGAGATAATAATGAAGTAAAATGACGTCATCTATGTAAAGGGGTTAGTTCTTCCATGTCTCTCGTTTACCTGAATAAAGTCGTAAGCCAGTAGCCTGACCAGAATAGTCCATAATATCTATAAAAATTGTTAGCCTCTTCATTTCGATGGCTTTTTGTATTCGTAATATCTTCAAACGATTGCATTTACCTTAGGAGCGACTCTTCAAAGTGGAGGAGTGAGATACAGCATTTGTAAACTGCCATTATTAAACCAGCTGCCCTACTATAATAAAGGGAGGGTTGTAGTGAAGCCTAAACACAAAGCTCTCGCCTACCCACCACTTCCTTCGATAACACATCCCACACCCCATTGTGCTGGGAAATTTTGTAGGACACTTTGATATTATTCATGCAGTGCTGTAGGATATAATACCACCTCGATTTTTCTTCGTAGTGCACAGGTAGGTATGCCAGAGAGAGAGAGAGGGGGGGGAGGGGAAGGGGGGAGACTGCGCATCGTGAAGAAATGAGGAGGTAAATTTATAGAAACTATGTGAACCAGTGAGAAAAAAAATTGGAGGGAGGGAGGGTGGTTGAGGGAACGATGGTGGGAGGGAGGGAGATGGAGAGAAGGTAGGAGAAGAGGAGAAAGGAGGTGGAGGAAGGAAGGAGGGGAGGAGGGATGTGGAGGGAAGGTAGACGGGAGAGGAGGAGTGAGGTGAGGAAAGGAAGGAGAGGGGGGAAGGGATGTGGAGGGAAGGTAGGAAGAAGAGGAGGGGGGAGGTGGAGGG
The DNA here is from genome assembly GCF_032717465.1 of Coenobita brevimanus. Taxonomy (NCBI): domain Eukaryota; kingdom Metazoa; phylum Arthropoda; class Malacostraca; order Decapoda; family Coenobitidae; genus Coenobita; species Coenobita brevimanus. Next base: position 54,279,444 of record NC_136959.1, on the reverse strand, counting down.
TCAGCAGCATGACGGGGAGGAAAGAGAGGAAGGTCATGGGAGAGAAGGAGGGATGTGGGAGACGGGAGGAAGGAAGCAAGGGAGGGAGAGACGCAGGTGCACAGGAAGGAAGGAAGGAAGGTGGTTGCAGGAAGGAGGGAAAGTAGGAGAAGAGAGAGAGAGAGAGAGAGAGAGAGAGAGAGAGAGAGGTGGTAGAAAGAGGTGGAAGAGAGAAGGAATAATGTAAAAAGTTTAAGGAGGTAGAAGAATTAAAAGGAAATGAGAGAGGAGGAAGTCATGCGGCGTAAAGATGAGCTATATTGTATTTAATCTACTTTTACGACGTGGTGAAGGCCAATAAAATACTCAGGTGGTCCCTCGCTGTGTTGAGGCCCTCCACACCACACCTTAGCACACACACCTTAGCACACCACACTACACTACACTACACTACACTACACTACATTACATTACATTACATTACACCACACCACACCACACCACACCACACCACACCACACCACACCACACCACACCACACCACATTGCTTACTGTGACTGCTATGAGACCTTTGCCTACACGTTTAACGTAACCCGTCACAGTCAGAGCCACAGTATTTGTAGCACCATGTAGTAGATTAGGATAAAAAGGAAAGCAAACAGCAACAAACTAAGGATCGTTTTGGGGCTGTTCGTTACAGAGAAGTGTATGATTGCGATATCTGTTTGTGTTCGCTGAATAAAAGAGTAATAAAGCTAGAAGTCCCCCAACCCCCACCCACCCACCAAACCCTCTAGCCGAGGCCGGCAGGAAAATTTGAGGGCCACAATGCAGTATGGAAAAACTGCCATAGAAATTTCATAGGAAAGACTTAAAAAAAAAAATGTGCACTAACTTAATCTGTGAAGAAAATAAATGTGTTCTACACTAACTCGATATATGTGAAGGAAGAGTAATAGTGTCTTATGACAACAACGAGGAGATAATCAGTTAGGAATATTGCGTATTTACTCAGCCATGAACGCGTTTAACTGAGGATTCGAAGCAAGGTATTTATGAACGGTTTTGAATATTACTGCATTACATTTACCACCTTCCCACTTTACTTTAAATGTGAGTTAAATTCTTTTATAATGAATGATAATGTAAGCACTCCAAACTTACTGCGTCCCATAAAATGCTGGCAATGATGATGATGATAACTGCGGCGTTATGCGTATCGTATTGTTTATAAAGGGTACATCATGTTTGCATGCGTCCGCCTTGGCCACCTAGTAGCAGTTCTCAACGCTGCTCGATCTCTGGCAGCCTCCCAGTTCAGTTAGTTTCTTATCCCTGAAGTCATACCCTGTGACCGTCCCGGGTCGTGTTTGGTCTGCCTTTCATAACCTAACCCCTGATGATGACACCTCTCACCTTCTGCACTAAGTTGTCATCCTCCATCCTCTTAACATGGCCCAAGCTATCTCAATCTACACCTCATCACATCAGTAGTATTAATACCATTTACATTATCATTATTATTATATTATTATTATTATTATTATTATTATTATTATTATTATTAATGCGTTTTGAATATTAATACACACACACACACACACACACACACACACACACACACACACACACACACACACACACACACACACACACACACACACACACACACACACA
>NC_136959.1:54235287-54275287 GCF_032717465.1 Coenobita brevimanus | reverse complement strand
CAGTAGTGGTAGTGGTGGACTGGGAAGGATGACAAGGGTATTGATGTCAACAGGTCACACAGGTACCGTATTAGTAATCAGCCCGCCCACCTGATTCTCTCTCTCTCTCTCTCTCTCTCTGTCTCTTTCTCTCTCTCTCTCTCTCTCTCTCTCTCTCTCTCTCGTCGTTCTCAAATCATGTGTCGTCACGTATTTGTATGTAAATAGCTGAAATGGTAATGTCTTATACCTACGTTGTTTCAAAGGAATCCAGACGCATTATTCTTGCAAAGGTATGTGTTCTGTGCTATAAATAAAAAGTAATTATTTGATCAGTACCGGGACTTATTTTTGTGGTTTTTCTAATACTTGTTTCTCTTCTTACACGCACTTTTTACGGGTTTTGCGTGTTGGTGTTGCAGTAACGGTGCTTTTTCATTTTTTTTTTTTCATTATTTGGCGTTGTGTTGTGGTGTTGTGTAGCGTGGCCCTCGGTAATGTTCTGTAGTGTTATGGGGTGTGACCTGTGATGTATGATGTGCGATGTTCTAAGTTGCAGTGTAGAGTTGTGTGGTGTGGTGTAGGATGGTATTGGGCGGTACTGTGTGGTGTAGTGGAGTTATGTAGTTGCATGGTGTAGTGTGGTGTGGTGTGACTTAGTGTGGTGTTGTGCCCTGTGATGTATGGTGTGGTGTGGTGTGGTGTGGTGTGGTGTGATGTGTTGGGCTGTATAATGTGTTGTGTAATGCTGAGTAATGTAGTGTTAGTCTGTTGCATTGATACGTATTGTAGTATTGTTTTGTGTGGTGTAGTGCTATGGTGTAATGTTATAGTGTAATGTTATGGTGTGTTATGGTGTAGTATTATGGTGTGTTGTTGTAGTATAGTGTTATGTACCCCAGGGTTGTGTGTGTCTCCTGGCGAGGCCGAGGTTTTGTTTACATCGGGTTCATCAGGTTAGACTGGCGGACCCCACACCTGCACCCCACCCTACTCCACCTGTCCCCTCACCCCCTCTTCCTGTCTACCCCCCTTCCTGTCTCCATTCTGTCTCTCCATTCCTCCCTCATCCTTTGTCTGTATCCTCTCTCTCCACCTCTCTCCTTCAATAGCTGTGTCCATTCCTCTCCTTCTCTTTTGCTGTATATCCTCTTTCTATATATATATATATATATATATATATATATATATCTCCCTTCCTTCTCTCCTTCCTTTGTTTACTCTCTCTCTTTGTCTCTTTCCTCGTCTATCCATTCCTCTCTCCCTGTCTCTGTGCATTCCCGCGTCTCCCTTTGTCTTTCCGTGTATATCATTGTGACGTCTGCCACTCGCTTCCTCATTACCTACCTTCCATGCCCTCCCCATCTTCTTCATCACCAAGGCACTTCCCTCCTATTTCCCCTCCCTTCTGTTTGTCCTTACCCTCATACCTATCCATCCGTTTGTCATAGTTTATCATTTAATTTCCTACTTAAGCTATCCGTTCTCGTATCAACATTCCACGCTCCATTACTTTCACTTCCATCCTACAGTCTCCCTGATGGTTTACTTCCTTCCCCTCCTTATTTTAGATGGGAGAACATGTCTTAGAGTGGACCCGTCTACGTGCATCTCACTAACGATTTTTGGAAACGAAGTCTTATCTCCTGCAGATTTAGCAGCTTCGACGAAGGCACACCGCGCCAAACCCTCTCACACCACACCATACAGAATAGCCCTACACCACAGCACCAACAATCACCCTTCCACACCACAGCACCAACAATCACCCTTCCACACCACAGCACCAACAACCACCCTTCCACACCACAGCACCAACAACCACCCTTCCACACCACAGCACCAACAATCACCCTTCCACACCACAACATCAACAATCACCCTTCCACATCACAGCACCAGCATTCACCCTTCCACACCACAGCACCAACAACCACCCTTCCACACCACAGCACCAACAATCACCCTTCCACACCACAGCACCAACAACCACCCTTCCACACCACAGCACCAACAACCACCCTTCCACACCACAGCACCAACAGTCACACTTCCACACCACAACATCAACAGTCACCCTTCCACATCACAGCACCAGCATTCACCCTTCCACACCACAGCACCAACAACCACCCTTCCACACCACAGCACCAACAATCACCCTTCCACACCACAACATCAACAACCACCCTTCCACACCACAACACCAACAATCACCCTTCCACATCACAGCACCAGCATTCACCCTTCCACACCACAGCACCAACAATCACCCTTCCACACCACAGCACCAACAATCACCCTTCAACACCACACCACGCCCAGTCACCCTCCCACACCACACCATACCACCCTCTCACGCCACACCACACTTAATCCACACCCACACCACACCGGACTACCCTCCCACACCACACACAATCGCCCTCCCACATCACACTATACCATCCTTTCACACTACACTACACATAATCTTCCTCCCACCCCACACCACACCACACCACACCACACCACACCGCACCACACCACACCACACCACATCATGAGCAGTAACGGAAGTGCCCTGAAGCTCCCGCATCTACCACTGTTGTGCTTGCTCCTCGTAACATGTCATCCTTCCTTATTCTTCCCCAGCACCCTTCTTTCTCCCATTATTCCTCTCCAACTTTACTTATTTTCCCTACCATTTTCCCTCCAACATACCACCTGCCCTTACTTTCCTATCCTCGCAGCTTTCTCTCCTTCTTCATTTCCAGTTTATTTACTTCTGTTTCCTCTCAGTTTCCCTCTTATATTCCTCCCTGTCTTGTTTCCCTCCCTCTCTGTTTCCTCTCCTTCCCTTCCACGCCTCCATCTCATCCCCTCCAACTTTTCTAGTTTCCCCTCCTTTCTCGTTACCTTCCTTTTCTACCCTTTCCTCCCTCCTTGCTCCACCTGACCCCTTTTTGCTTGCTGTACATTTTATTATATTCCTGTTGACTTGCTTCTCCCTGCTACCCGTATACTGTCTTCCTCCCTGTCTTCTCCTGCTTGCCTGCCTCCTCCCTCCAGCCTCTCTGCTTGTCTGCCTTCTTGCATTCTTTAATATTAACTTTACTGAAGGACGTTTTTTTAGTATACTTAATTAGATACAAGCCGGAGTGAGGATATATTTACACCGCATACCTCCCTGCCTAACTTGCTCATTTCCTTTCCTGCCTACCTACCTCCTTACCAGCTTGTCTGCCTACTTACCTGTCTGCTCTTTTCTTATTCCCTTTCCTTCCTGCCCACTTACCTTTTTTGCTTTCCTACCTATCGACCGTTTTGCCTTCATGCCTTCTGGCCGCCTACCTCTTTGCCTTCCTGCCTGCCAACCCGCCTACCTCTTTGCCCTCCTGTCTATCTACCCGCCTACCTCTTTGCATTCCTGCCTGCTTATCCGCCTACCTCTTTGCTTTCCTACCTACTCGCCTTCCTCTTCACCATTCTGCCTACCTAACCACCACCATCTCTGCACACCTTCCTGCCTGCCTACTACTCTTCTTGTACGCCTGCCTATTTTCCTGCTTTCTTATATTCTTATCAACTTGTCACCTTTCCTGTCTGCATGCTTGCTTTATTTCCCTGCCGGCATATCGTCCTACCTACTTACCTCTTTCCCTTCTTGCCTGCGTGCCTGCTTACATCCTGTCTGCCTGCCGGACTGTCTCACTTTCCTACCTTCCAGCCTACCTATCTACCTGTCTACCTGTTTCCGTACCTCCCTGCTCACCTATCTCCTGTCATGTCTGCCTACCTTCTGTCTGCATGTGTGTTTGTCTGATGTGTGGTGTGGTGGTGGTGGTGGTGGTGGTGGTGGTGTGGCGGTGTCTGGGACGGTTGAGGGTGAGGGATAGACGGTGTGACCTCCCAGGCGGCCACACAAGGTCACCCCAAACAGGATCCATGGGGGAGGGGATCAGAGGGGAGTGGAGGGGAAAAAGGTGTTGAGGGGAGTAGGGGGTGAGGAGGTGAGGAGATGAGAATGTAAAGAGGGAGTAGTGAGGAGAAAATGAGAGTGAGGGGAAGAGCGACGTAAGGGAAAGAGGGGGAAGGGGTAATGGAGTAAGAGGAAGGTGGTGCTGGTGAGGGGAAGAGAGGGCTGGTGAAGGAAGGAAGCACGAAAGAAGAGTGATTTTTTTTTTGTCATTAACCTGTCATTATTTTTCGCATTTTCGATACTAGCCTCAGCACACCAGAGTTAGAGACCAGAAAATAATAAAAGCAGCAGTTGGGCAGTGAACACAGTATGAACACATTATGAAGTGGGGATTACAGGTGCAAAGGATGTGGAATTTCTGCGACGCACAATCATATTCATTATGTAATAGTGTGTGTGAGGCTAAGAAGGTAGGGGGTGAGGGTTCATAGAGATAGATAAGGTTATATGGGGGATGGTCCGTGCCAGTTCTGTGTAGAAAATGAAGTAACTGAAGATGTGTTCTGTGGGTTACCTGGATGATTGCGTGTGTGTGTGTGTGTGTGTGTGTGTGTGTGTGTGTGTGTGTGTGTGTGTGTGTGTGTGTGTGTGTGTGTGTGTGTGTGTGTGTGTGTGTGTGTGTGTGTGTGTGTGTGTGAAAGAGAGAGAGAGAGAGAGAGAGAGGAGGAGAAGGAGTAGGAGGAGGAGGAGGGATGAGGCGGGCAGGGAAAGTGGGGAGGGGGAGGAATTAAGGATTCGAGGGATTCAGGTAGGAAGGGAGAGAAGTGAAGGAGGGGAAGGGGGCTAGAAGGAAGAAATAAAAGATTGTCAAGAGAGAAGTAGAGATGAAGGTATTGTTGGAAGAAGGGAGGAAGAGGGACGGAAGACTGATTATAAGGTAGATGAGGGAGGGAACTAGGGAGGAAAGGGTGCATTGTTAGGAGTGAGAGGGAGGGAGAGGGCATTGTTAGGAGACAGAGGGAGGTATTGTTTGGACTGAGAGGAGAGGGGAGCAGTATTGTTTGGAGTGAGAGAGGCAGGTAGGGAGGGAGGGAAGTATAGTTAGGAATGAAGGAGGGAGGGAGGCAGGAATAAAGGGGAGAGGAAGGCATTGCAAGGAACGAGAGGGAGGGAGGCATTCTAGGGGTGAGAAAGGGAGGGAGGGAGGCATTGTTACAAGAGGGGGAGGGGAAAGCAGGAGGAAGGAAGGAAGGAAGGGATGGAGGGAGGGAGGCATTGTTAGGAGTGAGGGGAGGGTAGAGAGTAGAAGAAAGGGAGGGAGGCAGGAGGGAGTTAGTATCGGGTATATTGTTAACTATGTATGATGTCACCTCAGTGCATGCACAGACTTGGTAATCCTGTCCACCTCACCCACCTTACCACCAACCCTGCCCTTCCCTACCCACTCATCCACCTACCCTGCCCTTCCCTACCCACTCATCCACCTACCCTGCCCTTCCCTACCCACTCCATCCACCTGCCCTACCCTTCCCTACCCATTACCACATTGGGGATTAGGTGGTGCATTTGTTAGCGCGTCATATTCGCAACTGGAAGAATTGTTTGATTTCTGGGCAGGTCAGACCCTTGGACAGTATATTTACCCTTCGTCCCTGTTCACCTAGAAGTACAATAGGAGCCTTGGATGTTGGCTTAGCGTAAATTGATTGCTTTATTGATACTTGTGTAGTTGATAGGCATTATTCTAAGCCTTTCCTTCCCTTCACCACTCATTTTTCCTTTCACCCACACATCTCATCTACTCACTCACCTCCATTCCCACCCACCTATTCATGCACCTGCCTTTAAACATTCACCCACATGTCCTCCTGCCCCCACACACGCCCTCTTGCCCACCCCACATAACCATTCACTTACAACCATTCACCCACCGTCACTTGCTCACTCACATATTCTTTCAGACACTTACACACCCGCCCATCTAACCTACTGCCCACTTTCCCCACATGCCTTTCTGCCCATCCACTTACCCATCTACCCCCCGACCGTCACACCCACCCATATTCCTAGTCATCCATGTACTCGTATCCATTCACATATCCACCCAACCTAGTCACTCATCCATTTACACACCTACGCTCTCTCTTACCCACCTATCTACTCCTGTTCAACGCTTTTGTCACTTATTTCTCTCACTCACTCACTCACTCACTCACTCACTACATTTCACCCATTCTTTCCCCGACTCACCCACCCACCCACTTATTTCTTCACAAACGCGCACTCTTTCTCGCTTACTCATTCTCAAACTTTCTCTGGCACTTTTATATATACAGTATATATTTTTTGTTCTTACGCATCTGACTTTATTCTTGCTCATCCTGTTTCTATTTTCCATTTCTGTTCCTCCCTCCCCCTCGCCCTTCCTGGTGTTGCTTAAGACAGGTAACTTGTTGAGTGACATTCTTTGTACGCAGTGTCTTCCCTCCCCCTGACACACACACACACACACACACACACACACACACACACACACAGTATAATAAGGGGAATGTTTGCTTTGTTTCCCCCCTCCCCTTTTTTTCTGTTCTTTGTCATCTGGTCTGAAGTTTCTTCCGGTATTTTTTCCATCAACAAGTTTCACAACCTCACGTAGGTTAGATTTGTATTTAATTTTATCTGTTTTATTTACCAGTATTTTTTGTTAGGTTCATATTTTTAGTGTTATGCATGGAGATCCAGACCGAAATTTATGGAGGAGGAGGATTTCTTTCTGGATTACATCCAGTTTTTTCTTTCGTTTTTTGTATGAAAATTATGACATTAAAGAATAAAGAAAATAATATTGAAAGTAATTCAGTAAGAAATGAAAGAATTCCAGCAGTGAATATAGCCGAAGAAACTTATATATATATATATATATATATATATATATATATATATATATATATATATATATATATATATATATATATATATATATATATATATACACGCACACACGCACACACAGTATATTCAGCACCATGCCTGTCCACTTGTCCGTCCTCATGTATTTAGTCCCGGCCACACCTTCACACCTGCACTGGGGCCTACCTGTACCCTCATTAATGGCGAGGCAGGGACGCTCTGCCATGATGCTCTCCTTTTATCACTGTGTTTCCTCCATCTCGCTCATGTTTTTTTTTTTTTTTTTTTTTTTTTTTTTTTTTTTTTCCCCTGTATCTTTCACTACATTTTCAGCTACTCGGAAAAGACAGTGAGCTTACGTTATCATTCATAAACGAAAAGAACTTGATGTTTAAGATCTTAGGAGATTAATCAATAGAATGTGGTTGTAGTTGGTGGGGGCGCTCACCATCCACCCATTTGATGTACCGGTAATGATACCTTCAGGTTCCATTGAGTAACAGGTCATATGGTTCCTTGCAGCCCAGAGAACCAATTTCTACTTTAAGTGGTAACCATATAGCCATAAGGATGCCTAGTGGCGTATGGCTGTGATTTAGGGAACTCTAGCTGGATGTGACTCATAAGGCTTTAAATCCTAGAGGTAGTTTTGGGTTTATTGCTTAAAATATTGGCACTCAGGAAAGTGGGACTGATCACTCGCCTACGTGACTGTAGTACTATTGTAACCTAGCCCCGGAGCTCTGCGCTACTGATCGAGCAATAAATGATTGTGTGATAAGTGGAATAAAGCTTACTTATTTTCTCCAGCAAATACAGGATGGTGTCCTCACAGCTACAGTACACTTATAAGCTCCTATGCCATGATGGTGAATGAACATGTAAGAACACAGTATCCAAGAAAAACAACACTCCTTGAATGGCTTAATCAAAGAAATAAAAAAAAAAAATGCCTGGGAGTATTTGCCTAAGGATCACGTGTGCCAAGTTTGAAGTGAATTACAGTGGTGAAGAAAAGGAGGACTGGCACTGAAAGAAGAGAGAAACTGAGAGGTAACTAATGGAATGATTATGTACTCTTACGGAAAACTTGTGGAAAAAGATCGCTTTATTTTTCAGTCTAACATTTATGAAACTCATGCATGATATTTTGAGAAGCTTGTCGGGTCAGGAGAATTGCATCGCTGGAATTCGACAGTCGCTGCTTAATAATTCGTTCCCTATCGAAGTGATGTGAAGTAATATTCGTTTATATTTATTCATGTTTATTATATTGCCAGAGAAGTGAACACCGTACACGTAATTGGGGGAATATTTTCAAGAACACAGTATTTTTACAACCATATTATTCCGTCTTTTTCTGTGTATTTTTAAGTATATTTTAGTGTTATTAGCTTCATTATTGGTGTGTTTATTTTTTTATTTGCTTTTGCATATATAGGTCCTTAGGTTATGCTGATTACTTCCTTCACATACACACACTGTATGGCAATATATATTTCTCTCTCTCTCTCACACACACACACACACACACACACACACACACACACAGTAAGGGATTATATTAAGTGCGTGAGTAAGGAAGAGTGCGTGGGTGAAGGATTGTTTGAAGACACACGTCACTGCTTAAACCAAGATCGCCCCGCGCGTGCGTGCGTGCTTGCGTGTGTGTGTGTGTGTGTGTGTGTGTGTGTCTGTGTGTGTGTGTGTGTGTGTGTGTGTGTGTGTGATTCAGTCAGAGGACGTCCTTTTATGTTTATCTAGCTAACGTCAAACTACTCTATTTTATTCAGTTTAGGAGACCCTTTTCTAGTGACAGGGTGATTGAAGGCAGTATCTAACCCCTCCCGTTTGAAAAGCCTATCCTAAGGTATGTAAAATTGTCTGGACATGGGAAGAATAAAACATAATAGATCATGGGGGTTGAAGAGGGTAATGCTGAACTAACACGGCATAGGCTGGACATCCTTAAGCTACTCTGAGGGACAAAAGTTAGCCTGATGCTCCAGTACGTAATGGCAGGTCCGTCACATTTTCCTGTCACTTTTCATATGGAAGGGAATAATCTTTGGCAGGGAAATGTACCAAGCCTCCCTCAGTGTAGGAGTTTTAACAAGGAAAGGGAACCGGGAAGTAAAATTAGCTGAATATTTGGGAAGCCATTGTCCCTGACTGTACGGTAAACTAGGGCGTGTACTGTGATGTGAGGCTGAAGATGGCATACTCGTCGCCAGGGTTATAAGTCTGCATAATAAGCCATCAAGTCCTCTTCACACTTCCTGTGTACACCATGTCAGACATTTTTCTCCCTTACGGATCATATCAGGAAGAGTCATATATGGGCAAAAAACACGAAATCCCTTTGGTTAGGAAGGTCAGCCGGCAGAGGGCAGTGAGAAATAAAGCAGGTGGAATAATATGGCAACTTATTTCCCGGACCGTACTGTACAGTGCCGTGAGGTGTGGCGGAAACACTTGTGCTCCCTGGTGGTGCCGTCGCTCAGGGTCGGAATTCACAGCCAAACATATGATCACTTCTTTGGCGTAAATATGATTCGTTTTGCAGGAAGGACGAGGAAGGGAGATGTAGCTAGTGACTCAATCGGTAGAGAGGTGGTTTGCCGTTCTAACGGACCCAGGTTCAAATCCCCGCTGGGGCAGGGAACAGTTTAAGGATTTGGATTTCGTTAAATCAGGCTTTACTGATCTACCAGAAGACCCGCCGACATGTCGTAAAAATACCCCCGCTAATACCAATACACCAGTCCTGTATGAGACAGCCCTAGCATGTATTCAATATGGACGGTGGGTGTTAGCGCCGAAGTGGTGACATGTAGAAGTGTATGGTATGTAGGACTGCTGGGCCTTGATAGCAGGCTATGAAGCCTATGCCCAGAGTCGAGCACATTAAAAAGAAAAAAAAAAAAAAAAAGCTATGTTTTGTTTTTGCAGGAAGGAGGAGGAAAGGAAATGTAACTATGATTTGTTTTTGCAGGAAGGATAAGTAATTACGAGTGCAGTTTTCTTATGTTTCTTGTGCAAAGCAAATTTTAGTTATAGGAGGAAAAATATGTTAGGGTATATTTGCCGTTGCAGGAAGGACAGAAAATAGAGATAGCAACATCCTCTCTTGCCTCTTGATCTTCCTGCAAAACTTCATCTATGTTGCGAGAAGGAATTGATTGTAGATTTTTTTGTGAATCTTGTGAATCAAGACCAAGGCTCGTATTCTCGGCGGTTAAGGTAGGTCCATAACACTGACCCCCTACCGATTTGTTTGTTTGTTTGTTCGTTTGTTTTTTTGGATGCGGCTGGCTTATATCGTTTTGTACATTATTTATGCAACATATTGTTATATTAGAATAATTCAAGTAACACAGAAGAGGACGGCGAGGTGTAATAAGCCAAATAAACCGCTTAGGAAGAGGTGTTAGGGAGATTCCTTAACCGACGAGAATACGGTCCCTACTGTAAATACTGTTACAATATCGCAGAAAGTTCCTGGTCACCGTTCTGAGTTGCGTCCATACCATACACCTCTGACCCTAACCCCATCAGTCCGATTTTTTGTTCTTGCTACCATCCAGCTATTTGACTTAACTTAGGACAGAGCTCTTGTAGCGGTGGGACTATTGACATCTAACTGCAGTTCGAAAGTCTGCCCAGAGCCTAATAAAATACTCTTAGTAGCAGTGACAATACAGAATACGTCACCGGGGTGATTTGTTATTCTGGAATTGTGCTGTCCTTCATGGTCCGTTTATTTTAATCAGGCGAAAATCCCTAACCCCATTCACCCAGCAGCTCGCCAGTTGTGCAGACTGGAGGGTCGATTTGCTTATAACCAAGAAGACTCATTCCAATTGTATAACCGGGGTTCATCAAATTTCATGTCACCACGACTTAATAATGCAGTCTTGGGAGTGACCTCGTTCCGTTAGGTAAAAACTAACCAGCTGTATCTTATCGTACTGACATTTTGAGGCCATGTTGGTCGTCAGTCACAACTTTTATTTTGCTTAATCCGTGGTTTTAAATGCCAGATTTGCGAGGATTTGAAATAATTTTTTTTTTCTTTTAAGCAGTTGTATTATTCTGATAATGGTAGGTAGCTTTCTTTCATCAGGAAATGTGTAGAGACGGCGACTTGTGACAGCGATTTGTTTTACAGAATTCGGCAGAAATGAGTCACAGTTTATCATCTTTAGTACAGTATTTTCAGTTTGGTGATACATAGTGGAAACTTTGACATACGGTACTGAAGAAAATTGTGTATAGCGAAGCATCGCCGCTTTTGCCTGTGATTATATACCTCTGAAAGGACGCTGTAATGAAATATTTTCTGTACAGACATACAGTACAACCAGCCGCACAGTTAAACGGAATTAAAATAGATGCCTTGTGATGTGTTGAGAAGAAGGATGGGAAAAGGCGAGACGGGGAGGGAAAGTATTGATTAGCACAGTACCAGATATATTCATTTGATGACGCATGTACCGTATAGCAGCAAGCATAAATATTTCTGGATGTATACTGACTTCAAGATTGGTAAAGCCAGGAAGCTGAAGTAGTGTGGGATGTAATTTTGGTCCCCCCCCCTTTCTTTTTTTTACAGAAAAATCCGCATTATTATTATTATTATTATTATTATTATTTTTTTTTCATTATCAGAGGAATCCGTATCAGGTAAATGATTTACTTCTGATTGGCCATATTTGTACTGAAGGCATGTTACTAGGTGGTGTTGATATTTACTACAGTATCGTTTGATATATAGATTTGTTTGACATGTCAGTGTAAAGTGTGACCACATGGCTGCTTCAGGGGCTGGGATGTGGAGGTCAGCGGTGGCCGTGATAAATACTGTTGCGGCGATGACCCGTCACCCACCAGACCACACCATAACATACACATCATCTAATTCGCTACACTTTACCCAACTTATATATACCGGTACCGACTGTCTGAACGTATCGCTACGCCTGTTGTGGAATTTACTGAGTAAGCGCTCTGTCATACAAAGTTTAAAGACTGTTGTAATCTGCCATGTGCACCTGTGGTAGTTTGTGTTAGCTATTGTCTGTCTGGTCGATTGTGTAGTCTTGTTAAACTTGTTAGCGCAGTTGTTTACTCTGCAATGTTATCGACAGACTTGTTTATTTTTTTCCAGATTCCGCGCTGGTATTGGCAACAGTATAGTAGCTTCTTGTATTTTAGATATTTTCTTTATTACCTTCAATTTCACTTGAATCCTTAAAATGAGGTGTTTCTGTGCTATAAGTTTTTGGGTGAATGCTTAGTTTTCTTGGGTCTGGGGCCATTGGGCGTATAGCCTTCTCAAATATTTTAGGGAAATAACAGGTGAATATTGCCCCTATATCCTCCCTCTTACTGTTTTCATCATCCTTCCCCACACACAAACTTCCCCCCCTCCCCCCTTTACATACACGGTACCTATCCACCCACACACAGACACTTCCTCAATCTCCGCCCTCCCCCCCCCCCCACCCGCACACACACTGACGCGCGTGCGCGTACTGCGGTTAGGTGGGGAGGGGTAGTTGGATGGGGTGGGGTACATGGGGAGAGGGATGGGGTGGTGGTGGTGGAGTAACTGTACCTGTTGTGTGCGTTATGTGGGCCATTCCGAACCACCCTCACCATTACGGTCACTCCCGTCATCAACCTTTTTTAATACGGTCACTAGGCCTCAACCTTCCTTGTACGATCAGTAGGATTCTACCTCTCAGATACGGTCACTCCCTCCATCTGCCTTGGTAATATGGTCACGAGGCCTCAGCCTTTCTGTTATGGACTAGATCTCGACTTTTCTAATTGTCACTTCTGTAGACCTCGACCTTTCATATACGCTCAGCAGTGTTTTCTTAGGGTATTGATAGTTACTTACATGGGCACAGTTTGGGTATTTTAGTGTTGGTAATGCGACACTGTATATAAAATGCATTCCTGTATATTTCTGTTGATATTTCTTCACCACATCAGTGAAGTTTTGTACTTAGATCGTGAGACTTTACATCATTATAATCATCAGTATCATCATCCAATCCTGTGTTGCCCCATGAGGAGCGTAGGAGCTCGGGATTAGGCGAGTCGGTCCTGACATTTAAGATGAGAGTGACCAGCTTCACTCATCCCTGAATGTCATTACGTGAGCAATAAACCCCAACCACCCCATGGATATAAACCTGCACTGGCTCAATACGATTGGAGCGCCTTAATTGCCCACTAACCCACCAGGCGCCATAATTTGGTTATATGGTTACCACCCAGCGTAGCAAATGGTTTCCTGGTGTGCAGGAGACCATTTGGCTTGTCACTCAGTGTAGAGTCACCCACAGACAGAAGGGAGAGGAATATATGAAAGAAAGAAAGAAGAGGAAGGAAGGAAAGAAAAAAGGAAGAGAAGAAAGGACAATCACATGAGAGCAGCGCCACATCGAGTGAGTGGATGGTGATCGTCCCCACCTACCAAAAAAGCTTAAAAATTTGTATATGATCCAAGTTCTTATATAAGGAAAATTAATGTACTGTTCACCATACACTACACTATTTCTTGGGTAGTTACTGGTTAGTAAAATGTGTTAAGAAGTACTGTCTTTATGTCTTCGTAGTAATGCTGCTTTACCTCTACATAGTTTTCCATAACCCCTTCTACACAACGACATACTTTGTAGTTATTATTGCTATCACCAGACTGATATTTAGTTTAGAAGACTGCTGGAAATACTGTATATGGGATGGATTTAGCTTTCATAAACACTGTATGATGCCTCCCCTGAGTGGAATCCTGGATATAGCAAGAACAAAATGTAAAAAGTAAAGGATATGTCACCATACTGAAGAGTTAATAAAACTGTATTAATTATTTTACAGTTGTATTCTGTTTCATCTTGGTGTCAGTTTATAATTAAAATCGTTAGGAGCCTTAAAAATAATCTACAGTGCATAAACAACCACTGAAAAATTTCGTACATGTTATTGTAATTAAATGAAGTAAGCCATCAATTGTTCATCACACCAATATTGTCTGTAACTTTTTTGGGGGGTTTAGCATACAGATACAGTCTTACTCAGCTGAGGCCAAGTACGAGTATATAGCGAAGAAAATATGTGGCTAGTGAGCTATTAAAAAAAAAAAAAAAGCTGATGACCAGTGTTCTGTATGGTCACTACACCCAACCTATTTGCTGTAACACGGTCTCTTCAAAATTAACCGTGCTAATGCGATGAGTGATAGACCTGTGAGCTGCGGTCATTGTGTAAGGGGTCAGTCAGCTACGGTCTCCTGGATCCCACACGTTAACTGTAAAATTAGGCGAGGTCACGGTTGAGGTTTGACCCCTATTATGCGCTAATTCTACGTCACCGCCTTGAACTTACCGTACTGGTGTTTTCTCAGGCTCCTGTGACTCACCAGCTGAATAAAATCGTCTGACGCTGTTTTTTTTGCGACCACGACACGGTTAAGAATGTCAGTTTCTCTTTAACTCACCCCCAGCAGATTATAATCATCTGGGGCTGGAGCTGATCTGACAGTGAGAATACCGTCAGTCCAGTATTAACACCCATTTTTTTTTTTTTTTTACTCTCTCTTAGCTGAATAAAATCGCCTGGCGTCATGGGGAATGGAGTACTGTACTATAGTAGTCCCGATCACGAAAGAACTGTTTTTGATACCATTCCTGTTTACATTTGATTTCAACTCTGCATTAATGGCACCTCCCAGTCTAAAAAATTATACATTACGTAACACTGAAAGTACTGTTGGTTTAAGATTGTCACTATTCCTGTATCATCTGTTAAACCACCGTCTCATGGTGGAAACATCTCATATTCTGATCCAGTTAGCTTCTGGCAATTTTGTTCAGCTGAGGGAGCCATGGGAACCTGAAAGAGGTATTATTGTCACCATTAAACCTCTCATGGTGGAAACAACTCTAGCATATTATTCCAACTAGCACCAAGCAATTTTATTTAGCTGGCAGTCAGTCGAGGGAGCCTGAAAGTTGATCATTATGACCTTGATAGAATTAAGCATTTGTGTTAAAGGTTATAAATATTGTCATGTCCTTGCCTCCAGTTATCTTTTTATTTATTAATTTATTTACTTATGTTTAATATCTTCATCCGTGATACCTCACCATGAGTTGATTTTTGTAGAGTCTCAGTATCGTGTAGACTTCCTCCTCCACTGCCAGCCTTCACCTTTCGCATGAACAAGCAACACTACGGTACAGTAATTTGGGTTTCCTGTGTGGCAGACATATCGGGCTGTCTCCGGTTGCTTAGTCTTTATTTGCTCCCACTTTTTTTTTTTAATTGGCTTTGGTTACGTCCCTTGTGATGAACCGTGAGGTTTGTTTTGTGTATTGTTAGAGTTTATTTTTATTACAACGTATCCTTTTTTTGCCGCATCCACGGGGGGCGTTGGGCGAATCCAATGCGTGTCTGTTGCTGTCACACACTCACTAACTCACTTCCTCCCTCACTCACTTATTTACTTACTTACATACCATACATACCCATTCACTTACTTTTTTTTTTTTATGACACCTGGCGAGTTACAACCGTAGAGGTTTATTAGCGTCTCACTCGTGGAGGCGATAAGGGATTTGGGTATTGGTGGTGTGTCTGGGGTGTGTGGACTGCGTGTGGTGTGTGCCTGAGGGGTATGTCCAGAAACACAGGACACCTTCTGGGATTTGCTAGGGTGGTGGATACGATTGGGGTCGGTGCAGCTATCAAAGGTGTCGCTTGTCTTGTTTACTTATCATCATCATCATCATCATCATCCATTCACTTCCCTATTCATTCACCATCCTGGCCTTGCACGCAGCGTCCCACCTTCAAATTCATACCGAAGTATTGCCTTTTTGCCATCGTAATATCCATTCTCTCAGTGTGACCATACCATCTATGCGCAATCTCATCTACCACTCGATCTCCATATCTCTTTACTTCTTTTTATGAATTATTGAACGAATCATTTGCAAGTCTTCAAATGCACGAGAGTTTGTGTTATGGGTAGTTTCTCACCCTAGGAATATTGTTTGCATCTTTAGACGAGAAGGATCACCCCAAGTGCATACCATCTTTTCCCTCGAGTCAAACTAAAGAAAGAAGGGGAGAGGCTTAGTGAAAGGAAGGAGGTTGTGGAAAAGAGAGAGAGAATGTAAGAGAAAGATTATAGATACAAGGGAGTAATATATGAAAGGAAAGAAAGAGTAAGAAGTAAATATTTGATGAAAGAAAGGAAGAAAGGAAGGAAAAATAGGAGTTAAGAGGAAGGAAGGTTGAAAAAGTGTGTGAAGGATGACAGGAGGGAGGGAGGGGAGGAGGGAAGGAAGTGGTGGGGGGAGTACAAGGGAAGAAACCACCATTAGATCACTAGGTAACGTCTCCCTCTCCCCTTCCCCTCTCCCCCCCTTCCTATTCCCTTCCTTCACACTCCTTCTCCTCCTCTCCCCCTCCTCTCCCTCTACCCTTTCATTGCCCTCCTATCTATTTCCTTCTCCTCTCCTTCCCATTCCCTTTCCCTACTTCTCCCCTTTGCTCTCACCTCCTCATTTCTCATTTACCTCTTCTCTTACTGCTAATCTTCCTCTTTACTTTTCCTCTTACTTCCCTTTATCTCTTCACTTATTTCTAATCTTCTTTCCTGACTCCCTTTTTCCTCCTCTTTCATTTTATTTCACTATTTGTATACTAATCTACTTCCTCCCTCTTACGTTTAATCCCATCTTCAGTCTGCTAATTTTCTTTCCCACTCTGTGTTTGTCCTCCTCTTTCTTTTTCTCATCCTGTTCTTCCCTTCTTTTCCGTCTAGCATCATTTTTCTCCTCCTCTTCTTTTCGTTCCTCTTCCTGTTCATTTTTCTCTTCCTCTTCCTATAATTTCTCTTCCTTTTTATTTTTATCATCCACTTCTGTTTTCTGCGTCTTCTTTCTCCATTTCTCATAATCCTCTTCCTCGTCATATTTTTCCTCCATTCCCTTCTTTCACCTTTCACTTAATTTTTTGCGTTTTTCATTGTACTTCTCTTTCCCTTTATTTAATTTTCTTTCTCTTCATTTAATTTTTCGCCTTCCCTTCTCTCCTCCTCATAAACGTTGATAGATTACAGCGATCAGTTACCTGGTTTGCTTTATTCATAAGTTCCGTTTTAGGAGAGAGAGAGAGAGAGAGGAGGTTACATTATATTCCAAGTAACACGTTTGTCGAGTTGTATATATCCGTATCAGTCTGTCTGTTTGTATATTTATTTACCTGTCTAGTACGCCAGCCAGTCAGTATTAGAGCAGTTGAATGTGTGTGCGTGAGTGTGTTGGTATGTGTATGTGGTTGATTGCGTATGAATACCTCTGTAAATCAGTGTGTGTGTGTGTGTGTGTGTGTGTGTGTGTGTAACCGCAGCTCATAATTCCACACTTCCTGTCCACCAGTAGTTTACGTTAAGGGTGGGGAGGGAATCAGGGTGATGGGGAGGAGCCCGGGAGTAAGGGGGTGTTGGGGTAGTGTTGGGGGGGGGGAGCGAAGGGAAGTGTAGGTTAGTAGTTAAGGTACGGTATGTCTGTATGTGGTTATGTCATTTTTACTTAAATGTCACTAATGATTATGTATGCTTATGAACCTGTATCGGTATCTACAAAACATTCTATACTTATGTAATGTATGTATGTATGTGTGTACAGTATGTTTGATCTCTCTCTCTCTCTCTCTCTCTCTCTCTCTCTCTCTCTCTCTCTCGATATATATATATATATATATATATATATATATATATATATATATATATATATATATATATATATACAGTATCTATTGTGGATAGAGATTGAAGGATATATAAATAGATAGCTAGATTGATAGATATCTAGATACCGGAAATATTACTGTAGTGGTTACCGGTACTACATGTATATTTTTTTCAGTAACAGGCCAACTTTTTATTAGCCACTCCATTCTATGAGATTGTGCAATTACTTGTTTCCGTTCAGTATGTCACGGTAACTGCACGACGGGCCACGGTGTACTGTTCAGTACTGACACGAGGCTACTTTTGGTAATATAACGTTCTTTTAATTTTGGGAGGATCTCGAGCCTTTCAATCGCGTTTACCTCACGTAGAGAATACGTGGATATTCTTTTCCCATATCTCCGTGGAATACGATATAGATGCATTGAAGAGATATGTGTCTATAATAGTCTCAGTTTTTATGGACCTGGGACAGGCATATGGCAAAGAAGCCTTGTGCTAAGTCACACAGATCTACGAGTATGTGGTATGAACAAGTCCAGTGGACTTTGTAATTGCATGGGTAGGGCATGTAGGCTATGTGAGTAGAAAGGCAAGAAAGTGAAAGGTTTGACATACTGTACCGGTAAGTGTGGGATTGTGCCAGGCATATTTTGATGCTTCCATTGCTGCTCAGTCTCTTCGATGGGTTGGTGAGGAGGGGTAGATGTATGGGTATTGGAGAGAAGGGCATGTTTGAGGGATGCAGGGTGGTGGGGAGGAGTAGACTTGAAAGCAAGTGATATATACATAACATTAGTCACAGATTCAGACGGTATAGTTAAGCAGCTGCTTAGATGAGACGAATTTGTGAAAGAAGGAAGCTGTGAGAAATGGCAAGGTGATGAGAAGCAGTAAAGGCAGAACACGACTATACCTAATTGGGTAAAGTTTGGAAAAGTGAACTGTTTTAGGTAACGGTACCGTATTTCGGGTGGGATTAGCAATAAGTGGAACTCAGACACCAGAAGAAAACTATATGATAGAGTTAAAGGCAAAATTATTAGAGGTTTTGATATGTATGTGGAAGATTAAGAATGGTATATGAAGGAGTGGTGCCATCTGTGCTATATGACCCAAGGTTCGTATGTGGAGGCAGATGGCAGACAGTGTGACAAATGATTCTGTAAGAGAGGTAAGGCAGTAGACGTACAGTACAGTACAGTAAAATGATGGAAAGGACTAACTAGAGTGTATTAGAGTGAAATAACCATAGGGAGAGAATATGTGATAAGGGATTGATCAGGAGGCTATGCATATCAGAAGCAGTGGAGGTGGAAGAATGTTTAAGAGATTTTTGAGTCACGGAGATGTGAGCATCCAGGAGAGAAAGGTGTGTGTATGAAAGTGAAACAGCAAATTGGAATGAAGTGGCATGTCGGGGGATGACTCGCCGCCGATGTTGTGTAGCTGCAAGATGTGAAGCGATCAGAGTAGCCACGTAATGAATTACTGACATGGCCTGGTAGTAGTTGTTTCAGTTTTTACTCTTTTCTTTCGTTTTCTTTTCTTCTTTATATTTATTTATTTTTAGTATAACCTAGGTCAGTTGAGGAAGAACGTGAGCTGAAAGTATAAACAAACCCAGGAAATTCCAAAGCCTTAGTTCTCATTTGCGAGAAGTGCTGCGTCCAAGAGACGAAATGTGAACCATATTCGGTTAGGCGACTAGTGCTTGGGCGATGCATATTACAAAACGTCAGGCAGACCTAGTATATACCTTGGTATGAACGGGGCAAAACAACATACGTCCAACTGCCGGGAAGATGAGAGAGGGCATGATATACCTTTATTTAGGAGGAAAGAATCCCGAACGGGTAGTTCAAACATTCGGTGTAGGGAGAACTGTTGAAAGGTGGATTAGGCGCCTTCGCGAGGAAGGCACAACGGAGAGCGGTCATCGTTCAAGTCACCGTACTGTTACCACACCAATACTGGAACAGGAAATAATCACAGCGATGGAAGGCAGCATCTGTAAGCAGTGCTTATTCCGTAAGAGACGAATTGTAAGAGACGAATGAAGCACACGAATAGTGCGTAGACTTTGGTCTTCCAGGTTATGTGTTCGAACACCAGCCTTAGGGATTCATTTCACCACCCATAACAAAACATTTAGTTATCATTGTAGAGTAACTTTATCCAGCTTCATCCTCATATGTTACAGCGTTGTTTGATTACAGATAATGACAGTCGCAACTCATAATTACCAACTTAGGCTAAGCAGAAGTTAAATTAATAGAGAGGTAGAACCAAAATCCGGACATGTCTTTTGCTAATTGAATTGCAATGGTCCTAACATGGTATTAAAAAAAGAGAACAAATAGCAGAACAGACCAAAACATTAGCCTCTCAACAGATGTTTTCACCAAATTTCAGGACACGACATTTGTCTTTGTACACACTATATATTTTTGTTTCATAATATTTTTTCGTTTATTTAAATTATTACTTAATTCATATATATTTTTCTTTTATTAATTTAGTTTCATGTACTCATATTATCAGATATATCAATCGTCCAGTATTCCGGCCTCATTCCCCACTAATACATGGCGTGGGAGGGGTCCAGAAAGAAGAAAGGACACAAGTAGAGCTGCCAGACGAGTGCCCAACGAAATGAAACACACAGACATTGGCTCACTATCCAAAACCGCGAAATTCTCAACTGCTTACAGTCCTTAGGTTCCATTCAAAGAAATGGGCTTTGTTTTAGTGCCTGTTGGGTAGAGACCATTCCAGTTACTGCCACGTTAGGAAAAAAAAAAATTAGGCATCCTTTGTGTGCATCTCCAAACATACTTCATCCATCCATTTCGATCGTTGGTCAGGTCGTTAGCATCTTCAGCATTAACACCTCGCTCTATCACTCATTAACTTAATCTTATCCATTTTTGTTACCGGTGCCGTAAGTTATAAATGTAAGGAAATGGTGCAGCTTGAGGTGGAGGAAGTTGGAATGGTGGGGGTAAGACAAACGGGCTATTCATCACTCCACCATGACCTCTCTTTTCCTCCACACGTTTTCTCCCCGTCCCCCCACTCTCTCTCTCTCTCTCTCTCTCTCTCTCTCTCTCTCTCTCTCTCACACACACACACACACACACACACACACACACACACACACACACAGATATTAGGTGTTATTTGTAATGTTAATAGCTTTCTTGTAGATGCTGATTCCATCCTCTCATTGTTTATTTATCAGCTTTCATGCCCCCAGCTTAGAACAATGGCACAATCAGAATTTGAGTTGTGTTTGTTAAGCAAGAAATGCCACTACGCTGAGATAATTGCCGAAGCTACCCATGAAAACCGCGTTTTTTATAAATGACGGATAATAGAAAACCAGGAAACCCTGACACTGGAATGACGCGTCGAGTTTTTTTTTTTTTTTTTTTTTTTTTTTTTTCGTTCATTTTTACCGCATTTTTTCCTCTTCTCATTGAGCGTTATTTCAGCAAACGTTTACTTTTCGTTCAGGTCAGAGTTCATCGCTTTCTAAGGTGTGAGGATGACGGGCATTGAACCGCGGAACTGCACATACTTTTTATATATATTTTTTATAAGTTTTTCGGTGTTCGGAATATATATTTAAAAGTATTTCACTTTTTTTAAGCTTCGTTACCGTTATGCGAGCATCCAGTGCACATCAAGGATTATGCTGGAAAAATGATATACATAAAAACGGCAAAGTTTTTATGTGTGAGAAATCCTGTCCTTGATTAGCTTATTATTCTTCACTGTATCGATTTTTTTTTTACGAGATTGTTAGAAACTATGAATTATAACGTACCGGTACATTAATTTTGTAACTGCATATTTTTTTTTTTTTTTAATGTAATGTACTGAAAGGTCACAAAATGGTAGCTATGACATATAAACATTCTGAACTCCAGGTAATCATAATTTGAGCAATCTTGCGAACGCTAAGGAATCTTTATGATATGTTCCGTTAATGGTGTTGCAGGTGGCGGTAACATCAGAGGAAGTGGCAGATAATGAGGGCAAACACTCTAGTTGTGAACTGGGGTCACTGATCTATTGCTGTCACTATGGTTCAGAGATTAGTACTACTATTACTACTACTACTACTAGGCTGCTACTACTACTACTACTACTATTATTATTATTATTATTATTAATTTAGTAGTAGTAGTAGTAGTAGTAGTATAAGTAGTAATAGCTGTTTTTGTTGCTGCTCTTGTATATATTGTATATATTAATTCTTACGAAGGTTTATTAAATTGCTAAAGGTGTTTGCAAGTTGTTAATAAAAAAGTAAAGAATAAAAAATAAATATGTGAAAGGATGAGAAAGGTGTAAGAGTTGAGGGGAAGGGGGGTAGAGAGGGAGGAAGAGGAGGAAGGTGGGGAGGACGCAGTGGGTGTTTGGGTGGGGGTGGGGGTGGTAGTGAGGGTGGAGGTACCGTGCTCTGGCCCGACCTCACACTTCCCCGACCCCAGGAAGGAGGTGGGGGCGTGAACACTGAAACTGGTAGCAAGAAAGACCAAGGCATCTGTTCGGCTGAGGGGGTTTTCTAACACCTCTGACTGTCCCCTACCCCAGCCTGCGATAAATTAAGAACGAGGTGCAACGGAGCGTTCTGTGGTCCGAAAACAATTATTCAGGTTGATTAGGGAGACATTAACGCCTTCTTCAGAGCCTTTTACTTAGCCCAGTACACAATTTACTCCTGTATGCCTTTATATATATATATATATATATATATATATATATATATATATATATATATATATATATATATATATATATATATATATATAATATTTTTTGACAATAAATGAGAATGTGAACGCACCCTGTATTAGTATACAGTATACTGGTAAAGAAGAAGTGCTAGGGAATCTGCTGGAGAGAGAGAGAGAGAGAGAGAGAGAGAGAGAGAGAGAGAATTTTTGCTCTCATCAGCCACCTCTTTCTCTGTCAGACTAAAATAGAGGGATATAAACGAAAGGAAATAACTCCGTGGTGACTAGAGGAAAAGAGAGAGAAACAGGAAGGAGAGAATATAGAAATAGAGGGAAGAATGTTTGAAAAGGAGGAGGAAAAAGGGGGGAGGAAGGAAGGGAGATGGAAGGGTGGGAAAGGAGGAAGGAAGGGAGCTAGGGATGAGAGAATATGTAAAGGGGAGGGGGGGGGACGAAGCGAATGAAAGTGGAGGAAAGTGGGAGGCAAAGAGGGAAGGGAGTAGGAGAGAAGACAGAGAGAAAGGTAGGATGTAAAAGGGAGGAGAGATATGAAGGAGAGAAGATACAAAGGAAGCAGAGGAGGATGTGGGGAGAGGCTCTGTAAAGGGAGGAAGATTAGGAAAAGAAAGGGAGAGATAGGGAGGAGAGGAATTATAATGGCAGGGAGGAGAGACATTAAGGAGGAAAGAAGATATATTTGGAGGAAGCTTGGGAAAGTGAGAGGAAAGGGTGAGGGGGGAGAAAGGAAAAAGATAGAGAGCGAAGGGTGATGTAAAAGGAAGGAGGAAAGGGGAAAGACTGAGAGATAGGAGGGAAGAGAATAATAGGTGATAATAAGGAAGCTTGGGAAGGTCTTAGGAGCGGGAGGAAGAGAGAAAATACAGATGGAGGAAGGATGTGAAAGGAAGGAGGAGAGAAAGGAAGGAGATATACAGGGAAGAGAATACATAAAGAGAAGGAAGGCTGTCAAAGGAAGGAGGAAATGGGGAAGGAGAGGAGAGACGGAGGAGAGAATCTATAAAGGGAGGAAGAAGAGAAAATACGGAGTGAGGAAATGGAGGAAGGAAAGGAGATAGGTAGGAAAAAGTGTATAGGAGGAAGTTTTTGACAGTGAGAAGCTTGGGAAGGTCTTAGGAGCGGGAGGAAGAGAGAAAATACAGATGGAGGAAGGATGTGAAAGGAAGGAGGAGAGAAAGGAAGGAGATATACAGGGAAGAGAATACATAAAGAGAAGGAAGGCTGTCAAAGGAAGGAGGAAATGGGGAAGGAGAGGAGAGACGGAGGAGAGAATCTATAAAGGGAGGAAGAAGAGAAAATACGGAGTGAGGAAATGGAGGAAGGAAAGGAGATAGGTAGGAAAAAGTGTATAGGAGGAAGTTTTTGACAGTGAGAAGATGAGCAAAAAATTATAAAGAGGAAACAAGAGAGAAGGAAGAAGGTAGGGGAGTGAGAAACGTGGAATAATATGGGAGGAAGAAAGCAAGGTGTACAAGGGAAAGCATACAGCACCAGGCGTATTGGTCCATTCGATGCTGTTTATTATAGGGTGGATTATAATGTTGCAACTCTTCTGTTAATCAAAGACAAGGGTAGGAAAAATAAAGAAGAGGATTAAGGAATGAGAGAAGTGTGGAAGAACTGAGAAATGAAGGAAGGAGGGGAGAGAGGACGGTAAGAAATAAGCATGGAATAGTTTGGGGAGAACGGAAGGAAGGAGAAAAGATAGGAAGGAGGGACGTGAAGAGAGTAAGGGAGGAAAGAGGAAGTGGGGGTGCCTTACTAACCTGGTAGGAAAGGAGGGGAATGAGGTGGGAGAGGAAGCATGAAAAATGGGTGGGAAGAAAACAGAGGGAGGTAGGAAAAGCACTTGGAAGAAAGGAAGTGGAGGAAAATGAAGGGAGGGGAAACACAATGCTGAAACACAGAGGAAAGTACTTTGAAACAGGGGAAGGGGACGGAGGGAGGGAGGGAGGGAGAAGGAAGAAGGATGAGTAAGCTTAGGGAGCTGAGTGGAAAATAGTAGAGAGGGAGGAAAATAGATGTAGGGAGGAAAGAATGTTAAGGAAGGGAGGAGAGAAGTGAAGCGGGAAAAAAATGAGGAAAGGGACAGAAGGAAAATGGAGATGATAAGGTAGTGAAATCTGGTAGAATCTAGATGGACAAAGAGGAAAAGAACTGAAGGGATGAGGGAGAGAGCTGGAAGGGGTGAATGAGGGAACTGGAAAGGGTAAAGGAAGGTGGGGAGGGAACTGAATGGGTGAGGGGGGCAGGAGAGAAGGAACTGGAAAGGAAAACGAGGGAGCTGGAGGGATGAAGGCGGAATGGGAGGAGAATGAAGGCAGAAGGGGGGGGGGAACTGGAGAGGGAAAGGAGGGAACTGGAGGGATGGGAGAAGACTGAAGGGGAAGAGAGGGAACCGGAAGACTACTAGTGTAGGGATGAAGGAGGGGAATGAGAGGGTGATAGAGGGAAATGGAGAGGTAAGAAAGGGAACTGGAAGGATTTAAAAAAAAAAAAAAAAACTAGAGGGTTGAGAGATGGAACTGGAGGAAAGGACGGAGAGAGGGAGGAAATTGGAGGGGAGGGTGGAAAGGACCTCGTCGGGAGGGGGGAGGGGAGTGAACTGCTAAGGTGAGGTTACTGGGTTTCAACTCACAATGTCCGGAAGTTATCAGTGGTCCGTCTTGACCCCCCACCGCCCCCCTCCCCTTTCCTCTCCATTTCCTCCCTGTTCCCCCCTCTCTTCCCTTCCCTTCCCTTCCCTTCTCCCTTCCCTTCCCTTCCCTTCCCTTCCCTTTCCTTTCCTTTCCTTTCCTTTCCTTCCCTTCCCTTCCCTTCCTTTCCATTTCCCTTCCTTTCCCTTCCCTTCCCTCCAGTCATTTCCTTCTGCCCTCCGTTTCCCATCTTTCCTTACTCATTCCTACCCACATTTCCGTTCCCTTCCCTTCCCTACTCCTAACATTCCCTCCTATCGTTTCCTTCCTCTCCCTTTCCCTTTCCCTTCTTCCTCTTCCCTTCCTTTCCATCCGGAGAGAGAGAGAGAGAGAGAGAGAGAGAGAGAGAGAATCTGGAGCAGGAGGATAAGAATAAACTGGACGATATATTTTATTTGTCGTGTAATTCTTGTTTTATGTGATTGTTGTGTTGCCTAGTGTTGTTGTTTTTTTTGTAATTTTTGATGTAGTGGTGGTGTTGCGTTGTTTTGCAATGTGTTTTGTTGTTGTGGTAGTGGTGGTGGCGTTAACGTTGAGCGTGTGGCGTGCGTGAGGATCGGTGCAGTAATCAGCCACCTCCTTGTGTTTGTGTATCGGTTAACAGCTTTATTGACAATGCACCTATCAAACAAAGTGGGATCGTAAATGTAGCGGATTGGCTATTAAGTTACCAGTACAGTAGACGTCAAAGTGGTTGGTGTTAAGTCCCTTTTTCCTGGTTGCATACAGTAGACCCACAAACTGTTGCCTTGAGCCTCGTTGTTCCCTGCTTTTTTTCTTACATTTGTCACATTTACCGGCGTTTTTATCCATAACAACGTTGCTAATGTGACAGACAAGCAACGAAAGGAAGAAAAGGGAACTTAGGCTTCAGTTTATATGTAAGGTGTATTAGGTACAGTATATACGGTAGTAAATATATACAGTTCATGTCAAGAAGTCGCTTCACTTTTTGGTTGAAAGAATTATGAAACCCTAACACAATATTCTGAAAAGTTTGCTAGGTTTCGAAGATAACATCACTAAGTTTCAAAAGTCATTGTTCACTGTCTTGCTATTTATCGTATGGCAGAAAATCTATATTACAGTCCTCAGTAGTACATGCACCACAAGTTACCAGAGTATATTTTCAACTTGTAAACTCAGAAAAAGTTAATTTGATATTTTGGGCCACAGTACTTGTTAATCCAAGGCATATTTTTAAAGATTATTGTTATAACAGCAGACGATTTTTTAACGATTTTATTTCTGCTCACGTGAGACCTTTCGTAGTGAAGGGATTATTGAAGGTTATATGTCCAACACCTAGTTTGAAAAAATCTCTGAAGCTGAGTACGATTGTAAGTGTAGCAAGAATGTAGCGAAAAATACGTCATGGGATTGAAAGGGTTAGTCAGTCAGCAGGCCAGAAATACGGTATGCACGACTGAAGGTTGTGAAAAAATAATGGATGAATGAATGACTGGAAAGAAGGAAGGATGGAAGGAAGGAAAGCAGAATGATAGAAGGAGTTGAAGGAATGAAATATGTATAATGATTGAGGGCTGATAAAAGTGAGAAACAAAAGAGAGAACTAGTAAATAAAACAAGGAAAGGATGGGAAAATACATAAACTAGATGAAAGACAAGAGAGAAAAACAAGAAAGGAGGAAAGGAGAGGATGTTTAGGAAAAATCCATGCTTGCTGGTTAATATTGGATCGCCCTCTGAGTCACCTCTCTCTCTCTCTCTCTCTCTCTCTCTCTCTCTCTCTCTCTCTCGTAAAAATCGTCAGTACAAAATTAATTCAACTTTTCTGCTTTGATTTCAGCAGTTTTCCCTCACAAGAAAGGAGCTGTTTTATTCTCAGTTTATACAGGGTGGTCCGTAAATAGCGCTCCACTGGAATCACCTGGCTAACTTGTGTCACGAGGACGGCTCAGTCTGCCGGTGTGGGTGTGGCAGTGACAGTGGGAGTAGGGAATGAAATATTGATAACACTAAGCCGTCTCCACAACACACGAGAACCTGCCTGGCTGAGGGGAAGAGGAACGTTATTTACAGACCACTGTGTATAGCTAAATCAATAGGTTCCTGGTCAGCGGTGGTCCAGTGGTTAGCATACCCCCAGTCGGAGCGGCGGCCCGGCGGTGTGAATCGCTTGGAGAGACAATGAATTGTACGTCCTCGGACTGAAGGGATTAAATGTGTTGAACTACGGCAACCTAACCTCGTCCCCTTACGCCTCGAGGGGGTTGTATGGGAGTGGCTTTATTATTATTATTATTATTATTATTATAAATTGACAGATGAAAGATAATGAAAGGGAAGAAGAAAGGGGACGGTGTAATGTAGGTAAACGGAGGGAGGGAAGGAGGGGGGGAGGGAGACATTGTCGGAGGAAGGAGCAGCAGAGGAGTAGAGGAAGGTGGTAATGGGAGAGCAGTGGAAGGAGAAAGAGGGATGAAGGGGGGAGGAGGAACAGGAGGATAGACTATGAAAAGGGAGGAGAGAGAGAAAAGGAGGCGAGGAAAGAGACAGCAGAAGAGAAGATGGAAATGGAGAGACTGGGGAGAGTGGGGGGAGAAAAACGACCGAAAATACGAAAGAAAAGAGGAAAAGAATAGGAGAAATGGAGGCGCTGAAAGAGAAGGAAGGTATAAAGGAAGATGGTTATACACAAAACAAAGACAGGAGAGAGGAAAATAAGGAAGAAAGATAAAGCAGGAGAGAGAGAGAGAGAGAGACAGGTTATATGATAGAGGGAGAGAGAAGTTATACCCATTTCCCTGCAGTCGTCGTCTCTAAGCTAACAGGATTAAAAAGGGTATCGTAACTAAATAAACTATAAATTGAGATTGCCTCGAACTCCTTCAGTACAGCAGGAGTCCCTTCAGCTAAATAAAGTAAAAATCGTCTGGCGGGTGCGAGGATAAAAATAAGAATAAAAATCGTCTGGCGGGTGAGAGGATAAAATAAATAATCCTACTGAAAAGTGGATATTTACAAGGATACAATGATGAGGTGAATGAGTGAATGACGAAGAGGAGAGGTTTAGACAGACACGTGAAGCGGGAGGGAGAGAAAAGGATATTGGGAGGAAGGGGAGGGGGGAGAAGGGAGAGAAGGGTAGGGAGAACAGGGAGAGATGGGAAGAGGAAGGGGGAAGGGGAAGCTGCGGGGGCTAAACATAAAGTGTGAGAGGAGGGATTGGTGTGGAGGAGACGAGGGGAGAGGGAGGTGGATTGGAATGAGAGAAGAGGAAATGCCGGAGAAGTGAGAGAGAATGGGGATAAAAGTAGACAGACAAGGGAAGAGAGAAGGAAGGGAAGGAATGCGAGGAGGGAAGGGAGAAAAGGAGTAAAAGAAGAAGTAGGCGTAAATGACAGGAGGAAAAGAATTGACAGCGAGGAGTGAAGGAAAAAGAGAGCGAAGGGAGGGAAGAATGACAGTAGGAGAAAAGATAAAGGAAAAAAAAAAGAGTGAGGATTGGAAAAGAGAGGAGAACAAGAGAGGAGTGGGGATGGGAGAGGCGAGTTAACGAGAAGAGGGGAGGGAAGGGGTGGTGGGAGTGGAGGGAAGGTGTATAAGAGACGGAGGAGAGAAAGTGAAAAGAGAGGGGAGAGAAAGAGAAGATGAGAAGAGGAAAACAGAAGTTGATGGGAGTAAAGAAAAGGATAGGGCAGGAAAAGTGAAGGGAAAAAAGAAAGAAACGGAGGAAAGGAAAAGAGATAGCAGAAGAGAAAAAGGGAGAGAAAAAGGAGGAAGAGAGAGGCGGACGAGAGGAAAAGAGAGGAGGGGGGAAGGGATAGAGGAAAGAAGCGAGAGGGAGGGGATGAAAAGAGAGGGACGGGGAAGATGAAAGGAGAGAGGAATGAGATGAGAGAGAGGCATGAAGGAAAAGAGGAGGGGATGGACGAGGGAGTCGGGGGAGAGAGAGGAAGGAGGAGGGGAGGGAGATGAGAGAGAGGGGAGGGGGAGTGACGTCATGTGGTCGATCTGCCAGAGAGAAAATTTCTCTCTCTCTCCGTCTCTCTCTCTCTCTCTCTCTCTCTCTCTCTCTCTCTCTCTCTCTCGCTCGCTCGCTCGCTCGCTCGCTCGCGAATATCATGCTGCATCCCCACTTCCCTTTCCTCTGTGTTGCTCCTCTTTTCGTTTCCACATCATTTTCCCTTTCTGCCCATGTATTCTCTCTCTCTCTCTCTCTCTCTCTCTCTCTCTCTCTCTCTCTCTCTCTCTCTCTCTCTCTCTCTCTCTCTCCCTTCCTCCCTCCCTCCCTCCCTCCCTCCCTCCCTCCCTCCTTCCCTCCCTCCTTCCCTCCCTCCCTCCCTCCCTCCCTCCCTCCCCTTCCCGTTCCTTTCTTCTCTCATTTTCTCTTCCTTCTCATCTTTCGTCTCCGCTGCTCTCCTTTCCGCTGCTTTCCTCCTGCATTCTCTCCCTCCCTCCCCTGTGCGAGTGAGAGCAGGACCCACCCAGTGTATGTGTCAGTGTTGCGTGTGCTGCCCCGGTGTCCACACAGCCTAGTCCATTCTCCCTCACTCTCATACAGACCACCCCGCCCTGCCTCACTTCTCCCTTACTCAACCCCACATCACGCCTCCCTCACCTAACAACCCACATATCTCACACTTCAGCACACACATCCCAGCCTATCCCATACCACATCTCTCACATTTCACCTCACACTTCCCTCGCCTCCTGGCCTACCTCACACCTTCCTCAGGTCGTGCACCTTACCTCACACCCCACCTTACGCTTGTACCTCACACTGTCTCTCACCTCCCAGCCCACCTCACGCCTTTTCCGAAGCTCCCAGTTTCACCTCACAACCCGCCCTCATCTACCAGCCAATCACGCATCCCTTTTCTGGCATTTTCTCATTCTCTTTCACACACCCAGCCTGCCATTCACGCATGCCGCACTAACTCCATCCGTCCTTCCCGACACCTCTCTATACACTGACCTCACGCCTCTGTAATGCATGTCACATCTTTCACCCCATCATTAAGATCTACCCTCACATTCTCACATCCCCATTCTTGTACTGCTTTCCCCTCAGCCACACACAGCTCAATCTCTCTCATTCTCACTGTTCCTTCCCTGCTGCAACTCACTGCCTCCCTCACATTCTCTCACTTTCTCTTCTCGTCTGTGCTTGTGTGAACAGTGTCTGATCAAGAAGAGGGGAAGGAAAGAAAACAGAAAGGAGGAGGAAAAAAGAAAAGAAAAGGAAGGAAACAGAATAGAAAGAAAATTGATAAAGAAAGGGGAGGAAGGAAGGAGTGAAAGAGACATAAAAAGGAGAAGTAAAAAAATAGTGTCTTATCAGTACTTCAAATATTTACCCTGTGATGGCTTTATGTGACTGTGTTGTTTTTAAGTTACTGTTGTAGGTAGTCTCTCTCTCTCTCTCTCTCTCTCTCTCTCTCTCTCTCTCTCAACCGATCTGTTTCGTGCTTTCTTTGGTATCTCTGTTATCTCTCTGCGTCCATCTCTCAGCATGGTAAGAAAGAGAGAGAGAGGAGTTAGAGAAGTGAGAGGTGAGGGAGAGAGCCAGCCTTCCCTCCCTGAAAGATGAGAGGTTAGGAAACTCCATCCCTCCCTTCTTATTCTTTCCATTTCCATTCTTCCTGATTTTCTTCCATCACTCCTGCATCTCTTCCTACCGCTCCTCCCATCCTTCATCCTGTAAAATGAATCCTGCTAATCCTTCCACTCCTCCACCTCCTCCCCCTCCTTCACCCCCTCCACCTCCTCCCCCTCCTTCACCCCCTCCCCCTCCTTCACCTCCTCCCCCGCCTCCTCCCCCATTACCACATGGGAGTGTGACATCAAAATATGGCAGGTAAGTGGGATACAGCAAATAAAGTGAATGGTACTACTGTTAGCAGTTACCCCTTGGCACGGATAGTAGCAAATAGGTATAGGGAAAACATAAACGTAACAGCCTGCCTAATATACGAGTAGGCCTATGGTAATCTTGGGCGTGTGTCTTTCTCTCCGTGTGTGTAGCGCAACCGAAACTGAAAAAAAGAATTTCGATGAAACTTGGCAGGAATTGGGTTATAAATGGGTCCGTTTCAATTTCATGATGAATGAAAAATGCCGAAGGGGTGTTTGTGTCCATAATTGTTGCCCCCGTTGGTGTTATATTAACGCGAAGAACGTGGCGGGGCATTTCCGTGGAGTTTCATGTGCTTCTGCAGCGCCAAGTGCATTACAGCCCTCATAAATCGTTGGTTGTGAGGAAAGCGAAGTGTTGTTCAGAAATGGCTTTCATTTGGGCAAGTGCGAGCAGCCCAAAAGGGCCGCTAAGCATTTGTCATGATGATATTTAATCCTGGGCGTGTGTGTGTGTGTGTGTGTGTGTGTGTGTGTGTGTGTGTGTGTGTGTTGTATATTTCGCCTGTAACATTCCACTGCAGGACATAGTCCTCTCCCAAACATTTTCATGATTTTAGAAAACTGCTTATGACTAAGGTGAGGGAGTGCTTTTAGTCTGATTGCTGCTTGAGTGTGGCCCTACCTGATGGAAGCAGCACTCAGGGCGGCACCTGCCTCAAGTAAAAAAAAAATAATAATAATAACAATAATAATATCAATAAGTAGTAGTAGTAGTAGCAGTAGTAGTAGTAGTAGTAGTAGTAGCAGTAGTAGTAGTAGTAGTAGTAGCAGTAGTAGTAGTAGTAGTAGTAGCAGTAGTAGCAGCAGAAGTAGTAGTAGTGCTAGTAGTAGTAGTCTTCGTATTGTTATTGATGGTGTATTGTCACTAACGATTGTGTTGGATGTTGTAACTGTTTAATCGTACTTGTGATTGTTCTGAATAGTACTGTGGCGTTGGCATGAGGGTGTGGCGAGGCGTGGTAGATGACATGAATGAAGGAATCAGGAGGAGGAACGGAGGAGTAAGCAGAAACGTGCTCTTAAAGCTGAGTAGGCTCAGGCCTCCTTTCCCTCCACTCCCCCACTTTTCCTCCTCCTCCTCCTCCTCCTCCTCCTCCTCCTCCTCCTCTTTCTCCTCCTCCTCGTCCTCCTCCTCCTCGTCCTCCTCCTCCTCCTCCTCCTCGTCCTCCTCCTCCTCCTCCTCCTCATCATCATCATCATCATCATCATCATCATCATCATCATCATCATAACAATAATCGTCGTCATCGTCGTCGTCTTCCTCTTGATAAAATCACCGTCATCATCCCTCCTCATATTTTTCGTCCTCTTTACCTTCCTCCTGCTCATCTTCCTCCTCATATTCTTCCTCCTCCTCCTCCTTTCCCAGCATCCTGGTCGTCTTCCTTATTCTGTCTTCCCCCTTCTCCTCCTCCCGCTGTCTTCCCTTTTTTCCTTAACCTCATTTTTCCCTTCATTTCCCTCTCTGCCATAACTTCATGCTTCTTCCTGCTCCTCCTCCTGCTCCTCGTGCTCCTCCTCTTCCTCGTGCTCCTTCTCTTCCTCGTGCTTCTCCTCTTCCTCGTGCTCCTCCTCCTCCTCCTCCTCCTGCTCCTCCTGCTTCTCCTGCTCCTCCTCCTCCTCCTGCTCCTCCTCTTCCTCCTTCCTCAGACCTGTTGCTTAAAGACGGCCCAACTGACGTCTTAGTATAATTGTTGTTGTTGTTGTTGTTGTAGTTGTATTGATCACGGTGAGTCATGTTAACTCTCTGGTCCTTGTGGCTTACCTCCCTAACCTACCCTGCCGCCTCACACGCTCGTAAATGTGTGTGTGTGTGTGTGTGTGTGTGTGTGTGTGTGTGTTCTTGAGTGATATGAAATTCATTGTTGCTAGTTTAGTTATTATTATTATTAATCTTAAACAGGGGGGAGTAATAATAATGATAAAAATAATGATAAAAAAAATAAAAATAGTAATAATAGATCCACCCATGCATCCCTCCATCCATGCGTCATCCATCATTTCAACCCTTATTCCCACTAGTACATGGGAAAGAATGGATCTGGAAACAGGTACAAGAAAAACAAACTGTAGAACTGCCAACAAAGTGCCTGGGAGATTTTGCTTCTGTGCAGTAACATTCCCACACTGACCACCTCTGCAGTATCGTAATCCCAGAGTTCCTCGTTACTCTGGTATTGTTGTTGTTCTAGCATGGTATTCCGTATTGGGTGTGTTTTGGTGTGGTGTTCAGTGATTTCTATTCTGTGCCGTAGTTAATTATCAGAGTGATGTAAAATCCACAGTGTTTTTCAGTTATTGCACTTTTGAAGGCAGCAAATACAGTAATTGTTTCATAATACGCACAGGTATTCATTACATATTAGATACATGTAATCGACATGCTGTATATGCTCTCTCCCTTCTTTCTCATTGCTCGACTCTTGTCTCACTTCTTGGTCTCATCATATTTCCCTTTTCATTCATCTCAGTTACTTTCTTGCACCCGCACCATCAACATTTCTCCGTTTTCTTTTACTGCTCTTTTTGCTTCCACATCCCACCATGCATTCCCTTTCCATCATGCATGTCACCCTTGCAGTAACACACGTCATATTTGCTTGAAACATTCCCAATCAGGCACTCTTTGTTTGCTCTCCACTGTATTTCTAAATCCATCCAGTCCCAGCAAACCCTAATTCCCAACCATCTTTTCCTTGTAATTTTCTCTGTCTGTCTGTCTGTCTGTCTGTCTGTCTCTCTCTCTCTCTCTCTCTCTCTCTCTCTCTCTCTCTCTCTCTCTCTCTCTCTCTCTCTCTCTCTCTCTCATTATCGCCCGCCTTTAGAAGGCGGAGCGATAATGTTTTTGTCTGCCTGTGTGTGTGTGTGTGTGTGTGTGTGTGTGTGTGTGTGTGTGTGTGTGTGTGTTCCCATTATATCTCATGAACGGCTTGAGTTATCAACATGAAACCTTCAGGGTATCAAGATATGGCCAAAATCTTGCCCGAGTTCGAAAATGGGCACTCGGGCTCAAGGTCAGGATCACCAAAATGGCTGCCAAAGGTCAACTAGTTTTTATCGCCTGTCGTTAGCACCATTATATCTCATGAACGGCT
Source organism: Coenobita brevimanus (assembly GCF_032717465.1). NCBI lineage: Eukaryota > Metazoa > Arthropoda > Malacostraca > Decapoda > Coenobitidae > Coenobita > Coenobita brevimanus. The sequence continues at coordinate 54,241,280 of NC_136959.1, read as the reverse complement.
TGAGCCATCAACATGAAACCTTCAGGGTATCAAGATGTGGCCTAAATCATGGACTTGGCCAACAGCATATTCTGGCGGGCGATTAGCATTCGGCTCCCGAATGCTGTTCTTTAATTTCTTTCTTCTTTTATTCTCCAGTCTGAATACCCCTCTTATGCTTGTTTTTCCATGCGCCGCTCAGTTTCAGCTTGCACATTACAATTATGTGGTCAAGCAGAAAAGATACGTTCGTGTGAAGCGGGCCTTAGGGTTCACAGCGCCGCCATGTGTAGGCTTCTCGGATTATGGTTTCTCATGTACACCATAAATCAGCAGTTAAAGCCTCAAGGCTGATTACGCTTGATACTACTGTACAATCTTATCAATGCCCTTGAACCTGTAAAAGTCATATGTCGTACATTACATATGCATACCACAATAAATGGTGTGTACACAACCGATTATATATATATATATATATATATATATATATATATATATATATATATATATATATATATATATATATATATATATAGTAGGTTTGCATTGGTGTGTGTGTGCACAGACGTGCATGTGTGTTCATGACTCTCCCTCACCTTCGTCTGGCGAGTTCGTTGAGGCACTTGTCGGTTCAGTAATGTTAACACACACACACACACACACACACACACACACACACACACACACACACACACACACACACACACACACACACACACACACACACACACACACAAGCTGGTATATTGTTTTCACCTGAAATCAGCCCATGTCTCCATTTCCTTACGGCAGTGTTAGGCAACCGCCATTCCCATGTTACGCCTAGTGATATTGGGGTAAGTTGTGAATACCTCTGTCCTTCTTGTGTTAGGCGAGAGACAAGCAAAACATACAACTGCAGGTGATGTATACCGTACGTATATAAATAATTTTGATTCATGTATTCATATGATTACGATAACTTTAAAAAGAGGTCATCACCATCGTCGTCATCATCATCATCGTCGTCGTCGTCGTCATATTTCTTTTCTGGTGTCGTCAGTGTAAAACGTTTCCTATTTTTAACACATGTGGTGAGAGATCCAGAAACAGCTATTTACCAGCCCGCGATAGCGAAGGTGGTATTGTTTTCAGTTTGTCTATGTGTGTATCTGTTAGCATGATAACTTCGCAACCGCTCAAGATATCATCACAAAATTTTACAAATGTGTAGTAGGGATGAAAATCTAAGAGTTCGAAATTGGTGAAAGTAGGTCAAGGTCTGTGTGTCTGTTAGGACGATAAATTCGCAACCGCTCATGATATCATCACAAAATATTACAGGTGTGTAGGAGGGATGAAAATCTCCTATGAGTTCGAAATTGGTGAAAGTAGGTCAAGGTCAAGGTCATATTCCGAGCCGCGCTAGATACTTATCGGCGCGCGGCTGGTGTGATTCTACCCTCTGGGGGCTTCTAGTATGTTATTGTTATTAACCCATCCAGTGTTGGATACTGCATAAAAATAAATGTGCTAACGTTGCAGTTTTCCTGTTTAAAAAAAAAAAAAAAAAAAAGACAAATTACTATTACAGTGGAACAAAATGACCCCAAGTTTGGTTGAAATCGGACCAACTCTGAATTAACTGTTTTAGCACAAAACAGATCATACTTTGGCCTTGCCCTGTGACCTTGACCTTTTGTTCCCAAATTGACCAACTTCATTCCCTTCCCGTGAACACTTCCACAGTGTTTGATTAAAATCGGATAAAAATGGTTTATGTTGACCTTGACCTTTGGTCCATTGCTCTAACAAACTAGGTTTACTGTTTGGCCGACCTTCAACCCTTCCACGAAAGTTTGGTGAAATTTGAAGTTTACTCTGGCCAGTCCTCGTCCATTTCACCAAGTTTAGTTAAACTCAGATGAACACTGATTTATAAGTTTGAAAAAGATATATATATCGTACCGTATACAGTATATGTACAACACACACACAAACAAAGCCCTAACGAGTTAAGAGACAGCACTAATGAAGGTGTGTTACCCACTAGGAAAGCAAGAATTACCCTTTAGAAAGTGTATAGCTGACTTTTGTATAACAATAACTGGTCCACTAGGAAAGCAAGAATTACCCTTTAGAAAGTGAATAGCTGACTTTTGTATAACAATAACTGGTAGGTGGCGGTATGCAGATAGCCAGGAAATTTAGTGTAGTCATACTGTATATCAATGTTTCATATTTTCAGCATAACTGTAGCGTGTTTACTATACTGTATCCTAACAAAGCTCCACAGCCATTTTCATCTCCGTTGATGGTCATGTGTTGCCAGATTGTAGGGTTGATGGCATTAGTAACCTTGGAAATTCATTCCTACGTCATAACCAAGGCCCATCGAATTTATTGCAACCACGAAATAATATCTAAGTTGTGGGAATGGTCCAGTTCCGTCAGGTAAAACCAGATCGACTACATTGCCGCCTGATGATCTATAGCGATCAAGGGTCACATCAGTTTAAACTCAAGTGGCGCCTTCATTTTTAGATATTATTGTTATTATTATTACTATGACTGCTACTACTACTATTACTATTATTATTAAATTTAGTCATGTAATGTCGCCAGGGTTGTAGGCGGGTCATGTACCCATACATCTTATAGTGCTAACCTTGCTTGGGAACCTTACAACTTTGAAGTGATTAGATCTCTATCCATTTATATTTTTACCATAAATTTTGCATACTATTTGTTAAGTACCGGTACTTAAATTCCGTGATGTATTTGATAAAATTCCTCCGGCTGCCTTCAGACGATTTTATTCAGCTTGTAGCGCGAGGGTATATCAATGAAATCCAAAACTTTTCCCATTCAAATAATCTCTCCGAAGCAGAATAAAATCGTCCGGTAGCAACAAGAATAAGATGAAGACGTCACTGGACTGAAGGGGTAATATATTATACAGTATATATATATGCCGGTATATATGCGAGTATGTATGTATGTATAATATATGTCCTTATACATGATTGTATAGTAATTGATATTGTTTTTCATTTTACAGCGGCGGCGGTGGTGTAGGTGGAGGTAGTCGGTGTTGTGGGCATTGTGGATCGCGGTTCTCCCTCTTCTTCAACAAGCAGGTGGAGTGTGGCGGCGGGTGCGGGCTGCCTGTGTGCCGCAAGTGTGCCCTTTGGAGTGCCGCAGACAAAGCCTACATCTGTCCAAAGTGTTCCAGCCGCACTAACAATGGTGAGTCCTGGCACGGGTACGGCAGGCAGCAGGATGGGGCAGGCAGGCAGGGTGGTAGGCCGTCGTGGTAATGAGCTCGGAATCTAACTCGAGGCTATGTTTTTAGTGGTTTATGAAACTTAGTTGCATCCTTTTCCTAAGCAATTTCTTATGCATATGCCATGGTATATTTTATCTGTTTGTCTGTATCTATGTACTTATCTATCTGTTAATCTATCTACCTGCTTGCCTGTCTATCCACCTACCTACCTACCTACCTACCTATATATCTTTCAATCTATCAATCTAATATAGATATAGTGATATAGATAATAGATATAGATATAGATAAACTAAGGAGTTAAAAATGTGTAGCATGCAAAATAAATTCCCCATGAATAGGTGGTATCCTACGTATCTTGAGTGCTACCCATAGTCGGATATTCTCATGCAGATTGTCACCTTGTGTTGGTCGGGGTAAATATTAAAATAACACCTCATTTCATAACATCATTGGCTAGACATTTCAGTTTCTGCAGTATGTCCGCATTGTGTGTGACAGTGATAAGCGGAATGTCCAGAATGTGTCCCAGTTAAACAAGGAGTTTTTCCTGCTTTTACCTACACAATGGGACAGACTGCATCAGAACGTATACCCCGTATTCTGCCATAGTAAGCCTCGTAGTACCGCTTCCTTAGCTGTTTATTTTACACATTGTATCTTATTATTATCCTGTTCGTTAATTGTGTCGTTCTGTTATCTGCATAGATTGCAACAGCAACACACAAGAGGATATTGAGATGTGCAAAATTAATCGCATTGCGAAATTTTCAAAGTCACACTGAATAGGACCCTTAGTGTGACGTGGCCCAATGGATGAGATGCTGGATGTTAAAGGATGCAGGAGTGAGCAGGACAAGGCAAGGAGAGTAGTTGTAGACACAAGCCACTTGGGTTGGTATGATATTATGACAAACGAAGTTTTACATATGTCTGTTTATCTATTGCCGGACGCGATAGATATGTACATCATCGCGAGAGGAAAGAGATGCATTTATATGTTACTTTACAGTAATTACATACAGTACAAGTAGTATCGTAACTCCAAGTGCATTCCTTGACGGGTATATTTATTTAAGTATACACTTTTCAGTTTTAAATGTTTCTGGGTACTTCTTATTCAGTACTATTGTTGAACAGCCAGAGGGTCTGTTCAGTAACATTGCCTATAGCATACATGAATGACGAGGTAGTTGGAGGTAGAGCTGTACACTGGAGGCATACAGTAGGTTGGCAGGGGAAGTGAGTTGTGGGTCTGTGAAGGAGGGCCAGTAAGATGGTGGGGAGGAGAGAGGTAGAGGTGGCAGGGGGAAAGCAGTACACTAACAGGTAGAGCAGTTATGCAGAACTGGCAGACAGACAGGGAGAGAGGTTGGGAGATACGCTACACTAATCGAGAGAGAGAGAGAGAGAGAGAATCAGAATATGCGGGGAAGGATCAAAATTATCACCATTATTATTATTATTATCATTATTATTATTATTATTATTATTCTCATGTGGCATTCTACGTCAGCCCGGTATAAATGTGTAACCTCAGTTCCATCAGTCTCCCAAAAATAAACAGTCGGTATCTGTAACCTTACTTCATTGCGACAGTTACCCGGTATATCATTTACTAAAGCTCTTGAGAAAATGTTAGCCAGCTTGCAGTGACAGAAATATCTTTTAGTGATGAACATTGATTAATAAAATACGTGGGTCAACAATGCAGGTTGTGTATGTTAAAAAAAAAAAAAAAAGTAAAGAAAAGAAATACGAGAAGGCAAGTACATTCAGATATCCGAAGGGAGTTGTGGCCCCGCCCCCCCTCCCATACAGAGCTTTGTGTATCCTGTTGAGGTAAATTAACTCGCCATGTTGGGAGGGAGAGAAACTCAGGTTAGAGCTTGAATTCTTCATTTTCTCTAACACGTCGGGCTACACAGACCCTATCTTCTCCGAAGATGAGTTCTGTGTTGCCCGACGCTTAGGGAAAATGAGGAATTCAAGCTCTAACGTGTGTCTGTCTCCCACCCAACATTTCCACTTGTCACAGTGGATCATATAGGCCTACATTTACTCGCCAGCTGGGAATCAATAGTTCATTGGGAAGGGAAGATGTGAGAGGGAAGATAATGGAAATGAAAAAGTTAGTTAGTGGTAAAGTGTAGAAAGGTGTTTGATGTAATGGTATAGGCTATTTAGACACGTATAAGAACGTTTTATGTTTTCATCACCTACCTTCCTCACCCCCCAGCGCGAAAAAGCGATGAGGCGGAGGTGAACGTAAGGAGCCACATCGAGGCTTTGGTGGAGGGTCAGGTTGGAGGACCACTTGACCACGTTAGGTCTACTCCACTTACTGATACGCCCATTCGTAAGTACTGACCACATACCTCTTCTGTTTTTATTACCCTTCTCACTATATATTGTCTTTGTCTTCTGTGTAGTCTTTCGTTATCTCTACTCTTCCCTTCTCCTCATTAATCGTTGTTATATCAGCCGTCTACTCTTCCATCATCTCTCCACATAATACTCTTTTATCCACCTCATGTAATTTCATTCTCGTATCTTCTTACTGATTTTCCATCCACCTCTGATATTTTCATTTTAATATATAAACTGTGTACTCTTTCATCCATCCCTACTTATTACTCATCCATTCATCTCATTGTGTTTTGTCTGTCATAATCAACTGTCATCTTTTCCATCCATCTTTACTTTCAATTCTTCCACTCCGTTATTCGTTATCGCGTACCTA